>NC_134688.1:24879512-25202012 GCF_050947455.1 Rhinoderma darwinii
AACCCCTCAAAAGTGACTCCATTTGGGAAACTACACCCCTAGAGGAATTCATGTAGGGGTGTAGTGAGCATTTTGACCACACAGGTATTTCATAGATTTCATTAGAATTGGGCAGTGAAAATGAAAAATTACATTTTTTTCCAATAAGATGTAGCTTTACCTCAGAATTTTTAATTTTTTCAATGAGGAAAAGCACCCCAACATTTGTAAAGCAACTTCTCCAGAGTACGGAAATACCAACATGTGGTCAAAAACTGCTGTTTGGGCAAGCGGCAGGACTCAGAAGGGAAGGAGCGCCATTTAGCTTTAGGAGTACAGATTTTGCTGGTTTGATTTCTCGGCACCATGTCGCATTGGTAAAGTACCAGTACAGTGGAAACCCCCAAAAGTGACTCCATTTGGGAAACTACACCCTAGAGGAATTCATCTAGGGGTGTAGTGAGCATTTTGATCCCCCCAGGTGTTTCATAGATTTCATTAGAATTGGGCAGTAAAAATGAAAAATTTTATTTTTTTCCACTAAGACGTAGCTTTAGGTCAAAATGTTTCATTTTCTCATTGAATAAAGGAGAAAAAGCATCGTAACATTTGTAAAGCAATTTCTACAGAGTACAGAAATACCCCATATGTGGTAATAAAGTACTGTATGAATACACATCAGGGCTCAGAATGGAAGGAGCACCATTTGGAGAGCAGATTTTGCTGGATTGGTTTTTATGCACCATGTCGCTTTTGCAAAGCCCCTTAGGTACCAGAACAGTGGAAACTACCCAAAAGTGACTCCATTTGGCAAACTACACCCATTGAGAAAATCATCTAGGGGGTAATAAGCATTTTGACCCCACAGGTGTCTCATAGATGTTATTAGAAATGGGCAGTGAAAATGAAAAATTAGATTATTTTCCAATAACACGTAGCATTAGTTCAAAATCTTTCATTTTCTCAACAAATAAAGGAGAAAAAGCATTGGAACATTTGTAAAGCAACTTCTTCAGAGTAGGGAAATACCCCACAGGTGGTCATAAACTGCTATTTAGACACACAGCAAGGCTTTTAAGGGAAGGAGCACCATTTAGTATTTGGAGTGGAGATTTTACAAGATTTGTTTTTTTACCCCATTTTGCATTGAGTTATAGTACCAGCACAGTGGTACCCCTTAAAAATTACCCCATTTTGGAAACTAGATCCCTCAAAGAATTTATCTATGTGTGTAGTGAGCATTTTGACCGCTCAAGTGTTTTGCAAAAATGAGTCAACAATAGATGTTGCAGATTGAAAATTGACATTTTTCACAGATATGCCATTTCAGTGCCCAATGTGTTGTGCCCAGCTTGTACCACCGTAGACACACATCCCATAAATTGTTAAGCGGGTTCTCCAGAGACTACAGTAATACCCCATATGTGGTCATAAATTGCCGTTTGGGCACACTGCCAGGCTCAGTTGGACCACCATTTGGCTTTTGAAGCACAGATTTTGATTCGTGTTTTACTGGTATTTCAGCTTATAATGTGGGGGCATATGTAAGCTGGGCGGAGTACATCAGGTTATATGTAAACTCTTTATAGACCTGCCACTTATGTGTCCTGATCAAAATTATGACCAGATATCTTTAATGTTATTTGTACAATAACATGCATAAGATGTTACTTTTGCATACTTTAAAGAGATGTTTCCGAGAGCATATAAACAGACAAGCATTTGTATCTATCTGCAATGTCAGTTGTAAAGCAATAGTGCTCAGGGAGCCAACATAACAGAAGTTCGGTCAGGGTTCTGGAGCCAGTCGGCACAGGTGAAGGCGCAGTCTGTCACAGTCAGTATGTGATTTGCTGTTCCTAGCACTAGCACTACTATTTTTGCAAGTGGAGCAATAAGTTTAAAGAGGCTCTGTCACCACATTATAAGTGCCCTATCTTCTACATAATCTGATCGGCGCTGTAATGTAGATCACAGCAGTGTTTTTTATTTAGAAAAACTATCAATTTTGACGGAGTTATGAACAATTTTAGATTTATGCTAATTACTTTCTTAATAGTACCAAGTGGGCGTTGTGGGGATAAGTGTATGACGCTGACCAATCAGTGTCCTACACTTCTCCCCATTCATTTACTCAGCATCTTGCTGGATCATGATGTGCTGTCACTTACTCACACATTAACGTTACTGAAGTGTCTTGACAGTGAATAGACATCACCTCCAATATGAAGAAAAATAATCCCAGCACACACAAAAGTACAAAAGAGATCCAGATGCAAAATATATCTAACTTTAATTGCAACAAAAATGGTGGTATTTAAGTAGTAAGCGACTTGTCTCACAGGGCAGATCCGGCGTAAATCCCATACCACTGACATCTATAATCAGCGACAGTGACAAAGGCTGAGGATCTCAAAAATCGACTGAAAGAAAGACACTATACAGGTCGCCAGATCAAACGAGCATATAGTTTGGCCCTCCGAACTGACAGAGATGCACTGTTGGTGGTAAAAAACAAAACAGAGAGTGAGGAAAGTCAGGTTCATCACTACACTGCATGACAAGTGGAAGGAAATGAACGACATAATGAAACAGCATTGGCAGGTATTGCTACTGGATGAAGATCTTAAAAAACAACTGGGTACGACAATTTCTGTAGGATATAAAAAAACTAATACAATAGAACAACATATTGTTAAGAGTCACTTTACTAGGGACTGTCTAAAGAAGAAATTTGAAAAATACCCAGGTTTTTATCCATGTGGGCTGTGTGTAGCCTGTCAAATCCTTGATAAGAAGAACTTTATGAATACAAATGGAGCACTTTTTACAATTCAGGAACATATTACGTGTGCCATAAAAGGGGTAATCTACACACTAAGATGCACATGCAATTTATATTATGTAGGAAAGACCAAAAGGGAGCTCAAAATCAGAATAAGGGAACATATAGGCAGTATCAGGAATTACGATAAACTGGAGGCAGAAAGTAAGAGACAAGATAAATTATATGCCCACCCGTCTCAAAAAAGCAGTCAAATCACTGAAAGACAACAAAGAATTAACTATAAAGATGTCAGACAAGGGAGGAGGTATCGCAGTGATGAACAAACAGGACTATAAAAAATCAATAGTAGATATGCTGTCGGACGAAAACACGTATAAAAAACTGGAAAAAAATCCTACGGAGAAAATACAAATTCTAATGAAAAGCTTACTAAACGAGGGCTTACAGGGAGGTTTTATTAATCAAAAACAGCTGGATTACATATATATTGAACAAGCTATTACACCTATTATACATGCTCTCCCAAAAATACACAAACAAATCAACCCCCCACCGATGAGACCAATAGTCTCAGGAATTGGTTCTATATTAGAAAGATTGTCTGAATGGCTTGACACCCTACTACAACCCCTAGCTCAGCAAACACCTGGCTTCTTAACACGAAAAACGTCTTAAATTCCTTACACAACAAATGTTGGAATAATAATTATATCTGGTTGACATGTGACGTGGTCTCCCTTTATACATCTATTCCACACCAAGTTGCCTATGCTGCCCTGGAAAACAATCTATCCACACACAGTACTTATGACAAAAACTTCCAAATTTACATTTTAGATGTGCTCATGTTCCTGATGACACACAACTATTTCCAATTTGATGGAAAATATTACCTACAGCTAAAAGGTGTCTCCATGGGAGCAAAATTCTCCCCTTCAATAGCGAATTTAGTTATGGCGTGGTGGGAGGAGTCTCACATTTTTTCTAGCAACAACCCATTCGGCGATTATATAGAGTGGTATGGAAGATATATCGATGATCTTCTATTCATATGGAAAGGGGACATCAATACCATCCCCAACTTTGCAGAATTTCTAAACCAAAACACATACAATCTTAAATTCACATATAACTTTGACAAAACAAAAATTATATTTTTGGACTTAGAATTAAACGGAATAGAAGGTCAAGTTATAACAACACAAACACACCGCAAATCCACATCTGCAAACACTATACTGCACGCCAAAAGCAATCACTCAAAACAAACAATCATGGCTATACCAGTCGGAGAAATGCACCGAGCAAAAAGGAACTGCAGCTCACTCAGTCAATACGACACAGAACAAAAACAAATTAAAACAAGGCTTAAAAACAGAGGTTATCCACAATGGTCGCTCAACAGAGCATGTGACATTACTGCCAAAAAATCCAGAGCTCAGCTACTTGAACAACAAAATAAAACCAACCAATCCGACACTAACCAGCCCACGCTGATCCTCCAACAAAGCAACCAATTTCTAGAAATTAAACAAATAGTGAACAGATATTTACCCATCCTCATGGAAGACGATAGCCTACGATCCATTTTGAAAGGAGGGCGCAGAATAGTAGCTAGAAAGGCGCCTTCTTTAGGTAGTCTTCTTTCTCCATCTTTCTTCACGTCAAATGAAATAAAAACAACATGGTTAGAAAACAAGGGTTTTTATAAGTGCGGACAACATCCTTGCAAAGTATGCTCCTATGCCGACCCCACAAAAACCTTCTGCAATTCTGCACATTCGGACACGTTCACAATTCATAACTATATAAATTGTAACACTGAATCCGTCATATGTGTAATTGAATGCACAGAGTGCCAATTAAAATACATAGGCTGTACTAACCGAAAATTCAAAACCAGAATCCTAGAGCACCTAAGCTATGTGAGAAACCCGATTACCACCAATATTTCGAATGCGTCAAAACATTTCATACATCATCATAATAGAACAACAAAAACCTTATGATGTTACGCCATAGAAAAAATTCATCCCTCCAAGAGAGGAGGTGATCTAAAACATAAAACTCACTTAAGGGAGGCATACTGGATCTATAGACTGAAAACAAGGTTCCCCGACGGTCTCAACCTGAGAAAGGAACTTATGTTCCAGTACTAACAAAAGCCATGTTAAAACAATAATTACATCCTCTCACATATCAAGAAAAAACGTAAAACAATAAAATACGCAATATATACCAGCAGTGTCCCATAGAACTGCCTCTCCAATTGTCAACATTTTTAACCTACTATTTTGCATGCATAACATATGCTTTTTGACATGCAAATAATGTTACACAAAGATCTTTTTAGTCAACTCTTTCTTTCCTACACTCCCTGCACTCCAGACTTTCAATCCATACCAGTGAAACTGAAAGCCCAAACACAATAAAAAACGGAAAAACTGTATATATCACATTCCAACGTGGGTTGTAAAGTTAAACTACAGTCCAAATAAAACAAAATAAACAGAGAGAACAAAAACAAATACAATAGTTTTCGCATGCAAAAAGCGAATTCTCATATACTTACCAACTATAGAGTGGATCGATGCACAGCTAGACAAGAACACGTCCGATGTAGATTCCTTCATCGGCCAGTTTGCGTTCCAGGAGACATGCGAGGCCTGGAACGCAAATAAAATACTGAGACAAGCGCAATCACAAAACAGACTAAGTCATACACTCCAATTATTATAATCATCTCCATGGACTGTAAGAAAACGTTGCAAACAAACAATACCCTTTTTGATAATTACTCCTCACTTTTAAATCAAATTGGACGTGTTATATACCAACCATAGGAGTAGCGGTGAGCATTCCTTAAAACATCCTCAATGCAAATTTCACCATTTCCGGTTTGCGTTCCAGAGACTCCTCATGACCTGGAACGCAATCAAAACTCAGCTGCTCTACCGGAAAACATATAAAATACCCAGGGCGCTCAATTTCAAACTAACAACAGCCATGACTAAGGACGCTTGAGACGTCTGAAACGCGTAGGCTTCATCATTGGATTGACATTCCTTTTTGCACACCAGGACTCCAACCCTTTGGACCCTTTTTAAACAGAAGACCATTAAAACTTGGAAATAGTTTCCATTTTATTCCAACTAGCGCTGGATCCAACCTTCCGTTACCTTTGCTAAGATAAATTATTCCTACTGCCTCCGGTTGCTCAACATTTCAAACGATACTACAACCTTAATCTGAAGGACCTATCAGGATGGGCTATTTGTCACCTTACTACAGGTATAAGAGGTGGGGACATAGATTCAATCTTGCTACAAGAGGAAAGCAAGTGGATCTATAAAATGAATTCAGTAAGCCCCAATGGACTCAATGAGTCTTTTAATTTTGGCTGCTTCCTTTGAGAAATATGGTCCTTGATGAAGACTCTGGAGACACCATGGAATTATGTGGGCGTCTTTGAGTATGGAATATCGCGTTTTATGAATGATCTGGGAGATCCCTATGTTCCCTTTGAAAGTAATATTTAGTGAAAATCACTTAAGAATAACTGATTAGTGATTTGCAGTAGTAATAAACTATGTAATATTTGCTTTTTTGCTCCTTTAAGTAAAGAAATAATAATAAATACAAGAATGAATAGTCTTTGAGCATGGAACATCACGGTCTAAATACTATCTATGTAGAACCTGATATTCCCCTATGTAAGTAATATCCCTTTTCTTGTGGAATTCACATGGAATAATGGAACATCGCTTTGCAGTAACAATAACTTATGTAACAATTACTCTTCTTCTAAACAACAAAACAAAATAAGGATAAATAGACAAACATAAAAATATACTATTATCCAATCTCACTGAAAATAGAGTAAGGCATTAACATCCTGCCAAAGATTCAGGGAGAAAAGAACTTTCCCTGTACGAGGATATTTTATTAGTAAATGATATAAAATATAACAACACAATCTACAAATTGTCTAAATGTCACATCACAAGACATCACCCTGTTGTTGATATCTTGATACTTTGAACATGTACAGGGTGGGCCATTTATATGGATACACCTAAATAAAATGGGAATGGTTGGTGATATTAACTTCCTGTTTGTGGCACATTAGTATATGGGAGGGGGGAAACTTTTCAAGCTGGGTGTTGACCATGGCGGCCATTTTGAAGTTGGCCATTTTGTATCCAACTTTAGTTTTTTCAATGGGAAGAGGGTCATGTGACACATCAAACTTATCGAGAATTTCACAAGAAAAACAATGGTGTGCTTGGTTTTAACGTTACTTTATTCTTTCATGAGTTATTTACAAGCTTCTCTTTGTTTACAGCCATTGACATGTCGCAGAGTTTAACACATGAGGAGCGGATAGAAATTGTGTTGATGTCTGTTGAACGCAGTACCCGGGTCATTGCAGCAGATTTCAATGCAAGACACCCTACAAGACCACCCATCTCCCATGCTACAGTTTGCAAACTGCTTGCCAAGTTTCGTGAAACTGGTTCAGTGTTGGATTTGCCCAAATGTGGACGCATGAAAACTGTCACTAATGAAGAAACATCAGTGGCTGTCCTAGCTTCATTCAGCAAGAGCCCACAGCGTAGCACTCGCCGCATGTCACTGGAGAGTGGCATCAGTCGAACATCCCTTCGGCGGATATTAGCTACTCACAAATGGCACCCTTACAAACTCCAGCTGCTGCAGCATCTCAACGAGGATGACCCAGATCGGCGCACTGAATTTGCAGAATGGGCAAAACAAAAATTGGAACAGGACCCTCAGTTTACACAGAACATTTTGTTCAGTGATGAGGCAAACTTTTATGTGAATGGTGAAGTTAACAAACAATAGGTAGAGCTATTTCATGATGATTTCCCCTTCATCTTATTTCGACCTCTGGCGTTGTTCTCCCAGTTTACAGATTTTGTGATACATGTTTATTTGTTGATACAATTTTTAACAATAATTATTTTTTTATAGATTATCATGGGACTGCAGGACCACTTCAGACCACACACACTGATATAATGTCAGGAGTATCAGTGTAATTTATACATGTCAATAATATATCATATAGATCTACGTTTGAATAGACAATTGGCTTATTATGTTTAGTAATCAGTATGTTTGATAGTACAATTATTATTCAGTGACTTACAACAGAGCTATTATAAAGGTACACTGTTCTTCTCTATTTTAATACAAATGTTTTTTGAGTCCGTTACACGAGTTTTAGGTTTTGTGCATTGGACCGCATACACAAAGGTGAGATGCGGTTTTTCTTCACGACCGCTGAACACGTTCTGTGATCAGGGACCTTACTCCCTCGTGTGGACTTTATATCTCATATCGAAGTTGTAATGAATAAATTAACTGATCATTTTTTACAATGATACTGTAGTATCCCTGCGTACTTACTTTATGTGGCTCTGTAAGTGTGTCGGTAGATGTTCGATATATTTACCTTTGTATGCTGATCATATACATCTAATGCCATGGTGTCTCCTTAATCCACTTCCTATAGAAGTTTTGTTTACCAGCGATCGGTATCCTAGAGACAAGAGCGATATGTCACTTCCGGTCCGGACTGATCCGACGCATGCGCATTGAAGTTAGACATACGTGACCCGGAATGACAGGTCTTAGGCTGGGTTCACACGACCTATTTTCAGACGTAAACGAGGCGTATTATACCTTGTTTTACGTCTGAAAATACGGCTCCAATACGTCGGCAAACATCTGCCCATTCATTTGAATGGGTTTGCCGACGTACTGTGCAGACAACCTGTAATTTACGCGTCGTCGTTTGACAGCTGTCAAAAGACGACGCGTAAAATTACAGCCTCGTCAAAAGAAGTGCAGGACACTTCTTGGGACGTTTTTGGAGCCGTTTTCTCATAGACGCTATTGAAAACAGCTCCAAAAACGGCTGAAAAAACGCCTCGAAAAACGTGAGTTGCTCAAAAAACATCTGAAAATCAGGTGCTGTTTTCCCTTGAAAACAGCTCCGTATTTTCAGACGTTTTTGGCTCAGCGTGTGAACATACCCTTATACGTCACATAGCAACGTGATGCATTCTTCTGATTGGCTAGTGGTCGTGCAGTCTCAGACGTCTACCCAGCTGCTGAATATTATAAATCTATGTAATTGTATGACTTTTCTTGCTTAATCTGTGTATGTTACATGTTGTTTTTAAACTTTGTTCATGAACTCACAGCATGTATCGATGTATTTCATTGGGATACTCTTTTTAATACTTTTTCACGCTATATTGAGCTGTTTTCGCCAGTCACATTATGTTAATGAGCTTGATTATGTAAATTGGATACACACTATATATATCACTGAATGTGCATGTATCACTATGCTTGAAAAAGGTCCCAAGGTGGGACGGAAACGTTGCATTGCACCTGCCATGTTGGCATAATAAACCACTTTTCTTCACTTTGAACATCGGAGTGCTGCTTGATTTACTTTTGGGAGATATATATATATAACTACCGTACAAAAGTTTAGGGTCACTTAGAAATGTCTTTATTTTTGAAAGAAAAGCACAGTTTTTTTCAATGAAGATAACATTAAATTATTCAGAAATACACTCTATACATTGTTAATGTGCTAAATGACTATTCTAGCTGCAAACGTCTGTTTTTTAATGCAATATCTACATAGATGTATAGAGGCCCATTTCCAGCAACCATCACTCCAGTGTTCTAATGGTACATTGTGTTTGCTAACTGTGTTAGAAGGCTAATGGATGATTAGAAAACACTTGAAAACCCTTGTGCAATTATGTTAGCACCGCTGTAAACAGTTTTGTTGTTTAGAGGAGCTATAAAACTGACCTTCCTTTGAGCTAGTTGAGAATCTGGAGCATTACATTTGTGGGTTCGATTAAACTCTCCAAATGGCTAGAAAAAGAGAGCTTTCATGTGAAACTCGAGAGTCTATTCTTGTTCTTAGAAATGAAGGCTATTCCCTGCGAGAAATTGCCAAGAAACTGAAGATTTCCTACAACGGTGTGTACTACTCCCTTCAGAGGACAGCACAAACAGGCTCTAACCAGAGTAGAAAGAGAAGTGGGAGGCCCCGCTGCACAACTGAGCAACAAGACAAGTACATTAGAGTCTCTAGTTTGAGAAATAGACGCCTCACAGGTCCTCAACTGGCAGCTTCATTAAATAGTACCCGCAAAACGCCAGTGTCAACGTCTACAGTGAAGAGGCGACTCCGGGATGCTGGCCTTCAGGGCAGAGTGGCAAAGAAAAAGCCATATGTGAAACTGGCTAATAAAAGGAAAAGATTAATATGGGCAAAAGCACACAGACATTGGACAGAGGAAGATTGGAAAAAAGTGTTATGGACAGACGAATCGAAGTTTGAGGTGTTTAGATCACACAGAAGAACATTTGTGAGACGCAGAACAACTGAAAAGATGCTGGAAGAGTGCCTGACGCCATCTGTCAAGCACGGTTGAGGTAATGTGATGGTCTGGGGTTGCTTTGGTGCTGGTAAAGTGGGAGATTTGTACAAGGTAAAAAGGATTTTGAATAAGGAAGGCTATCACTCCATTTTGCAACGCCATGCCATACCCTGTGGACAGCGCTTGATTGGAGCCAATTTCATCCTACAACAGGACAATTACCCAAAGCACACATCCAAATTATGCAAGAACTATTTAGGGAAGAAGGAGGCAGCTGGTATTCTATCTGTAATGGAGTGGCCAGCGCAGTCACCAGATCTCAACCCCATAGAGCTGTTGTGGGAGCAGCTTGACCATATGGTACGCAAGAAGTGCCCATCAAGCCAATCCAACTTGTGGGAGGGGCTTCTGGGAGCATGGGCTGAAATTTCTCCCGTTTACCTCAGCAAATTAACAGCTAGAATGCCAAAGGTCTGCAATGCTGTAATTGCTGCAAATGGAGCATTCTTTGACGAAAGCAAAGTTTGAAGGAGAAAATTATTATTTCAAATAAAAATCATTATTTCTAACCTTGTCAATGTCTTGACTATATTTTCTAGTCATTTTGCAACTCATTTGATAAATATAAGTGTGAGTTTTCATGGAAAACACAAAATTGTCTGGGTGACCCCAAACTTTTGAACGGTAGTGTAGATGAATGGGTTGAAAAAATTAATGAAGGAAAAAAAAAAAGTGATCATTATCGAATGTGCTCTAAACATTTTGATATGTCATATCACCAAGATGGGGAAAATCGAAAACTACGTTTTGATGCTTTGCCAAGTATTTTTCCAATTTTTTTGAGCAGCCATGTGCAAACACCTTCAAGCTCAATGAATCTGCAAGCCAGTAATGAGGTAACAGACAACACTTTTTGGGAAAGTAGAGCCATAAAAAGAAAGTGACTAAGTGAGCATTCAGAATAAACAGTTATTGAAGCCACTAGTAATACTTTGGATACAATTTTTGTTCAAAGGAACACGAGTATGGTAGGAGACAGAATCATCCAACATATTGTGTCCTTTGACAAAATCCAGAAAGATTCTTTGACGCTTCCTAACAAGAAAGACATTGGAATAAACACGGATGTATTCACTGGCAAAAAACATCAAGCTATTTTGACGGATACAAACTTAGGAAAGAAAAGTTTTGGAATACAAAAAATGAAGCCGAGATGTAAAACAATAGGAATACAGTGTGACTTACTGAAAGACTCTGATAAAATTTGCTCTGTTGTTTCGTCATCTAACTTAGAGTCTGATATTTCTTCTTTGCCAAGTACACATATTTCAAATGAAGAGAAAATTGAAAGTAATAAGAAAAAAATACTACATTCCGAGATAAGTAACTTTTTGCCTGAAAAATCTAGCATTACGCCGAGTTTCCTTGACGTGATGAAAATTACATCACCGGAAGACACAACTTCAATTGGTATTTTTAATCAACCATCAGTGTCTACTAATTTTGATAATAATCTAATTACACAATCTTAATTTAATTTCAGATCAGAATTCATGTCACCAATAAACACAAGCACTGTTGAAAGATCAAATATTATGTTCACTACTTCCACGCCAATCATGAATTTGCAAAAAGAGTGTTCGCTAAAAAAAAAATTGATTCCACAATGTCATCTAAGCAACAGACAGCTTGTAAAAAATTGTCTTTAGACAATAACAGTACTGAGGATGACTCAATGGAAGAATTGGGAGACAACGAAGGATCGGAATATATTCCTTTTGAATCAGAGGAGGAAGAGGATGAAGATTTAGACTCTATTCTAAATGAGATAGAAGAGGATATTGAGCCACTTGTTGACGTTCCAATAGTTGAGGACAAATATAAAGAAATTTCAGGCCTCTGTGAAAATCCTATTGAAGATACTAAATTTATAGTATTTCAATCTTGTTTGGAAATACTCATTTCTATACCTTGCCAATACCGACATTTATGTATGAAGAAAATTTACTCATGTACAGATTAGGCAGTACGGTACTGCTATCAATGTGTATGTCAAGTGTGAGGATGGACATTCACAAAAACTGTGGTCAAGTCAGCCAAATGTAAACAAGATTCCAGCGGGTAACTTGATCCTATCGAGTGGAATTGTACTAAGCGGGAATCATTTATTGAAAATAAAAAATTTATTTCAGATCATCAATATGTTCATGATTTCAAAATCGACACATTACCGAAATCAACCAAAATTTGTATTTCCGATGACACGAAAAATGGAAACAAGAACAAAGGGAACTGATTTTGTCGATTGGTGCTAGTGCAATATACTTGGTGGGGGATGGACAATCAGACAGCCCAGGTTTCTCTGCAAAATACTGCATGATGGAATCTGAAGGGCAAAAAATTTTAGATTTTACGGTGAAACAAATAATTCCACCCGCTACTTCTGTAAGCCTTGAGAAAACCGCATTCAAAAAAAGACTGCATAACCTTTTACAAAGTAATGTCAATGTACGGATTATTACAGCTGATCGACATGTAGGTATTCAAAAAATTCTCAAGGAGGAATATTCACAAATTAATCATCAGTTTGATGTGTGGTACCTTGCAAAGTCTGTTGGCCAAAAAATTTTACTGGCATCAAAAGGGAGAAATTGCTCAACATTGACACCTTGGATAGCTCCAGTCAAGAATCACTTGTGGTGGTCAGCAAGAAACTGCCAAGAAAACACGGATGATTTACTAAAACGGTGGCAATCTGTTTCGTTTCATGTACAAAATGTTCATGAGTGGGAAACTGACGGCGGCTACTCTCATTGTCATCACCTTCCAGATTGAAAAGACACAAAATGGCTGGAGGAAAATTCTATGGCCTTTGAAAAACTGAAAGCCATAGTTGAAAATAAAGCATTGACAAGAGACATACAACATCTGTCTTTTTTTTTGTCACACTGGACAACTTGAAGTTTTCCACTCAAGTGCTCTCAAATACAGGCCAAAAAGAGTACACTTTTATTTTGACACCATGGTGGCAAGAACTACTTTAGCTGTGATGGATCACAACTACATTGTCGGTAGAGTCCAGGATGTTCTCAAAAATGTTGATGAAAAAAATAAATGTTGAACCAATGAAAAGGTTTCGTTTCGAATATTCCAAAGCACGAAATACATGGGTCGTGAAAACCTTGTATGAGGCAAGATCTCAAAAATGTCATTATGTTGAATATTATCGATTTTGCAGCTGGAAAAAAAGAAAGCAATTGGGAATCACATTTACCTAACCTTCCAGTAAACATAGCGCCTGTAGAGAGACCACCAAAAGTAGAAATGGTGCAAAAATTTTTGTCTAGATTCTAATAGCAAAAAAATACTCATTGTTATTTAGAATATTTTGTTTTCTTCAATTGCAACATTTGTTATACCATAATAAATATTAATTATTGATTGAAAATAATACTGTCTAGTCATATTTGTTTTAAATGCTTTATTAACCATTACATTAACATGACATAAATATGTAATACACTTGTAACCAAATTACTGAAATTATTATTTATTGACAGACGTCAATTCACATTTAGAAACTAGAAATGTAACTCAAAGTCACTATTTGTAAGAGGAATATCCTGATAATATTGAAATCCAGTATACCTCCCATTTGGATCTGGAAATTTTTCTCTGATTTTTAAAACAACACAGGATGGTATAGTTCTTCTATTATGTTTTCCAAGAAATCCGTAAACCCATGTAGTAAACGCACGGTACGCTGCGAGTCGTAGACATCTGAATGACAAAAATAAAATTTACAAGGGATTCATCCACACTCAAGCTCACGTCAGGAGTGTAGGATTTTAAAAATTAACCTTTTAGCGCAGTAATAAAGGGCCTCAGCTTGTGAAGGCGATTGTGCCCAGGATCACTTTTTGGCAGGCTTTCTAAATTGTTACTAAAATGCAGGAAACTGGTTAATGCCTCATACCTGCTCCGGGACATCATTGACAAAAAAAATTGGGGTTACATGAATAGGACTTGCTGCTCAGTAAGAACGGGTGGACATTGTTTTACAATGGCCATATTCAGAATGAGCTCTAAAAAAATGTTTGATCCCGCGGACATTGGTAGGAACCCAGACCCTTGAATAACCACATGCAGGCTTTTCCGTCAAAAACTGCCTCGCATAAAGGTTTGTCTGGTCCACAATTAATTGTAAAAGCTCACCTGTAAAAAAAGATATAAAAAAAATTGTGTGGGGCAAAATTCGTGGTGTCATTGTTTATGCCCGGAGTTGACATAAATTGGGGCACTTGAGGTATAAAGTTTGCTGCAGGATCACAAAAAATTGGCGGCACTATAGGATTGCTAGTTCCCGCATGGGAGCCTGTGGCTTTGGCGGCATCTTCCATAGGGGGAGTTGTTGCCGAAGCGTCCGAAGCAGTACTGGTAGTGTCATCATAACCTATTGCCGCTTATGAAGCGGTTCCTGTGTCACTGCCTGAATCAAGGTCACAGAATAACAAAAGCTTGCGCTCCATTCTAATACGTATTCTGTATTAACAGGTATTTTAACAAAAATGTATCATTTTTTTTGGTATTCATTTTGTTAATGAAATTTACTAGAAAAATGGAAATAAACACTAACTAAAAAAACAGGGGGGGGGGTTATTACAATGTAATGTATTTTTCAATGTAACTGTTTGTATCTATTCTCTCCACAGGTCTGTCTCTCCTCTCACAAATCCACAACTGAGAGGAGAGGCGGAGAGCAGAGGAGAGAGCCCGCTGTTTACATTCATTGGGTGGTGATCGCTCTGATAGGAGGAGGTGATTGCTGTGAACACCCTATCAGGGTCCCTTAACGTTGTCTCCAAGCCCCCAGCTGTCACCTAACAGCTGAGGCTTGGAGATATCCGCGCTCCTTGCAGCGCAATCTCGTTCTAAAGCGCCACCGTGAAAAGGGCGGAGCTCTAAAATAAAGCCCACTAATGACCGCCGTGAAAAGGAGTATTGGCGGTCATTAAGGGGTTAAAGGACAAGGCCTGGATTGAAGTGGTGAAGGAGCTTCACCCACAGGAGTGGGATACAGACTCAAAAAAAGAGCGGAAAAAGTTAAGTATACACCCCACCCAAACTTAAACAACCCTCAGACGATCCTCTAATTAATTTGTAATTGTAATCTCATTTTTTTTTTTTACAGGTCAAGATCTAAAAAATAGGTGAATACGTCTAGAGATCAGTTCAGAAGGGAGCTGAAGTCAAAGGGCCGCAGTGGGGATGGTCTCTTTGAAAAAGAAGCCGTATCTTTATACTGAGCAACTTCTTAAAGAACGTCATGCATATTGGGCCGTAAGTATAAATGCATATTTGTAATAATTGTTGAATAATCTCCTTTCTAGTTGTGTTCTTATGCCTCATGGGTGCACATTGGGCTTTGCTATGTTGCACGGATACCTGCTCAACTTTGCATGAATTTTGCAAGACATGGAAGTATGTAAAGTTGCACAGTTATCTATGCAGCATAGCAGAGCCCAATGTGCACCCATGAGCTATAAAACCACTACAGTACTAGATTGCTAGAATTGTGCAACACATGGAAGTATGGGCTCTGCTATGTTGTGTATAGCTAGGTGTGTATGAGCAAATCAATGTTGGTGTATATCAGGGGATTCATTCTTTAATTATTTATAATGTATTAATTTTCTATGTTTTCTATCCTAGAACTAGAGACAATCTCCAAGAAGACACTGATGAGACACAAATAGAGTCTCCACATGCAGAACCCTCCAAAGCTACGCAAAATGCAGTAGCACAAGACCCAGAAGGCCCTGTCGAACCTTCTTCGGAACCTCAACCGTCAAGAGTAAGTGGGCGCAAGCGCGGTCGTGAAGGGGGCGCAAGCGCGGTCGTGAAGAGGGCGCAAGCGCGGTCATGAAGAGGGCACCAGGGCCATGATTGACGTCCAGGTGCTGGCCCATTTGAACAGGCGTCAAGCAGAGACCATGGGGGAGACATTTGCCATAGCTATGGCAACGCACTAGAAGCAGGTGCCACGGGAACGCCTCTTCAAATACAAGTCGGCCATTCTGGGGTTGATTGAAGTGTTTGCCTCCAGTGCTTCTCCGTATAATGCCATAGAGTTCCATCGAAGCAGGCTGGGTGTGCAGACAGCCCCCCTGCCAACTCCACCACCGAGGCCTCCTCAATATAGGTATTACAACCCATCGCAGCCTCTTTACTCCCAGGATAGGGGTATGTACCAGACCCCAAGCCCCTATTCAACAAGCCAGTACCACTATCAACACTCCTCACAAGGACAGGCGCGGGATCAGTCTGGAAGCACAGTTCATGATGCTTTGTCACCACAAAAGTGTTATTTTATTTTATGTTTCTGTGTTATTTAATATAGTTTTGGAATATTTATTTGTACTTTTAGAAAAAAAAATTATAAAGAAGGTTTATAAAAATGTATAACAAGTTAACTTTGTTTGCCTTTTGTAGTTTAATTTTGCTGTACATCTGATGTTTGGAGTCTTTAGTTATATATGGGTAAGTATGGGTATGTGTTATGTATGTAGTATGTATGGGTGTGTGCTGTATGTACGATATATCGGTTTGTGTGATATATGTAGGATGTATGCAGAATGGAAGTACACCACAGATTTTTTTTTGTATCACTTTTTATTTTTGCATCTATGGTAGTTTTGGACCTTTTCTTTGTGTTTATTGAAGGTTTCATTGTGAACCACGTTTTATTTCATTTTCTAAACTTTATATTTCAATGTACATATATATAATGAGGCATTTGTTTGTATTCCTGCACAAAATACCTTTTGATTTTAAATAGTTTTTTGGTTAATTTTATCAAAAAAATTTTACTTTTTAAAAAAAAAAAAAAGTATTTTGTCAGAAATGCGTAAGCTCGCAAACCTACGTTAAGGGTCCTCATTCTATTGCGAGTCCCTAACTAATAACTAAAACCAGGAACAACTAACTAGCTAAAAGCAACTGTCCAGAATCAGCAATCAAAAGACAACTGTCCAAATACAACTATCTACCGCCCCGGATTGCATCTATCTGCCAAGGTACCGCCCCCGCAGAGGACACAAAGTAGTCCGCAAAGAAATCCCGAGTCAACATTCCAGCTTCTCCGGGTCTTCCATGCAGGGTATTGTCCATTGGGATGGTAGAAGTGGTAAGAATCTGATCCAGGTGAATGTCTTGCGTAGAATCATGAATACAACAGAAATTGTTTAAAATGACACTCGCTTGGATAACAAGTATCACGTTCTGTGGATCCATTTGAAGAGGGCTTTGGAATACTATTTGCTGCTTAGAATCCCAAAGACACACTCCACATACCGTCTCGCCCGTGTGAGCCGGTAATTAAAAACATGCCTCCTTCCATCCAAATCACGCTGGGGTAATGGACTACCACTTTGGAAGAAGCTTCCACTCTCCTTTGTGGGAAGGGCACACCTCCTCAAAATGATAGAAATCCCCAAATTGCTATACCTTTTTCAAACCCTTCCGATATATCTACATGCACGAGATGAATGTAAAATAAACTTCATATTTCGCACATTCATATGGGTGAGGAGTCAAAAATAACTTTTCGCATACTAAACAGCCACTCTCTCACGGAGGTTTGAACTTCCCAAATATCCGAGATTTAAACCTCGCAGCCTTGACGCGTATAATATCAGATTGGATGAAAGCCTCCTCATTATACGCTAACTACTCAATTGAACAGAACTCGTTTACGCAAGTGAACGTTTGATCTATACCTCTGACCCGGTAATTATTTCGACTACCGATTCCTCAGCCCGCTATATAACAGGATGTATTAAGAAATGTTATATCACTTCTACCTAACCTGACGAAGGGGCCAGTATGGCCTTGAAACACCGTTGTTGTTTTATTTGTACAATTAAAAAACAGTTCGATTACGGCTGCGCCCTAGAGTATTCCGCTTTCTACTCTCCTATATCCTGAATATATACAGCGAAGTTGTATCAACTTTCGGACCGGAATATTGGGCTGCAACGGTTCACCCGGGTGGTTCGTTGGACACGCTTCATTGGATGTTATGCTCCCAGCATAACACCACAATTTTAGCATATTCGACCACCGTTTCTGATTCGTTTGCAACTACTTGTTCATGCACTATGTGCGCTGTGTTTTATTTTTCTCCTATAGTGTCATCATTTTATTGTGCCCCACTTTCGGGCCTGAAATGTTCCTAACAAAGCAGCAAACAGTCGCTGAACAGAAATGCTTTTGATTATCTATCTTATTCTCTATTCTTCCGTATACCTGCAACCGTTCCTAATGGATCATTTTCTACATCGGAAAGAATCAAGAGACAGGCTGGTTCAACACCAAACTGCAAGTACTCAGATACTAAGATAATGACTGACTTGTTTAAAGATTTGGAAGATTACTCTAAGATTGAGATGCAACATCACATTGATGTCATTTTTTTAACAATCTACCTATCAGAAAAAATATCCCGAGGGGCTTACGTATGCCCTATTTACGTACATTTAAAGACAATATAACATTCAACTCCAATTGGGAGAACTATATGGAGGAATGTACGAGGGGGATGATTAATAGACTACTTTTTAAAAGACAGTGTCTGTGTGAGACACTAACATCTAAAAAAGAAACCGTTATAGAGCTCATTAAATAGTTCTCATATATGTCTGTAAAGGGAAGTGTTTTATATATTTATATCTATGTACATGTGAGTGTAGATATATATATATTTGTCGCTCCAGAAAGGTGTATATTCCTCGCCTCACTCGATAATGAGACACCCTCGGGGATGGAAGCCATAAGCAGTGAACAAATTCATGAAGCAGGAAGATCCAACTGCCCTTCTATCCCCCTACCAGGTAATGGTATTCCATGAGGTAGCCATAAGCCCATGCCCTCCACCCCCTTTGCAAGTGCATGAGCATGTGATGTCACACAGATGTGCACGGGGGGGGGTGAAAAGGACAAACGGTCTCAAAGTTCTCTCTCTTATTTCCTGCTCTCCTGCTCCCAACGGACTCTCCTTCCCTACTGGTCTGCTCTTGCCTCATGGCCCTTCCTGAGAGACCACACCAACTTTGGACCACATGAACCGCTATGTATCTTCTCACCCTATAACCCTTAGTGTACAGGGAGCGTTATATTAGGAGGGAGTGGGACAGAGATAGTGAGCGTGTGAGAAGAATTACAAGTAACTTATGTGTATTGTATTGTAACGTAACTTCTATGTATGTTTAGGTTAAGTGGGTGGCGGTATAATTGGGATTGGTTTGTTTTTTTACATTTTTTTTTATTTGAGTTTCAAAAACACTCAAACAGTAGACATGCAGAGATAGAGCTCCGACCTCCGCGCCTATTAACCTCCTGACGGACCACTCTGACTGATACCGACAGAGTTATTGATGCTGTGCTGACGAAGTACTATTTATTTTACGCTTCAGAGGGCCTGTGGAATTTATGGACAGATATAAATCTGTCATGGGTAAATCAAGAACCCAAACTAAGCGTCTGGCTGAACAACAACATAGCATGGCTGAGGAACATACCCCACCTAGCACTTCTCCGGATCAAAACAGCCAGGAAGCAGGTTGCACAGATCCGTCCGAAGACCTGGAGGGCCAAATGGATTATAAAAACTGGCGTGTATTGTGGCATCACTCATATCACCAGACCTGCAGAAATCATTATCTAAGACAATGGCTTCATCGCTGTCTGAGCTGCAAGCTACTGTGACGCAGCATGAGACAAGACTGCACACTATTGATAAATCCTTAGAAAACGAGTTCTCAGATATTGAGGATCTACGTTCCTCTATACAAGCTGCCCAGCAGGAAAATAAAAAGCTATGGGATCGTATTGAGGACTTGGAAAACCGCTCCAGACGTAGTAATATACATATAATAGGATTACCTGAACAGGTGCTGGCCAAAGATTTGAGCAATCTGTGTGAAACTGATCTGCCAGCCGCTTTGGGTATAAATCGTCCATGTAAAGTCGAACGTGCGCACAGAATTTGAATTGATCGGAAACATGTTTTATTGGATCAACGGAGAGATGCTAATATGATACCAGACAGACCAAGGCAAGTTATTTTTAAATATCTTGACTATTCAGATAAAATGTCAATACTGAAAGCTTTTAAAAATAAAAATGGTGGATTGGATTTCAAGGGACATCGTATACTAATATTCTGAGATTTCTCAATTGAAGTTACCAAGAGAAGACGGGCTTTTTCTCGAATTTGCACGGAACTTTACAATAAACATGTTAAATTTGCATTAATATACCCAGCGACTCTGAGAGTATTTCGTAAAGACGGTACATTGGATGTATATCACTCCCCAGAGGAAGCTGAAGACATTTTACGTCTTAAAGAACATGGAGAAGCATCTACATCTTAAATTGACGAAGGCTCGGACTCTGTAGTGCAGAACCTGGGCAATAAATATTGAGTTGTGTTTCTCTGGTAAAACCTTCTGTGGTACAAAAAAAATTGATTAAAAATTAATTTCTGCAAAAAAAAAAAATTAACTTTGCAAATTTCACCTCTACTTTGCTTTAATTCCTGCAAAATGCCGTTAAGAAACTTTCTAAATGCTGTTTTGAATACTTTGAGGGGTGCAGTTTTTAAAATGGAGTGACTTATTGGGGGTTTCTGATATATAAGGTCCTAAAAGCCACTTCACAACTGTAAAAATACCCTTTTGAAATTTTATTGAAAATGTGAGAAATTGCTGCTTAAAGTTCTAGGCCTTGTAACGTCCTAGAAAAATAAAAGAATGTTCAAAAAATTATGCAAACATAAAGTAGACATGTGGGAAATGTGAAATAGTAACTATTTTATGTGGTCTTACTATCTGTTTTACAAGCAGATACATTTAAATTTAGAAAAATGCTAATTTTTGCAATTTTTCGCTAAATGTTGGTGTTTTTCACAATTAAATACTGATGTATCGACCAAATTTTACAAAGTCCAATGTGTCACCAGAAAACAATCTCAGAATCGCTTGGATAGGTAAAAGCATTCCGAAGTTATTACCACAAAGTGAAACATGTCAGATTTGAAAAATCAGGCTGTGTCAGGAAGGTCAAAAGTGGCCAAAGCGGGAAGGGGTTAAGGTAATAAACCTCTCTAATACCATCCTAACTCCATCACAACTAGAGGTTCTTAAACTTTCACCCATTGCTAAATATGACAATTTTTCCACAGTAAAGTATCTTATCCTTTATGCCAGAAAACTCGTTTATAAAAAGATTTATGCCAAAAAGGAGTTGTGTTCATCCCTGTCTAAAATTGAAAGTGAAACCCTTGACGCGCTACAATCTCTATTGTATGAACAAAATTATATTCCCCGAGGTAAATATCCTGATCATCTATTAAGTTTTCTGCTCTAAGCATTTTCACTGAGATTGACTTTTTTGTAAAGATTGTTACTGCTCAAAGGGCAGCACTCAGGGGGGCTGCCATTTTTTTTTTCATCTCTGTATGTGTCGATTAACGACACATAGAGATGGAATACGGCACATACAACCCCATAGAGAATGCGAACGGGAGCCGTTCCATTCACTACAGCGTACGCCGTTTGTGTGGGAACGGCGCATGCGCCGCTATCACAAAGACCTAAAGGAAGGTCTTTGGCAGAGCGAAATCCAGCGCCATTTTCATGTGGACGGGAAGCCGTGGCCGGACAGTAAGATGACAACTTTCGGCCGCGGCTTCCGGCCATATGTTCAAGGAAGCGAAGGCACAAGGAATAGGAGCGGAGGCGGGAGCGGCGTCAGGAGCAGGTAAGTTATGTGTGTTTTACGTTCGTGTATGTTTGTGATATACTGTCTGCTGAGCACTGTATCTAATCCTCCTACACTGTGCAGTCGCTCAGAAAATGGTGGCACACAGTGTAGAAGGTTTGACGATTCAAACCCCCTCCTTCTCCTGGCAGTGGCCAGAATAAGGGAGGGGGGATTTTGTGAGAACACTAGAGAGTGTGTCTACCCCTAATTGGCAGCATAAAGCAATGAGGTTGCTTTACCACATCGACCATGCTGCAATTTTGGGAAGCGCTCCCTCTAGTGCCCAGCACATGGAAATGTTATAAATTAGAATCTAATTTATATTTCCTGACCAGTGAAAAAATTAAAACAATGTGTAATCACTCAAATAATAATTGTTTAACTAAGAAAAAATGTTTCTAGTGACACATTCCCTTTAAGATACATAGTTAACAAACCCTCCGATAAAGGGGGCAACAATGTCCTGTGGCCTGTGAAACTATATGAACGAGAAATGTTTCGACAACTAAGTACTACTGAATGTTACAAAAGACTCACCTTTAACCCTTGTTCTAAATTCCAACAGGAACTGGAAACTATTGTCTCTCAGGCACACAAAGATGGTCTTTTAACAAAGAAACAAATGGAAGAGTTACTAATTACAGAACCTACAGTGGCGACCATATATTTACTCCCTAAGATATATAAAAACGTTTCTAATCCTTTTGGACAACCAATTGTATCAGGCACAAACAACTTTGCAAAATATCTGTGTAAGTACATTGATTTCTTCCTTAAACCAATCGTAGAAACGTTACCCTCCTACATCAGAGATACTACTGATATTTTGAGAAAATTAGAGGGCATCTCTTTGGAATCTGATATGTTCTTGGTGACTTGTGATGTGGCATCTGTATACCTCGATTATACACAATGATGGTTTGGAAGCAGTTCCAGTTAACTAGCAACCTAGATAGGTCTTTGTAAGACTTTCTTCTACAGGCTCTCCACTTCATTCTGACTCACAATTTTTTTTAGTTTTAAATAAACTTTCTACCTGCAGCTAAAGGGTACGGCTATGGGGGCGGCTTGTGCGCCCTCACATGCCAATTTATTCCTGGGGCTGTGGGAGAGAAATATTTTTTTGACAGAACCGATACCTCTGATTGAGCAGGTAATATTTTGGGCCAGATATATCGATGATGTTTTCATGATATGGCAGGGGTCACTTGTGGACTTGAAACCTTTTGTCGATTCTTGAACGACAATAACATCAATGTCAAAATTACGTACCAAAAAAACAAAAATAATATTGAATTCCTCGATATTCAGGCTAAAGTGGATCACGATGGCTCCTTGCAGACTGATCTATTTAGGAAGAACACCTCTGCCAATTCTGTTATTCATGCATCATCAGCACATCCATATCACCTTATCCAAAACATACCAGTGGGTCAATTTCTACGTGCCAGAAGAATCTGTTCCAAGGAAAGTCTATTCGAAAGACAAGCCGACGACATAAAAAGATTTATCAATCGGGGCTACAGCAATCGATGTTTAAATAGGGCCTATAAGAGAGCGAAAATTAGCAATAGAACCACTTTATTGCAAGGCCGTCAATGTGATACAACATCGGATCAATAGGTAAGGATGATTATGGATTTTAACTAAGTCAGATGAAATCAGTTCCGTAATGTGTAAATACTGGTTGATCCTTACACAGGACTCTGTGTTGGGGAAAATTATACCACCTAGACTTTGGATCACGTATAGGAGTGCTAGGAACCTCAGAGATAAATTGGTACAGTTACCATTGTGGTCTACAACCACTAAATGCCTTTGGATCCAAGGACCCCAAATGGGGTTAATTTGTTTGTGGAAAATGTCTATCATGCCCTAATATCGAAAGATCCTCTTCCTTTCAGGACTCCTCACATCGGAATGAATTTAAAATCACTCATCATATTGATTACAACACCATTGGTGTCATATAATTTGCTACATGTCCCTGTGACATGATATACATTGAAATAACATCCCGACAATTGTGCCGAAGGATACGGGAACACATTTTAAGAATTGAGGCTGCACGTAATAAAGATGATCTCTCTGCTCTAACCACCATCCCGCGACACTTTAAGTTGAAACACAATTCCAATAGTTCTCTCCTTAAAGTTAGAAGAATTGATCGAGTTATCATCAGACCTAGAGGTGGGAATCTGAAAAGGATCTTAGGCCAAAAAGAGACCAGATGGATTGTGAGACTGGGTACCATACATCCCGACGGTCTTAATGAGCATAATAGCTATGTACCCTTTCTGGGTTCTTGAATTATGCCGTCTTTCTTTGTTTGGCGTCTGTATATCCTTCCCTTTTTCTTCTTTATTGATTATTTATTAGTCATTATTTATATTATATTATTTTTATTCGTACAATTCACACTTTTTCCTTTTAGAATAATTTTCCCTCGTGCCCATTGTTGGTATTTATGTTAATATTTAGTTTGTTTTTATGTATTCTTATATGTTGTTCCCCGTTTGTACATACTTTGTAGACACCTTCGACCATATATGATCTACAGGGTGGGCCATTTATATGGATACACCTAAATAAAATGGGAATGGTTGGTGATATTAACTTCCTGTTTGTGGCACATTAGTATATGGGAGGGGGGAAACTTTTCTAGCTGGGTGTTGACTATGGCGGCCATTTTGAAGTCGGCCATTTTGTATCCAACTTTAGTTTTTTCAATGGGAAGAGGGTCATGTGACACATCAAACTTATCGAGAATTTCACAAGAAAAACAATGGTGTGCTTGGTTTTAACGTTACTTTATTCTTTCATGAGTTATTTACAAGTTTCTGACCACTTATAAAATGTGTTCAAAGTGCTGCCCATTGTGTTGGATTGTCAATGCAACCCTCTTCTCCCACTCTTCACACAATGATAGCAACACTGCATGATAAACCTACAGAGTAATCTTGAATGGAGAAACAAACAATCTTTATTCAACAATGTAGAGACAATAAAAAGCATAAAAACGAGTCATGCTAAGCATGAGCAGGACGTCCCTCTGTGCAACAAGCAAAATATAAACACTGAGTAGCAATCATGGGTAAAGCAATACAATCCAACATACAGTTACTGGATAATAGATGTACATGTCAAGGTACTTCGGTTGATAAGCATGTAGCTGACAGTGCAGCAATCATGTGAACATTACTCAAAGAGTAGTGACACAGCATGGACATGAACAGAAACAAGGTCAAAAAAGTACATGAACAGATGACCTACCCATGGAGCTCACTATGCACACCGAGAGACTTCACAGTTGGATAGTAAAGTTGGATAGTAAAGTTGGATACAAAATGGCCGACTTCAAAATGGCCGCCATGTTCAACACCCAGCTTGAAGTTTCCCCCCTCCCATATACTAATGTGCCACAAACAGGAAGTTAATATCACCAACCATTCCCATTTTATTTAGGTGTATCAATGGCCCACCCACATTGCAGTTCTATTCGGCTCCTTGGACTGTGTTTTGACATCTGTGCAACTGAGATTCCTTTTGTATTTGCTGTGGTGAACCACTTTATTTGGTGTTCTGTACTCCATGTATTGTCGTGTCAAAGTCCTTTACAGTTTATATTTTTTATTTTTGTATATTTCTGTTTCACTCATTTTTATATTTCTAACCATCACTTAAAGAGGCTCTGTAACCAGATTAAAAATGCCCTATCTCCTACATCATTATCGGCGCTGGAATGTAGTTAACAGTAGTGTGGTTTTTTTTTTTTTTTTAAAACGATCTTTTTTAACCAAGTTATGACCTTTATTACATTTATGCAAATTAGTTTCTTAATGCCCAACTGGGCGTTTTTTTACTTTTAACCAAGTGGGCGTATTACAAAGAGGTGTATGACGCTGACCAATCAGCATTATAAACTTCTCTTCCTTACACCCAAGCTTGATTCACTGAGCAGCGTGATCTCTCGAGACCACGCTGTGGCGTCACTTCCGCCCACAGGTCCTTCATCCCTGCGTCTGAAGACTGAATATAGATCGTCTACAGGCGGATGATAAGTGCCAGTCGTCGGATCTGTAGCAGCGGCAGCAGCGGAGGAGGAGGCAGCATCACACAGTGCAGGTAAGCATATAGAACTCCCTAGAGACGAGAACATTCATTATTTTGAAACGGTGTCCCCGATGACAACAAGCATTATAGCTGCATGACCACCATTTTCCATACCCCCTTGGCAACGAGCAGATAAGGGGCATTACCACCAGTACCCATACCCCCTTGGCAACGAGCAGATAAGGGGCATTACCACCAGTACCCATACCCCATTGGCAACGAGTAGATAAGGGGCATTAACACCAGTACCCATAAACCCTTGGCAACGAGCAGATAAGGGGCATTACCACCAGTACCCATACCCCCTTGGCAACGAGCGGATAAGGGGCATTACCTCTAGTACCCATACCCCGTTGGCAACGAGCAGATAAGGGGCATTACCACCAATACCCATAAACCCTTGGCAACGAGCAGATAAGGGGCAATCCTACCATTACCCACACCACCCTGGCAACAAGCAGATAAGGGGCATTACCACTATTAGGCTGGGTTCACACGTAAACGAGGCGGTTTATGCCTCGATTTGTCTGAAAATACGGCTCCAATACGTCGGCAAACATCTGCCTATGACTTTCTATGGGTATGACGCTGCACTGTTCCCACGAGGCGTAATTTTACGAGTCGTTCGGCATTTACGACGCGTAAATTTACGCCTCGTAAAAAGAAGTGCAGGGCACTTATGCTCCGTCAATTACGGCTGAAGAAGTCCATTGAAGTCAATGGAAGTTTTAAAAAACAGTGTCCAGGCGTTTGACACACATTTGAAACGTATTTTGAGGCGTTTACGCCTCGAATTACGCATGAAACCTGGAAAACACTCCCCCAAGGGGTGTTGGCTAACCGGCCATTTTGAAAGGACAGTTTAGGGGTGAAGTAAGGCATTTCAAAAAGGAATAAGCAGGAGGTTCACCATGGCACCCCCAACCTACAACAGGATATACATTGATGTGGATGCCCTGATAAGCGAGGTAAGGACCAGATTAAACAACCAATTATCTATGTTTTTGGGTATCCATGTTTTTAGGGCTAAAATGTTTTGGTTAAAGCTGCAGACAGTATGCTAGAGCAAACATGTGTCGAGACAGTTTTATTAATGAGAGGTAATGTGTTCCTTACATGTGCGTCTATTCCTATACGTTATTGCAATTTACCTGCCACTCTGCACTGTATCCTATGTTTGCAACGCTTTGGAAGCATGCCTGTTGTTTGCAAGATGTACAGATGGCATTTTGCACACTCACACCTCACGGCGTATGTGAAGCAGTTATTAACTTGCCACTGTGTTTTTTCATGTGGTGATTCTATTGAAACACTCTATACCTGTCTTGGCTTTTGTTAACTGTATATGTAACTTGTAGGTGGACTTTTGCCTGCATATTTGGGACTACTTAATGGTCTGCTAAAGTGTGTGACAAATGTCCACTCTCTGGTTGAGATTATTTAAAGTGACGACGTGCATTTGCTTGTTCTGTGTTTGGAGCACAGCATCGTGTAAACCCCACACAATTGGTCATTCCTTGTGTTTCTTTGCATGTACAACCCTCGCGGATACCATTACGCACTTTACAACACAAAGTAACCTTAGTAGCCACATGTTCTTAAAGTGATTGTGGTGTAAGGATTCCAAAACACTAGCTTAGTTTCTGGTTTCTGTAAGTACACTCCAGAAAACCTGAGGAGGCAAAACGGGCCTTTGCTTACACTTGTTTGTAATTACTAAATTTGTGTGCTAAGCTAAGAGTTCTGCTAATTTATCTTTGCTTTTTTCTTAAAGGTGTAGGCGCGACCCAATATCTGGGATAAAAGCCATTCAGGCTACAGCAACTGAGGCCTCCGCCAGGATTCGTGGGAGGAGATTTGTAGAGCGCTGTACCCCGACTGGATGGCTCGCTCAAACAACGAGCAGGGGGTTATTGGTGAGTGTTCATAATATCTACACATAGGTTCTTAGACCTTAACCCCTTCCCGCGATTGGGCGTAACTGTACGTCCAGAATGCAAGTGATTTCCCGCATTCGGGCGTACAGTTACGCCCAAGCTTCAAACTGTCACCATGTCAACAGACATGGTGACAGCGTCCCGAACGCAACTGTCATAGACAGTTGCCAAGCAGGACTCGCGGGCACAGGACCAATCAGAGTGGTCCCGTGCCGGAACGAGCTGTGATTGGCCAGTCAGTACTGACAGGCCAATCACAGCGCAGGAGCAGTGGTTTGCCGGCATCTCCGTCTCTGACAAGCTCATTCCTGTCAGAGAGCTTGTCAGAGACGGAGACAAGAAGAAATACAGTGTGTAAGTAAAAAAAAAACAGCGATCTGCCCCTTTTCTGCCCACTAACCTGTGATCACCCCCTTTGGTGCCCACAGGTTAAGAAAAAAAAAAATATATATATAATATATATATATATTATATATAATTTCAGGCCACCACAGTGTCCTTCTGCCGTGCTGTGATCTGTCATAGTACCCGGTCGCCATCTCTCTGCTGTGTCCCTAGATTGCCCACTGCCCGAGTTCCCTGTTAGGTAGCAATGCCACGTCTCATTTATTTTTTCCCCTGGTAGGTAGGGTACCCTTACTAATTGAATACAGCAGGGTCTGTTCTCATTCCACGGTTGAGAGTAGCGGTTTATTTTTTGATAAAAAATTTTTTTTTTTAAAAAATGTAAAAAAAAAAAACGTACAAACATTTTTTTTCGTTAGTTAGGTAGCAAAAGTTTATCAGTATGGCCAAAAGAGTCTTTTCAGCCGAGGAAGCATATGAAATGCTGTGTTCCGACACGGACAGCGCGAGTGAAGGTGAAGAGCAGTTCGTGCTTCCATCTTCCTCTGCATCCAGTGACTCTGAATCTGCACCCCCCAGTCGGCACAGAAGAGCCGTAGGTCCTGCTCTGCCTGAGCTGACCTGGGAAGCTGCGGAGAATTATACCCCCCAGGTGCCTGAGTTTACAGCCCGCTCAGGTATTCAAATTGAAATTACGGGTTTCAGCCCCATTGATTATTTTAAACTTTTTTTTTTCAGACTCCCTTTTAGCGTTAATGGTCCAGCAGACCAACATCTATGCGGAACAATTTATCGCCCAGAACCCTGACTCTTATTATGGGAGAAGCCAAAATTGGACCCCCACAAACCTAGTGGAATTGCGGAAGTTTTGGGGCATATTTTTACGTTTTGGTCTAATAAAAAAGCCTAGTATTAGAGACTATTGGTCCCTTGATATTTTATATAACACCCCCATTTACCGCACAGTAATGACAAGGAAGCGCTTCGAAGCCATCCTGAAATTCCTTCATTACAATGATAATAGCCAGTGCCCACCCCCACAGGACCCAAATTTTGATAGGCTATATAAAATACGACCATTGATTGCCCACTGCTCCCAAATTTTTTCCCACGTTTATACCCCCCAGCAAAATATTTCGGTGGATGAATCCCTAGTCAGCTTCAAGGGTAGACTGCACTTCAGGCAGTATCTACCCAATAAAAGAGCCCGGTACGGCATAAAGCTCTACAAGCTGTGCAAAAGTGCCACCGGTTACACCTACTCCTTTAGGGTCTATGAGGGAAAAGACTCCCATATAGATCCCCCAGAATGCCCCCCTTTCCTTGGAATTAGTGGAAAGATCGTATGGGATCTTATCCATCCTTTACTTGGAAAAGGCTATCATCTTTATCTGGACAACTTTTATAACAGTGTCCCGTTACTAAAAGTTCTCTCGTCCAGATCCACCTTGGCGTGCGGAACAATCCGCAAAAATAAGAAGGGCCTCCCCAAAACATTGCTGGGTCAGATCCTAAAATTAGGAGAGAGCAAAGCTTTCTGCTGCGACGATCTGCTCCTCTTAAAGTATAAGGATAAAAGGGACGTCCTTATACTGACCAGCATACACGACAGCAGAGGCAGCCTAGTCCCTTTACGTGGATCCACTTCCCAAGTCCCAAAACCATATTGTGTACAGGAGTACAACAAGTATATGGGTGGCGTTGACCTGTCCGACCAGGTTATAAAACCATACAGCGCCATGCGCAAGACCAGAGTATGGTATAAGAAGCTGTCTGTGCATCTTACACAGATGGCTTTATACAACGCCTTTGTCCTCTACAGATATGCCAGCAGTGGAGATACGTTCCTGCAATTTCAGGAAAAGGTCATAAAGTCCCTGATATTTGGTAACCAGGAAGGAGAGGGCAGTTCATCTGGCTCTTCCGTCAGTAGGATAATTCCCGGCCAGCATTTCCCCACAGAAATCCCCCCCACTGAAAAAAAAGAGAAGCCCCAAAAAAAATGCAGTGTGTGTGCCAAGCGAGGCATTCGTAAGGACACCACATACCATTGTGAGACGTGTCCCACAAATCCCGGCCTGTGCATGAAACAATGTTTCAAAATTTATCATACCTCCTTGGATTTTTAATTTATTTATTCTTTATTCACCTTTTCTGTCTCCCATACTGGCCATGACCAATTATTATTTTTTTTACTGACCAGCCCCATTTAAAATTTGATCATTTAAAATTTGTAAAAAACCACCTAAAACAAAACTAAATATTCTCACTATACCAAGGACCCGAGGGAGTGTCTGTCTCATCCAGGTTGCAAATCTGGGTGAGAGGAATAAATCCAGATGAGATTGGTTGTCTCAGCAAATTTTTTTTTGCTGAGGCCTTTGATTTATTTTTTGGGCTGGATTTTATGGAATGGTAGGTAGGTTGGTAGTGGGACCTGCCATTCCCTCTCCCTCCATTGCGGGTTTTCCAGGTTGTCCTCCTTATTTACTAAAATTAAAGTATTTCTTATTATACCCCTAGTTGAATAACTAGAGGGTTGTCACTTCACAATTTAAAAATTCTCACTATACCCCTAGATGAATACCTAGAGGGTTGTCACTTCACAAATTAAAAATTCTCACTATACCCCTAGATGAATACCTAGAGGGTTGTCACTTCACAAATTAAAAATTCTCACTATACCCCTAGATGAATACCTTGAAAGGTGTTACATTACAGTCTAAATCTTCTCACTATACCGCTAGATGAATTCTTTGAGGGGTTTAGTTTCCTAAATGGGGTCACTTTTCTGCGTTTCTAATGTTTTGACACCCCAGATCCTCTGTTTTCATGACACAGGGCAGTAAATGCCATCGTAGTAGGCCTCAGATGTTGCATGGTGCTGTTTACATTCAGAGCCCCACCACGTGCTCAAACAGAAGTTTATCTCTACAAATGGGGTATTGACGTATTCAGGAGAAATTGCGTAACAAACTGTGGGTGCTGTTTCTCCTTTAACCCCTTGTGAAAATTATGAATTTGGGGCTAAAGCAACATTTTCTTTGAAAAAAATCTAAATTTTATTATTTTACTGCCCAGTGTATGACACACCTGTGGGGTCAAACTGCTCACTACACCACATGAAAAATTCCTTGAGGGGCGTAGTCTCCAAAATGGGGTCACTTGTGGGGGTTTTCCACTGTTTTGTCCCCTCAGGGGCTTCGTAAATGTGACATGGCCTCCGCAAACCATTCCTGCTAAATGTGATCTCCAAAAGCCAAATGGCACTACATCCCTTCTAAGCCCTGCCGTGTGTCCAAATATCCGTTTATTACCACATGTGGGGTATTGTTTTACTCGGGAGAAATTGCTTTACAAATTTTATGGTGCTTTTTCTCCTTCAGTCCTTGTGGAAATGAGAAAAAATTAGCTAAACCTACCTTTTCTTTGAAAAAATTTAGATTATCATTTTCACAGCCTACTTCCAATAATTTATCCAAAAAAACCTGTGGGGTCAAAACGCTCACTATACCCCTAGATAATTTCCTCAATGGGTGTAGTTTCCGAAATGGGGTCACTTGTGGGGGGTTTCCACTGTTTTGTCCCCTCAGGGGCTTTGTAAATGTGACATGGCCTCTCAAACCATTCCTGCTAAATTTGAGCTCCAAATGCCAAATGGCGCTTTCCCTTCTAAGCCCTGCCGTGTGTCCAAATATCCGTTTATTACCACATGTGGGGTATTGTTTTACTCGGGAGAAATTGCTTTACAAATTTTACGGTGCTTTTTCTCCTTCAGTCCTTGTGGAAATGAGAAAAAAAAATCGCTAAACCTACATTTTCTTTGAATAAATGTTGATTTTAATTTTCACGGCCTACTTCCAATAATTTATGTAAAAAACCTGTGCAGTCAAAGTGCTCACTACACCCCTAGATAATTTCCTTGAGGTGTCTAGTTTCCCAGATGGGGTCACTTTTGGGGGATTTTTACTGTTTTGTCACTGCAAGAGCCCTTCAAACCTGACATGGTGCCCAAAATCCACTAGGTGTTCCTTTGCTTCTGAGGCCGGTGCTTCAGTCCAGTAGCACGCTACGACCACATGTGGGATATTTCCTAAAACTGCAGAAACTGGGCAACAAATATTGAGTTGCATTTCTCTGCTAAAACATTCTGTGTGATAAAAAAAATTGTATTAAAAATTTATTTCTGCAAAAAAATATGAAATTTGTCAATTTCACCTCTACTTTGCTTTAATTCCTGTGAAATGTGTAAAGGGTTAAGACATTTTCTAAATGCTGTTTTGAATACTTTGAGGGGTGAAGTTTTTAAAATGGGGTGAAGTTTTTAAAATGGGGTGACTTTTTGGGGGTTTCTAATATATAAGGCCCTCAAAGCCACTTCACAACTGAACTGGCCCCTGTAAAAATGGCCTTTTGAAATTTTCTTGAAAATGTGAGAAATTGCTGCTAAAGGTCTAAGCCTTGCGATGTCATAGAAAAATAAAAGGATGTTCAAAAAACGATGCCAATCTAAAGTAGACATATGGGTGATGTTAATTAGCAACAATTTTGTGTGGTATAACTGCCTGTCTTACAAGCAGATACATTTAAATTGAGAAAAATGCTAATTTTTGCAATTTTTCGCAAATTTTCTGTGTTTTTCACAATTAAATACTGAACATATCGAGCAAATTTTGCTAGTAACTTAAAGTGCAATGTGTCACGAGAAAACAATCTCAGAATCACTTGGATAGGTGAAAGCATTCCGCAGTTATTACCACATAAAGTGAACATGTCAGATTTGAAAAATGAGGCTGTCAGGAAGGTCAAAAGTAGCTAGGGCGGGAAGGGGTTAATGAGGTTGTGGGGTTAATGAGGTTGTGGCGTTTGAACGGCAAATGCTGTGTATGTGCGGAACAATGTTTTAATGAGGACAGTCTGGGATGCCTCTGAGGACCAATCAAAATGTACATGCATAAAGAAGCATCTTAGCAGTGTGGTGTTTCTGGGACATTTGTGTTTGTAAACAAACACTAAAAATCAAGTGCCACTTCCAGAAAGGTATACTATCATGTTTTGGTATTGACTGTTTGGTTTTGTATTATTTTTCAGAAAAAGACCTTCAGAATAGGTGGAAAAGTGTGAGGGACCGGTTCCAGAGGCAGATTCGGAAGGCTGAGAGGAGTGGGTCCTCTCCTTCACAAGCCTCGCAGTGTCCTTACCACCAGGAGCTGCTGTTCCTCCTGCCCAACAGGGCACTACGCCAGTAAGTTTGTGTACATTTTCTTCGGAAGGGCTGACAATTCACGAACAACACATGCTGGTCATTTGTAGGCATCCTTTTACTGAATACATCTTGTTGTCATTTTGGTCATGTTAATTTATCCCAGCCCATTTTTCAATGTGCACTTTGTAATCACAAACACAACTGTTGCTTGTCATTTTATGGTTTCTTAATGATGGCGATGTTGGAACTGCGTCTTCCTAATATTCAATGTGGGTGTGTGTGGAGATGTCCCGATAAGTTGCTACATTATAGAGAGCATACATGTTCATGTGAGCCCCTAAATGGCCTGCTCACTGGAACCGACGCATTGACCCGATTCCAAAGAAACACTGGTTCCCCCTGTTTAATGTGTACCACAACCCTGGCAGTGTCATGAAGGACCGTAGGATTTGGGGTTGCTAAGCATTGCAAGCAATATTTCTAGGACAACTGCATGCGTCATGCAAGTTGTCAGGCTAGCAAAGGATAATTAGCAGCTAATTCTCCCCTAGGTGTTTGTTTAAGGAATGTGTTTCATGTCCTATTAGTGAGTGTGGAATATGTTGTTGTTGCCAAATAGTTCCTACGCAAATACACGTTAGTTGCTGTCACAACAGCCATTATACCTATTTTTTTACTTTACCCTAGATCCGCTGGAAACGTAGGACGACCAATGGAAGTGCACCCTGCTGATGATGAGGAACAGCAGCAGAGGGAGAGGGAAGCCACTCCATCTACCTCCCATCAGGAAACTACAGAAGCGGAGGGCCACTCCGAGGATGACGCTGGTCCTTCATGGGTGGCCCCAGCAGCAGAGGGGTCCGACGACACCATGGAAGCACCTGCTGCTGCTGCCCCTTTGCCAATGGCATCCACAACAGGTCCGGCTAACCCCACCCGGACACCTTCCACCCGGACACCTTCCACCCGACAACGTACTCGAAGAACCCTCCGGACAATGGACAGGCAACTCGAGGTCGAGTCAGACGCCATGTCCTTTATCCGGAGGATCCACGGCGACGATGAGTTCGATTATTTTGGCTATGGCATAGCCTCTCGTTGCCGTCGGCTGCCACCGGAAGTAGCCCAGGATGTCATCACCTACTTTCAGGTGGCGGTGGCAGTCTTCGAGTTCGCTGTCAACATGCCCCCGGTTGAGGAGTTAATTGGCAACCTCAATAGGGCCGCGGATGCCCCTCAGCCCTAGATGGCAAAATGCCTCCACCCAGACCGAGCCCACAAACCCCCTGCCCTCCCAATCCCTCTGCTGGTTCCCATTTTGTACAATCCTTCTACCCTTACCCACCCTCCCAATACAGCACAAGTGCTTATCAGCCAACTTACCCCCACAATTTTCCCCCTGCCTCAACCTATGACTCTCCTCCCCGATTTACCCACATGAGATCGTCCTTTTGTCTGGGTGGAGGTTATGTAAATATGTTTGACAATACTATTTTTTGGGGGGACAAGGAGCATCCCTGCATTTCCAAAAGGAGATTGTGTTTGGGGTAAAGTGTTACCTTTTTATTTCTGCATTTACGTTATGTGAAGTAAGGATTTAAAAGTATTTTACCAAACGTAACATGTCACTTGTTTTGTTGTTAAAAAAGGTAACCACGACCAAACACTAAAAAGCAACGTCCAAGGAACAATACAGACAACACATACGTTTTGGGGGTGTGAACGTTTTTTTTTCTTTCAGGTCGAACTGTACAATGTGCCCCGAAAAATTGATGTTTTTTTCACACCAACACAACACATGCCAAAATATATAACACACATAGTGCATACAAAGAGGGGAAGGATGTTCATTTGGCTTAATAGCCACATTTTCTTACTGCCAACACACAATATACTTGGGCCTAGTCCGGGATTGGCTGCTGAACACTGTGGCTGGAATCCTGCCAGGGCACGGCACCTTTGGGACTTATGAAGTAGTCCGTGAAGGCATCTCTCACCTATACTCCATGGTTGGATGGTCTTCCTAAGCCCCAGTTGATGTGGGCGTCACGGAAAGCTGTCTGTGTCTCCACCTCAACGTCACCTCGCTCCTGATCCCTAACATAGTTGTGGAGAACACAGGCAGCTTTAATGACCCCATCAACTGTGGAGGCATCCAACAGAAGGGCACAGGTGAAGACCCTCCACTTACTAACCATACCCATACCCCCTTGGCAACGAGCAGATAAGGGGCATTACCTCTAGTACCCATACCCCCGTGGCAACAAGCAGATAAGGGGCATTACCACCAGTACCCATAAACCCTTGGCAACGAGCAGATAAGGGGCAATCCTACCATTACCCACACCACCTTGGCAGCGAGAAGATAAGGGGCATTAGCACTATTACCCACACCACCCTGTCAACGAGCAGATAAGGGGCATTATCTCTAGTACCCATACCCCGTTGGCAACGAGCAGATAAGGGGCATTACCACCAGTACCCATATCCCCTGGCAAAGAGAATATGAGGGGCATTACTTCCATTACTCACACCCCCCTGGCAACAAGCATATGTGGTGCATTACCACCAGTACCCATACCCCATTGTCAAATAATTACTATAAGTTCTAAACAAAAATATTTATTTATTTTTGTATTGAGTCCATTGGTAAGTAGACTTCAGGTAAGTGACCCATACAGGTTCCATGATGGGCGCAGAAGAACGTTTACGTTTGAGTTTTTCAAGTTCAAGGTTTCCATTTGCCGTTGCAATAGTGTTTCTTCAAGTTCAAGAGTTACAGTTTTTGTTCACGTTCAACATTCTACAAGTTAACGGTGAGTTTGTTTTGGTTTCTATTACTTTTATCCAAAGTGCTTTGCAGAGAGTAATTATGTTTTGTGTTTATTTTTTTCAGATCTTGCGAGAATGCATGTATGCTGGGTTTCTGGATGCTCCTTTACACAAGGACGTTTTCAGAACGCACATGAAATAAAATTGCACTGCTTCCCGAATTCCTTACAGAAGATTATAGAATGGCTTCAACATATGGGCCAACAATTTCAAAATATAGAGGTCCTAGCAGAAAAGATTTTTGAGATCAGAAGAAAAAAGACAACAAGTATAGACTTTGTTCTATTCATTTCACAGATGACAGTTTTATTGTGAATGCAACAGGTCGAGTTCTTCATCAAAATGCTGTTACAACCTTATTTCAAACTGCGTCTAATTAAACATCAATTGTCGATGAATCTTTAGCAAGGAAGGTTACAAAGAGAAAAACAGCTACAGCTGAAAACCCAAATACAGATTTTGTGTTAGAAGCCATCACAAGTCTGGACAACAACACCACTACATCATGCTCAACACCTTATGCATCAAGTCCAACTTCAAGAGAAAACCTTACTTCCGAAACCCAAAAAATTATTGGCTCTAAAGCATTCAGAGATGTAGAGACGTAAACAGACTTCACTATTGGAAATTCCGTCCTCCTTTCCAGTGAAGAATACCAGCAAATAATTAATCAAGGTAATGTTCTGCAACAACAAACACACATATTGCATTCAACTCCATTTTATTTCCAAAAGGTGGCAGCTTCTTCAACGGAATTTCGAGACACTGTGGAGCCATTCCCTTCTCCCATCCAAAGTGTTCAATTGCCCCTTGAAATTGTGATGGAAAACCAAGGTAAGTGGTGTGTTCCCTTTGACAGTGCTGAAAAAGAGTCCCAAAATGTTTCTGCGGTGGTGTATGAGGATGATGGAGCATCATGGAGCAGTTTACAATTCAAAGGATGCCTCGTACAATCCATTCCTGGCAAGTGAAAGCTCTTTGCAAAATACTGCCATGCGCTCCATCAATGAATCTCTTGTAGACTCCTCTTCCTTTTTGTATTGCCTAGATTCCACAGACATGGTTAATCAGAACAAATTATTCGTTTTTGAAAGTTGTCTCGATGTCCTAATCAGGAAAGTGAAGTGCCAAGAAAAAGATGGATGTCCTTTCACTGTAGACAAAATTGTCAAGGAAAGAAAGGGAAGTGCATTAATCATTCGTGGAAGATGCAAACAAGGACACAATTCTCTGCTTTGGAATACTCAGCCCAAAACTGGAAGATTCTACAGTGGAAATATTTTGTTGGCCTCTTCCATACTGTGCAGTGGACTAAATTTCCATAAAGTTGCAGAGCTTTGTAAGATTTTTTGACTTTCAATTTTTTCAGAAGACCTTCTACAGGTACCAGTCATCATTTATTTTTCCTGAAATTCATATTGCCTGGCTTGAAGAGAAGAATAAAATAAAAACAGAACTATCAACTCTTCCTATCTGTTTGGCTGGAGATGGCCAGTGTGACAGTTCGGGACACTCTGCAAAATACTGTACATACACAGTAATGGATTTGTTTACAGAAAAAATAATAGATTTTCAAGTAGTCCAGAGGAGCCAGTGCACTTCTTCCGTTGCAATGGGGAAATTTGGATTCACAATTGCTATGGATCGAATTTTGTCTGAAGGATTTGATGTTTGCATTTTTGCCTCTGATCGTCACGTCAGCATACAAAAATTGTTGCGGGAGATGTACCCTGACATAGACCATCAATATGACATCTGGCATTATACGAAGACCATTCATAAAAAATTGATAAAGGTAAGTAGCGGAATCCCCGGCAGACCGATCATACCATGGATTGGCAAAATTGTGAACCATTTCTGGTGGAGCGTAAAAACATGCGACCACAATGAGGAGTTTTTCAAGGAACGTTGGAAGTTTGTCCTGAAGCAGATCATCAACTGTCACCAATGGGAAGATGGCGCTCACTACAAAAAAATGTACTCGTGAAGATTTGTCCACCTCAACACAAACTTCAGTGCTATGGCTTACCCTTGGGAGCATTGCTTATCAAAGAGTGGAAGAAGTTGTCTGCAATTCACAGCTCTTGAAGGATGTTCCACACCTCATTAGAAATTGCCACACTGGACCGTTGGAGGCCTTCCAGTCTAGTGTTGAAATATCGTTCAAAACGCGTACACTTTGGCATTGTTGGAATGGAAGCTAGAACCAAACTTGCTATCCTGGCACATAATCACAACGTAGGAAGAAAAAAAAGCTGTTGTTCATGTCCAAAAACCACATTGTGACACTATTGGTACTGAAAGGACAAAGTTAATCCTACCAAAAGGGAAGAAGAGGTGGGTGATCAAAAATTTATTTGAACCCATGAGCAATGAACATACAGTTAGAATACTGGAGTACTGTCTAAAAATTGCACAGGCTGAGGTAAGTTATACTTGGCAAAGCAGAGCTCCAACGCTTCTACCCAACATTGCCAATGTTGAAAGGCCCAAAAAAAGAGATGTTTTAGAGAAGCACTGGACTAGGTTTGGTAAGTGACATGAAGAATAAAAAATGGTTGGTTTGTATAGTTGTTATATTGCTGTAAGCAGTTTGTTTGTTTTTCTATTTTTGAGTTTTTCCCATTAGATTTTTCAGAACTTAGTGAAGTGTCTCTACTAAAATTTGGCCCTTGAGTAGAGTTGTGGAAGTCCTCATGGGTAAGACTAAATGCTAATACGAGTGTAGACCCAACGTAGTATGTTGCTTCTCCTACATTTCTCAGCTTTTCCCAACAGGCTCAGTAGTCCACGTTTGACGGTTGTTGCTTCCTGCTGGACAAGGATTGTTGTTTCTTTACAGGGTAAGTGTTGACACATGCAATGTAATGAGGCTTCTACTGAGATGTGTGCTCATGGTACACAGGAGTGGCGATCTGTACGTGTGTATACTAGTTGTCTACATCTCCTACTTCTTCTCCACAGCCGCTCCATTTCCCCCTGTTATACTACACGAAGCTACATCTGTCCAAGTTTTTGGTTGGCAGGGTGTTGACACAGGCAATGTGACTAGGAATTTACAGATGGGTGCTCACTAAAAATGTTTTCGTTTTTTTCTCAACAGGCGTCATGGTCCATACTCTTTCTCCACATGTCACTGTCCTTTCTTTTTTCCCCAATATGAGTTTCTATTCCAAAGTTATATATGTAATGAACAGTTTACAGTTAGTAAAAGTTATATTGAATTTTTTGAATAGATGGATACAATATTGTTTGAAAACATATTTGAACAGCATTATAAGAAAAAGTTTAAACAATATGTTCATATTTTGTGTTTAAAATTATAATCTAAGGTATCTTTCAGACTATATAACTGCTATATGATTTTAAAAAATAAATGATAGGTTACGATGTCAGGGTCACTCATGCCCTTTTCACGCAGTGTTTTTTGAAGGCTGAAGAAAGGGTAGCTAGTTTTTTTTTCCACACACACACACATACGTCTTTCAAAAGTTTGTTATGCGTCCGAACATTCAACAAAAAATCAGTGTGAACATTCTATTTTTACATATAATTGAATGTAGTTGCTACTAGCATTACTCATCATAGCACTTGTATAGTCTGAAAAATATGTTAGATACAAAGTGCGAGGACTTGCAAAGGCTATTAGGGGATTTGGAGGAGGCCTTTTATTTTTATAAAATACTGTAATCAAAATGAAAGGTTTTTGCAGATTATTTTTTTTTTTTAAAGATTTTGACCTAAAGACATGTTAACCCCTTCCCGCTCCTGGACGTACTATTACGTCATGGCAGCTGTATCGTTCGCGCTCCATGACGTAATAGTACGTCTCGGGAGTAACGGCCGTTTTGGCCGTCCTCCCGACACATACAGGAGCTGTGACAGCTTCTGTCTTGTTCAGCAGCTGTCACAGCTCCTACAGCGGGGACCGATCGCTGTGTCCCCGCTGATTAACCCCTTAAAAGCCGCGTTCTATAGAGATCGCAGCTTTTTAGGGGTTAAGCTGCCATCGCCGGCCTGCTACGCGATAGCGGCCGGCGATGGTGACTATGGCAACCGGACACCAAACAATGGCGTCCGGCTATGCCATAGACGGAAGCCTAGTGGGTCCTGACAACGTCAGGACCCACTATGCTTGCGGTCAGTGAGTAGCTGACAGTTCTAATACACTGCACTACGCATGTAGTGCAGTGTATTAGAATTGCGATCAGGGCCTCCTGCCCTCAAGTCCCCTAGTGGGACAAAGTAATACAGTAAAAAAAAGTTAAAAGAAGTTGTGTAAAAATAAGAAAATAAAAGTTTTAAAAGTATTAAAAGTAAAAATCCCCCTTTTTCCCTTATCAGTCATTTATTATTAATAAAAATATATAAACAAACAAATAAACTATACATAATTGGTATCGCCGCATTCGTAACGGCCTGAACTACAAAATTATTTCGTTATTTATCCCGCACGGTGAACGCCGTAAAAGAAAATAATAATAAACCGTACCAGAATCACAATTGTTTGGTCACTTCACCTCCCAAAAAATGGAATACAAAGAGATCAAAAAGTCGCATGTACCGAAAAATGGTACTGATCGAAACTACAGTTCGTTACGCAAAAAATAAGTCCTCGCACGGCTTTATTGATTGAAAAATAAAAACGTTCTGGCTCTTAGAATAAGGTAACACAAAAAGTAAATGATTGTTTACAAAACTTATTTTATTGTGCAAACGCCATAAGACATAAAAAAAAAAACTATAAACATCTGGTATCGACGTAATCGTATCGCCCCGCAGAATAAAGTGAATATGTCATTTATAGCGCATGGTGCACGCAGTAAAAAAAAAGAATAAAAAAACAATAGTAGAATTGTTGTTTATTAGACACCACGCCACCTAAAAATAGAATAAAAACTGATCAAAAAGCCGCATGCACCCAAAGAAAACTACAATGCATTCCTCAAGGGGTCTAGTTTCCAAATTGGGGTCACTTTTGGGGGGTTTCCAATGTTTTGGCACCACAAGACCTCTTCAAACCGGACATGGTGCCTAATAAAAAAGAGGCCTCAAAATCCACTAGGTGCTCCTTTGCTTCGGAGGCCGGTGCTTCAGTCCATTACCGCACTAGGGCCACATGTGGAATATTTCTCAAAACTGCAGAATCTGGGCAATAAGTATTAAGTTGCGTTTCTCTGATAAATCCTTTTGTGTTGTAAAAAAAATGGTATAAAGAGGATTTTCTGACAAAAAAAAAATTTAAATTTCACCTCTACTTTGCTCTAAATTTCTGTGAAACACCTAAAGGGTTAATAATCTTTCTAAATGCTGTTGTGAATACTTTGAGGGGTCTAGTTTCTAAAATGGCATATTTGATAGGGGTTTCTAATATATGGGCCCCTCAAAGCAACTTCAGAACTGAACTGGAACCTAAAAAAATTAATACATGAGGCAATACTTCGCTTCTTACATTATACTGATAAGGAGCCGTGCCCACCCCGAGATGACCCCAGTTTTGACCGTTTGTATAAACGGAGACCCCTATTAGACCGTTCCAGTGCCCGGTTTTCCCAAGCATTCACCCCCGAGAAGTGTATTTCTATTGATGAGTCCCTGGTACATTTTAAAGGGAGGGTTCAATTCCGGGAGTACCTGCCGGGTAAGAGGGCAAGGTATGGCGTGAAGATGTATAAGCTGCGAGAGTGCACCTACAGGTTTAGGCTATATGAAGGAAAGGCCACCCCCAAACCAGACTGCATCCTGGACTACAATAGGTACATGGGAGGTGTGGACTTGTCAGATCAAATCCTGAAGCCCTACAGCGCCATGCGGTGTGGTATAAGAAGCTGGCCGGGCACATCATACAGATGGCATTGTACAATGCGTACGTGCTACGTCGATGTGCAGGCCAGACGGGAACTTTCCTGGAATTTCAAGAGGTGATTATCAAGAACCTAATCTTTAGGGACCAAGAAGGGGGGGCACCCAGTACTTCTGGAAGCGGGGCCACACGCATCGTACCAAGGCGGCAACACTTTCCAGGAGAAGTTCCCCAAACTGGCAAGAAGGAAAAAAGTCAAAAGAGGTGCAAAGTCTGCTATAAGAGGGCGATAAGGGATGACACAATATATCAATGTGACACGTGTCCCGAATAACCAGAGCTCTGTATGAAAGTCAGTTTTAAAATTTATCATACATTCCTTGGTTTATAATTTACCCCAATTTTACTTACCCTGGTGCACTCCGCACAGCTTATCCCCCCTCGTCTTTCCCCTCTGAGCCCTGCTGTGTGTCCAGGCAGCTGATAACAGCCAGATGTAGGGTATTGCCATACCCGGGAAAACCCACATTACAGTTTATGGGGTGTAGGTCTCTGGTCAAAATGCTCACTACACCTCTAGATGAATGCCTTAAAGAGGCTCTGTCACCAGATTTTGCAACCCCTATCTGCTATTGCAGCAGATAGGCGCTGCAATGTAGATTACAGTAACGTTTTTATTTTTAAAAAACGAGCATTTTTGGCCAAGTTATGACCATTTTTGTAGTTATGCAAATGAGGCTTGCAAAAGTCCAAGTGGGTGTGTTTAAAAGTAAAAGTCCAAGTGGGCGTGTATTATGTGCGTACATCGGGGCGTTTTTAATACTTTTACTAGCTGGGCGCTCTGAAGAGAAGTATCATCCACTTCTCTTCAGAACGCCCAGCTTCTGACAGTGCAGATCTGTGACGTCAATCACAGGTCCTGCATCGTGCGGCCACATCGGCACCAGAGGCTACAGTTGATTCTGCAGCAGCATCAGCGTTTGCAGGTAAGTCGATCTTACCTGCAAACGCTGATGCTGCTGCAGAATCAACTGTAGCCTCTGGTGCCGATGTGGCCGACACGATGCAGGACCTGTGAGTGACGTCACAGATCTGCACTGTCAGAAGCTGGGCGTTCTGAAGAGAAGTGGATGATACTTCTCTTCAGAGCGCCCAGCTAGTAAAAGTATTAAAAACGCCCCGATTTACGCACACAATACACGCCCACTTGGACTTTTACTTTTAAACACACCCACTTGGACTTTTGCAAGCCTCATTTGCATAACTACAAAAATGGTCATAACTTGGCCAAAAATGCTCGTTTTTTAAAAATAAAAACGTTACTGTAATCTACATTGCAGCGCCTATCTGCTGCAATAGCAGATAGGGGTTGCAAAATCTGGTGACAGAGCCTCTTTAAGGGTGTAGTTATTAAAACGGGGTCACTTCTTGCGGGTTTCAACTGTACTGGTACCTCAGGTGCTTCTGCATACATGACTTCGCACTAGAAAATCCCCAGTAGGCCAAATGGGGGTGCTTTCCTTCTGAGCCCTCCCATGGGCCCAAAGGGCAGTTTTGATCCCCTGAGGACGCTGTGTTGACAGCGAAACATGTCGGGGGGGCTAAATTCATTGTTTTAAACAGCCCATTTGTCTAGCAAATCCAGCACACGAATCCAATTTTGAATTTAACTTGAATCCGTCCCAGTACGGCAGTCTGCAGCTATCCAGCTGTCATATTTGTCACTGGACAACTTCTAGCACTCTGTGCTCTGTCTGGCAATATATGCAGACGGAGTGTAAACTGAGCGTGTGTGGCAGCAATACCGGCTATAACTTTTAAATTGCTCGTATACAGTGTTTATGTCCACCTGGACATTCTTAGTGGTAAAATCATTAAAAGTTATTTTTTAATAATATCTGTCAGCAGTTGGGAAATTGGCTTTCAGTGTACCTCGGTACACCTAGTTCCTTTTTGTATCCATTACGTGCCTGCCAACTGCTGGGGTCTTCCCAGTATTTATGCAAAGGGCAGTTTATCACAACAAATGGGGTATTGCGGCACTCAGAACAAATTGCGCAACAGAATGGGGTATTTTGTTTCTTGTGAAAATAAGACATTTTCAGCCAAAACGACATATTATTTAAAAAAAAAAAATTTGGTTTTCATTCCCAGCCCAATTCAAATAAGTTCTGTGAAAAAACTATGGGGTCAAAATGGTCACAACACCCATAAATGAATTCCTTGAGGGGTGTAGTTTCCAAAATGGGGTCATTTGTGGTTGGTTTCTATTGCTTTGATACCTCTGGGGCTTTGCAAATGCGACATGCCACCCGAAAACCAATCCAGCAAAATCTGGACTCCAAAGAACACACAGCGCTCCTTTCCATCTGAGCCCTCCCATGGGCCCAAACGGCAGTTTATCACCACAAATGGGGTATTGCCGCACTCAGGACAAATTGGGCAAAAAAATGGAGTATTTTATTTCTTGTGAAAATAAGAATTTTTTAGCTAAAATGACATATTATAGGAAAAAATATATATTTTTTTAATTCCCAGCCTAATTTAAATAAATTCTGTGAAGAAACTATGGGGTCTAAAAGGTCACATTACCCATAAATGAATTCCTTGAGGGGTGTAGTTTCCAAAATGGGGTCACTTCTGATGGGTTTCCGTTGCTTTGATACCTCTGGGGCTCTGCAAATGCGACATGGCACCCGAAAACCAAACCAGCAAAATCTGTACTCCAAAGAACACACAGCGCTCCTTCCCTTCTGAGGCCTCCCATGGGCCCAAACGGCAGTTTATTGCCACAAATGGGGTATTGCTGCACTCAGGAGAAATTGGGCAACAAAATTGAGTATTTTGTTCCCTGTGAAAAGATGAAATTTTGATAAAAAATTACATCTTATTGGAAAAAATGTCATTTTTTTAATGTCACAGCCCAATTGAAATAGGTGCTGTGAAAAAACTGTGTGGTCAAAATGCTAACAACAACCATAAATTAATTCCTTGAGGGGTGTAGTTTCCAAAATGGGGTCACTTTTGGTGGGTTTCCATTGCTTGGATACCTCTGAGGCTCTGCAAATGCGACATGGCACCCGAAAACCAATCCAGCAAAATCTGGACTCCAACAAACACATAGCGCTCCTTTCCTTCTGAGCCCTCCCATGGGCCCAAACGGCAGTTTATCACCACAAATGGGGTATTGCCACACTAAGGACAAATTGGGCAACAAAATGGGGTATTTTGTTCCCTGTGAAAATAAGACATTTTGATCACAAATGACATTTTATTGGAAAAAATGACATTTTTTTCATTTCACAGCCCAATTCAAATACGTGCTGTGAAAAAACTGTGCGGTCAAAATGGTAACAACAACCATAAATGAATTCCTTGAGGGGTGTAGTTTCCAAAATGGGGTAACTATTGGGGGATTCCTACTGTTTTGGCACCTCAACACCTCTTCAAACCTGGCATGCTGCCTAAAATATATTCTAATAAAAAAAGAGGACTCAAAATGCACTAGTTGCTTCTTTGCTTCTAGGGCTTGTGTTTTAGTCCACGAGCGCAGTAGGGCCACATGTGGGATATTTCTAAAAACTGCAGAATCTGGACAATACATATTTAGTAGTGTTTCTCTGGTAAAACCTTCTGTGTTACAGAAAAAAAATGAATAAAATTGAAATTCAGCAAGAAAAATGACATTTGCAAATGTCACCTCCACTTTGCTTTAATTCCTGTGAAATGCCTGAAGGGTTAAAAAACTTTCTAAATGCTGTTTTGAATACTTTGAGGGGTCTAGTTTTTAAAATGGGGTGTTTTATCAGGGTTTCTAATACATAGGCCCCACAAAGCCACTTCAGAACTCAAGAGGTACCTTAAAAAAAAGGCTTTTGAAATTTTCTTAAAAATATGAGAAATTGCTGTTTATGTTCTAAGCCTTGTAACGTCCAAGAAAAATAAAATAATATTCAAAAAACTATGCCAATCTAAAGTAGACATATGGGAAATGTGAACTAGTAACTATTTTGGGTGGTATAACCGTCTGTTTTACAAGCAGATGCATTTCATTTCTGAAAAATGCAATTTTTTCAAAATTTTCTCTAAATTTTGCCATTTTTCACCAATAAACACTGAATATATCGACCAAATTTTACCACGAACATGAAGCCCAATGTGTCACGAGAAAACAATCTCAGAATCGCTTAGGTAGGTTTAAGCATTCCGACGTTATTACCACATAAAGTGAAATATGTCAGATTTGAAAAATGGGCTCTGAGACTTAAGGCCCAAACTAGGCTGCGTCCTTAAGGGGTTAATCAACATTTCAGCATTTGAGTACTTTGATGAACCCACTACAGATTTGGATTGATATACCAACCAATACAGATTGGTTGGTATATTGAACATCTGTCATGATGTTCAAACGCCTCACGTGTTTTGATGTCAGTTTTAGTTATTGTAATGTTTTGATGCTTAATAAAAAAAAATATTGCATAAACCTTTTGTAGTTATTTTTTTAATGAAAATTTAAATGGTAGTAATTAATTTTTAAAGTGATAATAGATCTTGGTATAAAAACGAAATGGCATCATTATATAGCTCAAGGCAAAATACCAACTAATATATTTAAAAAAAATAATATATACACAATTCTTTGTAAATTCAAACTTTTTATTAATCAATTAGTATAGAATACAATTATATACAAATAGAAAAAAATTTACAATTTAAAAAACACTATTCCAAGGCCAAATATTCTGCCGGATCTTCCCTGAACAACAGAAATCCACAATATTCATCCACTGGATCACAGTAGACATCTCTTATAATTTTTACTGCGCAAGATTGTATAGGTCTCTTGTTACCCTTACCTAGGTACCCATGTATCCAAGAAGTGAATCCTCGATATGCTGTTTTTCGTAACAGTCTGTTGAAGGAGAAATGTATTGAGATGAAATTATATGGACTGAGAGCATTATAGTATATATATATATATATATATATATATATATATATATATATATATATATATATATATATATATTTAATTATTTATTTATTTTTTGAGAACTTCTTTCTACCTATTCAAATCCTTGTCCGGTGGCGGTAGCCGAATTCCTCCAATGGCACGCATGGAGATGTGGGGTAGACAGGCACTTTTGGCACAGTAAGAACAGACTGCAGTCCAGTCACAGTGTGGTACTACTGGCCTCAGACAGTTTTATTAGGTAAAAAGCTGTAGCAGAAAACAAATAAATACATAAAGTAAATCCTAGGCCGTCTGGCCACTAAGTAAACATACAGTTCCTAACTACACAGAGCTGAGCCTAGAGCTCCAACTCCCAAACACAACAGTTGCTTTACTCACATCCAGCTTTCCCAGGAGCAGAGAGAGAGACTGTGAACTCTTCCTCTGTTTAAAGCACACCTCAGATGTGCAGGTAATTAGCCACAGTGGCTAGTGGAATAGGAACCCTCCCAGCTCTCCCTATTCCAACAACCAGGCCCTTTTACACAGGTTTTCCAGAAAACCCTTGAGCAAGGAAAACACATTTTCCTTCTAGCTCAATTCCCTGGTTGTTTTAAAATGTATATGACAGGAACCTGGGTGAGAGGTACACTCCGTCCCCTGGCCCTGTCACATATCATCTCCGCCTGTTTCGACCTCGGGGGCGGAACAATCTGTGCCTCCAAGCAATAGACCCTGGACAGGGCATCTGCGCTTCCCTGTTGACGTCCTGGTCTACAAAACTGAAGTTTTGTAACGACATGAACCACCGGGTCACGCGTCTATTTTTCTCCTGATTTTGGCACATCCATTTCAGTGGGGCATGGTCAGTGACCAGTCTGAATGTTCTCCCGAACAGATAATACCTGAGAGCGTCTAAGGCCCATTTTATCGCCAAGCACTCCTTTTCTACTATGGCATAGTTTTTCTCACGCTCATTTAGTTTTTTACTCACAATCGGGACACTTTCTCCTCCCCTCAGTTGAGACAATACAGCCCCTACTCCTACATCAGAGGCATCAGTTTGCACCACAAATTCTTTCCTGACGTATGGTGTTATTAACACCGACTGGGCACATAGAACTTGCTTTAAGCTCTGAAAAGCCTGCTCAGCTTCAGTGGTCCATTTGACCATAACAGAATCTTTACCCTTTGTGGTCAGTTAAAGGTGCAGCAATGGTAGCAAAATTTTCGATAAACCGCCGGTAATAAACGGTTAAGCCCAAGAAGGCCCTCACCTGTTTTTTGTTTACCGGCCTGGGCCAGTTCTGAATGGCCTCAACCTTATTTATTTGAGGCTTGATAATAACTCGCCCAATTGTGTACCCCAGGTATTTCGCCTCCTCTTGTCCAACGGCACTGTTTTTGGGGTTTGCTGTCAAACCGGCTTATCTAATAGAGTTCAAGACTGCTTGAACTCTGGGTAGATGACTCTCCCAATCTAGGCTATGTATGATCAAATCATCCAGATAGGCAGCGGCATATTGATGTGGCCTTAGAATTCTGTCCATCAATCGCTGGAAGGAGGCCGGAGCCCCATGCAAACCAAAGGGAAGGACCACATAGTGAAAGTGTCCCTCAGAGGTGCTAAAGGTTGTTTTTTCTTTGGCCGAATCGGTCAATGGCACTTGCCGGTAGCCTTTGGTAAGGTCTAAGGCTGTGAAATACCTGCCATTACCCAGCCTATCCATTAGCTCATCCACCCGTGGCATTGGATAAGCATCAAACTTGGATTCATCATTCAGCTTCCGGAAGTCATTACAAAAGCGTAAGCTGCCGTCAGGTTTTGGGATTAAGACTATCGGATTGGACCAATCACTATGTGACTCCTCTATAACTCCCAGTTTAGGATTATTTGAACTTCTTTTGGCTATTGCTTTACGTCTAGCCTCGGGCACCCTGTAAGGCTTTTGGTTTACCCTGACGCCTGGTTCGGTTATTATATCATGCTTAATTACTTTGGTTCGACCGGGCAGCTCAGAAAATACATCTCTGTTGCTCTGTACAAACTCCCTGGCCTCTTGGATTTGGGAACCTGACAAGGTGTTTAGAATTTTTACCTCTGGTATCCCAGAGACCTGAATCACTCTACCCGTACTGTTGGTAGCCACCAACACTTCACGGAGCTTCCATGATTTAATTAAATTAACATGATAAATTTGGTAGGGTTTGCATTTACCTGCTTGATGTACACGATAATTTACCTCTCCCACCTTCTCTACAATTGCATAAGGCCCTTGTTATTTGGCCAGGAATTTACGTTCCACGGTGGGGACTAGTATCAAGACCCTGTCCCCAGGGCTGAAGCTCCTTATCTTAGCAGCCCTGTTATAAACCCGGGACTGACTCTCCAGGGCCTGCTATAAGTGTTCCCTTACCAGGGGCATTACTTTTTCTATTCTGTCCTGCATCTGCGCAATGTGTTCAATCACAGATTTGCATGGGGTAGGTTCATGCTCCCAAGTCTCTTTGGCAATATCTAACAGACCACGGGGGTGTCTGCCATACATTAACTTGAAAGGGGAAAACCCTGTAGACGCTTGGGGTACCTCCCAGACATCAAACATAAGGTAAGGTAAAAGACAATCCCAGTCCTTTCCATCCTGGACCACCACTTTTCTAAGCATCCACCTTTAAGGCTTTATTGAACCTCTCCACCAACCCGTCTGTTTGGGGATGGTAGACTGAGGTACGCAAGTGCGTTATTTTCAACAGTTTACATAACTCTTTTGTAACTTTTGACATGAAGGGTGTCCTTTGGTCTGTGAGTATCTCTTTGGGAATCTCTATCCAGGTAAACATAGACAACAACTCTTTGGCAATGGTCTTAGCGGACACCTTCCTTAGTGGGAGAGCCTCTGGATAGCGGGTAGCGTAATCAAGGATCACCAGAATATACTGGTGTCCCCGGGCGGACTTCACCAGATGTGCTACCAGATCCATTGCAATCCTCTCAAAGGGGGTTTTCAATAATCAGTAGAGGCACGAGAGGGCTCCTAAAATTTGCTACAGGGTTGTGTAATTGACACTGTGGGCAGGACTCACAATATATTTTTACCTCTTCATGTACCCCTGGCCAATAAAACCTTTGCAAGATACGGTCTTGTTTTGTCATAGGCCAGATGCCCTCCTAGCACATGTGAGTGAGCTAGATCTAACACATTTTGGCGATGAGTCTTAGGCGCTACCAATTGTTCCACCACTTGGCCCCCTACTTCACTGACTATGTAGTAGGTCCCTTTCCATGGCAAAATGGGGAAATATTTTCTCAGCCCCGGGGTCTTGGGGTACCCCATTTATTACTTTTACATTTTCCGTGGCATGGGTTAATGTAGGGTCTCTGAGTTGAGCAGTGCCAAAGTTATCTCTGGAGACTGGCAAGTCAGGGAGACCGATTTCAGTAGGGTCTTCCTCAACATCTCCTGAAAAAACCTCTAAGGGAGAACTCTCCATTTCACCCAGGGTCAGCCCTACTGATTGCCCATTGTCAGCCTCTCCCACTGGGATAGCGTCAACCACATTCACATTTACATTGGTCAAACATTTTTCAATCCTTTCCCACATTTGCCAAAACAAAGGAAAGTCACATCCCACAATTATATTATGCATTAATGTTTTTACAACCCCTACTTCATGCTTTACATTTCCACATGGAGTTTCAAAAGACACCACAGCAGTGGGATAATCTTTTGTATCTCCATGTATGCAGACCACTCCCATCCGCCTGTTTTGCAGTTTTCGGGTGTCAACCAAACTGGCATGGACAAGAGTCACCAGACTACCAGAGTCCAACAGAGCCTCCACAGAGTGTCCCTCTATCATCAACTGGCAGGTTTGTCGCTCTGTGTTTGGAGAACAAGGCAGAGTAGGCGGGTCTAGCAAACAGTGATTGTCTCCGCCCACTATCACACTCCATAGCCTCATCCACTATGGGACAATTGGCAGCCATATGGCCCAGCCCTTGACAACGCCAGCACACAATGTTTTTTACATTCATAGACCTTTTAGGGCTAACTGGGCTTACGGGCCTGGCTAACACCTCTGTCGCAGGTCCTCCGTTACGGGCTCCCTTTGCCCCCTTGAGATTAGGAAGTCTTACCCAGTTCAGGTCTTCTGGTTCCTTGGGGTTGGCAGAGTAACAGAGAAATCCTGGAGATAGTCCTCCGTATTCAGGTATCTTTCCACGATGGCAACTTGCTGATCCGCATCTTTGGGCTCAGTTTGGCCGACACAGCATTGTATCCGGATGGGCAGGGCTCTGAAAAATCTGTCCAGGACCACTCTTTCGACGACCTGTCCAGCAGGGATGACATCTGGCTGCAGTCACTTTTTAGCCAGGTGGATTAGGTCGTACATCTGGGACCTTGCTCTTTTATCCAGGTGGAAAGTCCAGGTGTGTACCCGCTGGGCTCTAACCACAGGTGTCACTCCCAAGCGAGACAGAATTTCAGCTTTCAACTTTGGGTATTGCTTGGCCTCTTGCTCATTTAAGTCAAAGTAGGCTTTTGGGGCTCTCCAGTGAGAAACGGAGCAACTGTATCTGCCCACCGATCTGCTGAAAGTCTCTCTCTCTTCTGCAGCCCTTTAAAAAATACTGAGTAATGCTTCCACATCATCCTCTGGTATCATTTTCTGGAGCGAGGCTGGCACTCTCTTTCCAGCACCTGCAGCTTCTGCCTGGACTTGATGTTTTTCAGGCAGCACCTTTATCTGCTCCACCAGATTTGTATTAATCACCTGCTGCTCTCTGAAGGTGGCTTGTGTAGACTGTAGAAGCAAACGATTTGTTTCCTGCTGGTTAGTATTAGTCTTTTGCTGCAGTGCATTAGCCTGTTGCAGCTGAACATTTGCTTGGATCAGCTGTTTAACAACTTCCTCCATATCTTCAGTATTTGACTTTTTAAGCCCAGAAGAAGCCGAAAGTCATTCGGCGAAACGCGCATCGGGACGAGCCCGGCTGTTAGATAGGGAAGCTCACGATTGAGGATTAGGTAGACTATACTAATATTTCACAACCCGGTTCACTGAACCAGTGACCGGGTACTTAGTGTAACGAAGCTGGCAGTGAGACACGCTGTCGGCTTCTAGCTGAGGACTGCACGATCAGCTGTCACACAGCTAACCAGGAAGCTCCGTGTGCCCTGAGTTATAAGATGTGCGATCACCTGCACTGTCACACAGCCCGATGTTATAAAGCAGGCAGTGAGACACGCTGTCTGCTTTTAGCTGAAGACTGCACAATCAGCTGTCACACGGCTAACCAGGAAGCTTTGTGTGCCCTGAGAAGAAGCTGTGTGATCACCTGCACTGTCATACAGCTCAGTGTTATAAAGCAGGCTGTGAAACACGCTGTCTGCTTTTAGCTGAAGACTGCACAATCAGCTGTTACACAGCTAACCAGTAAGTTCTGCAGCACGCTGGTTAATCTAAGAGCACAGGGAGAGAGCTCCACATGTTGCTACTACTCCCTACAGTAAATAACTGACAATTCACACAGTAGGTGATACAAGTGTGGTTTACATCTTGGTTCACTCATATTTGAGCCAATCATATATACTGCCTTGTTCACAACTACAGTATAATACTAATAATGTGTCGAATTTAAAATAAAGTTGATCTTTATCCCTCAATCCAATTTGGTGGTTTTCAAATAAAATAGAATAAAACCAACCAGGTGGGGTTTATTTAACAATATAGGGTGTTGCAGGGGACTGTTCACCCTGTTTCCCGCTAGTATAATATACTGAGCACAGCCGAGCTAACAACTTACCCACTGAATAAGTGTTATATTTTAACATCATATTAAGGATGCAGGAGCATCTTTTTTAATACTAATAAAAGTTTTTGTTTTGTTTACATCGCTATTTCCCATCTTCATCTCTTTCCCCCCATACATAGACTATATTTTGGTGGTGTACACCTGATGTAACAACACAAGAGCATCCCTGTGGATACTTTTTTCATATATATTTGACTTTTTAACTAGCACAGCCGATTTAACCCAGCACATCAAACTGGCAAGATTCTTTTGCCAATGCTGATCTTACTGTGCCCGCATTCTCGCACCATTTGTAAGAGGGCAGCCCACGGGATCGCTGTCTCCTGGGGTAGACAGACACTTTTGGCACAGTAAGAACAGACTACAGTCCAGTCAGTGTGGTACTACTGGCCTCAGCCAGTTTTAATAGGTAGAAAAGCCGTAGCAGAAAACAAATAAATACATAAAGTAATCTTAGGCCGTCTGGCCACTAACTAAACATACAGTTCCTAACTACACAGAGCTGAGCCTAAAGCTCCAACTCCCAAACACAACACCACAGTTGCTTTAATCACATCCAGCTCAATTCCCCGGTTGTTTTAAAATGTATATGACAGGAACCTGGGTGAGAGGTACACTCCGTCCACTACTATTCCCCTGGTCCTGTCACAATATATATATATATGCAATGCAAAAAACAGGCAGCACTCCGTTGGTTTTAGGTGGAAAAAAAGTGGGTACTTTATTGCCCCATGTGCAACGTTTCAGCTCCTTCCCCTGGAGCCTTTCTCAAGCAACTAACATGTGAATATTACAACATATAAATAGTGGTGTCAATCAACAATCCAATTACATTCAAATATGATAAAAAGTTGCAAAAGTGCATTTATAATACAGCAATTTAAAGATCATAACAAACACGACAATCGAGTGCAAGTAAATCCAATTTAAATAAGATAAATACTGTAGAGCATATAGCTTATAGATAGCTTTTACCCTAAAGTATCTAATATAGTAAAGTGTCAACATCAGTGCAGTTCATGTGTGCATATTAGAAGAATTAAAAGTGAAAATCACCTCCTGGAGTCTTGTCAACACGGCACCGCCATTGTAGTAATTACAGAGCGCTACTGCACCTGCGCAGTGAATTGCGTTTCATTATGTGCATCAGGGATATCCAGTCTGCACCCGCGCATGCGCCAAAGGCGAAGACGTGGCGCCAAAGGCGAAGACCCGGCTCCAGGGGAAGGAGCTGAAACGTTGCACATGGGGCAATAAAGTACCCACTTTTTTTCACCTAAAACCAACGGAGTGCCGCCTGTTTTTTGCATTGTATATCATTGGGATCCTGGTCTGTTCCCTTGGGCTTGCACCCACACTATACCGATGCTGCTGGATCTGCCTGTTTATCTGTATATCTGACCCACCAGCCTGCACGGTAATTATGTCTACTTCCAATATTGAAGCTGCTAGTACTCTGTCTCCAGAAACTTTTGCATACACCGATGATGATGTCAAACGTATAGTGATGGGCCTTGGCGGGGAGGTTGGTTTCCTGACTACTCCTTCATCCACGGATTTAAAAAGGAAACTGGAAAATGAAACTAAGAGAGTAACCACTTTGCAACTACATCTGGCAACTTTGGGTGAATATTACAGACATCAGCGTATACCACGTGGGATGCGATCAAATTTAAGACCGAATCTATTCTCACAGAATGAGTTCTTTTGCAACATTCTCAAACAGATTTTCTAACAAATTTTCACTGGATGTGATTTTATTAAATCTGGAGTCTCTAGAGATTATACACAACAACATATGTGAGATCGAAAACTCTCTGAAAACTACTATAGAAGAACATGAATATACCAAGTTCTCTGACAGCCTGAATATACAGGTACAAAGATTGAAGACTGAATTGGAAGACACTAAACGCAGAAAATGGAGTAGGGATGCGGATGACTACAGTAAAGGCAAGGTCTACAACTGGCAAAATGTGGACATCAGAGATGGGTCCAACTACAAAGATGTCAGGAGACGGAAGAAATCCAGCGCACAGGGTGGAACAACAACTGTGGACTCCACTTCTTTTTTGGGGGAAACCCCAGTGATTTCCACACCAGCAGGAAACTCACCAGAAGAGGGGGAACAAGGCATCGCTGGCGGTCCAGGATACAGGAGTCTCAAGTCGAGACAAACGATGAAGAAAAGAGTGATGGCGTTGAGGAAATGCTAGTGTTCAATATTTCCTCTAAGGTACTTTCTGAACTTCAAAAATTACTTCTAAATAAGGGACTTTCATTTTGCACCTCTTCTTTAACAGATTGGCTTCAGATTGAGACCGATTTGTTTCGGTTCTTTAGAGCGATTAAATTTAAATATTGGTTTTCTGATAAATCTGCACCTATATATAATGTCAATTCTGAATTAAATCTCAGAAATTTTGGTCTGACTAGAGGGAGCAAATTTGTGCCACCGGTTAATATGTCTGTTATTGAGGCTTTTATTACGGCTGTAAAGGGTGATATTGATTTAATTAAAACTGAGGGTACCAAGGGAGATAAGTTTAGGCATCCCAATCTAACATTGGTAGAATCTAGAGCATTGGATGAATTAGCTAGGGATACTAGCATTACCATCAAACCTGCGGATAAAGGTGGAGCAGTGGAAGTGATGGATAACTCATCATACCTTAGAGAGATTAAGAGACAATTAGATGATATTGAAATATACAAGTGTATCAACTATGATCCTAAATTTGAAATCGGTAGGGAGATTAAAAGTATCTTGGTAGAGGCCACTATGGGTGGCGTTACAGATGAAAATCTGGCTGACTATTTGATTATTGAGCAACCGAGAACTCCGGTTCTTTATACTCTCCCAAAAATACACAAGTCCCTTGTCGACCCTCCGGGGTGACCTCTTGTTTCAGGGACAGATTCAATTTTTGGTCATATTGCAATATTTTTGGATAAGGTTTTACGGGCTTATGCTATTGAGGCTATTTCTTATATTAAAGATACCTCTGATTTCCTCAATAAACTTGGGGAAGTCACCTTACCACCAGACAAAAATATTAGATTGGTATCATTTGATGTTATCAACCTCTACACTGTTATTGAACATACTAGGGGCCTACAGGCTGTGAAGAAATTTCTTGATACCTCTGACTTCACACCTGAATGTCGCAAATTTCTCTTACAACTGCTTACTATCATTTTAAGAAGAAATTATTTTTTGTTTGGGGACAACTTATCTCCAATCCCTTCGCACCGCGATGGGGTCTAACATTGCCCCCACTTATGCTAATATATACATGCGCTCGCTGGAAGAATCTTTCGTCTATATGTCCCACCATTTTGATCATGTTGTCAAATGGTGGCGATATATTGACGATATTTTTGTGATCTGGTCAGGTGACTGTGAGACACTCCATGAATTTTTTGACAGCCTTAATTCTTTTGACGATAAGGTTAAATTCACGATGGTGCATTCTGATACAGACATTCAATTTCTGGATGTTCTTGTGAAACGTAACCCCTTCCCGCGATTGGGCGTAACTGTACGCCCAGAATGCAAGTGATTTCCCGCATTCGGGCGTACAGTTACGCCCAAGCTTCAAACTGTCACCATGTCAACAGACATGGTGACAGCGTCCCGATCGCAACTGTCATAGACAGTTGCCGAGCAGGACTCGCGGGCACAGGACCAATCAGAGTGGTCCCGTGCCTGAACGAGCTGTGATTGGCCAGTCAGTACTGACAGGCCAATCACAGCGCAGGAGCAGTGGTTTGCCGGCATCTCCGTCTCTGACAAGCTCATTCCTGTCAGAGAGCTTGTCAGAGACGGAGACAAGAAGAAATACAGTGTGTAAGTCAAAAAAAAAACAGCGATCTGCCCCTTTTCTGCCCACTAACCTGTGATCACCCCCTTTGGTGCCCACAGGTTAAGAAAAAAAAAAATATATATATATAATATATATATATATTATATATAATTTCAGGCCACCACAGTGTCCTGCCGTGCTGTGATCTGTCACCTGTCGCAGTACCCGGTCGCCATCACTATGCTGTGTCCCTAGATTGCCCACTGCCCGAGTTCCCTGTTAGGTATTAATGCCACGTCTCATTTAGTTTTTCCCCTGGTAGGTAGGGTACCCTTACTAATTGAATACAGCAGGGTCTGTTCTCATTCCACGGTTGAGAGTAGCGGTTTATTTTTTGATTAAAAAAAAAAATGTAAAAAAACATTTAAAAAAAAAAACGTACATTTTTTTTTCGTTAGGTAGCAAAAGTTTATCAGTATGGCCAAGAGTCTTTTCAGCCGAGGAAGCATATGAAATGCTGTGTTCCGACACGGACAGCGCGAGTGAAGATGAAGAGCAGTTCGTGCTTCCATCTTCCTCTGCATCCAGTGACTCTGAATCTGCACCCCCCAGTCGGCGCAGAAGAGCCGTAGGTCCTGCTCTGCCTGAGCTGACCTGGGAAGCTGCGGAGAATTATACCCCCCAGGTGCCTGAGTTTACAGCCCGCTCAGGCATCCAAATTGAAATTACGGGTTTCAGCCCCATTGATTATTTTAAACTTTTTTTTTCAGACTCCCTTTTAGCGTTAATGGTCCAGCAGACCAACATCTATGCGGAACAATTTATCGCCCAGAACCCTGACTCTTATTATGGGAGAAGCCAAAATTGGACCCCCACAAACCTAGTGGAATTGCGGAAGTTTTGGGGCATATTTTTACGTTTTGGTCTAATAAAAAAGCCTAGTATTAGAGACTATTGGTCCCTTGATATTTTATATAACACCCCCATTTACCGCACAGTAATGACAAGGAAGCGCTTCGAAGCCATCCTGAAATTCCTTCATTACAATGATAATAGCCAGTGCCCACCCCCACAGGACCCAAATTTTGATAGGCTATATAAAATACGACCATTGATTGCCCACTGCTCCCAAATTTTTTCCCACGTTTATACCCCCCAGCAAAATATTTAGGTGGATGAATCCCTAGTCAGCTTCAAGGGTAGACTGCAGTTCAGGCAGTATCTACCCAATAAAAGAGCCCGGTACGGCATAAAGCTCTACAAGCTGTGCGAAAGTGCCACCGGTTACACCTACTCCTTTAGGGTCTATGAGGGAAAAGACTCCCATATAGATCCCCCAGAATGCCCCCCTTTCCTTGGAATTAGTGGAAAGATCGTATGGGATCTTATCCATCCTTTACTTGGGAAAGGCTATCATCTTTATCTGGACAACTTTTATAACAGTGTCCCGTTACTAAAAGTTCTCTCGTCCAGATCCACCTTGGCGTGCGGAACAATCCGCAAAAATAAGAAGGGCCTCCCCAAAACATTGCTGGGTCAGATCCTAAAATTAGGAGAGAGCAAAGCTTTCTGCTGCGACGATCTGCTCCTCCTAAAGTATAAGGATAAAAGGGACGTCCTTATACTGACCAGCATACACGACAGCAGAGGCAGCCTAGTCCCTGTACGTGGATCCACTTCCCAAGTCCCAAAACCATATTGTGTACAGGAGTACAACAAGTATATGGGTGGCGTTGACCTGTCCGACCAGGTTATAAAACCTAACAGCGCCATACGCAAGACCAAAGTATGGTATAAGAAGCTGTCTGTGCATCTTACACAGATGGCTTTATACAACGCCTTTGTCCTCTATAGATATGCCAGCAGTGGAGATACGTTCCTGCAATTTAAGGAAAAGGTCATAAAGTCCCTGATATTTGGTAACCAGGAAGGAGAGGGCAGTTCATCTGGCTCTTCCGTCAGTAGGATAATTCCCGGCCAGCATTTCCCCACAGAAATCCCCCCCACTGAAAAAAAAGAGAAGCCCCAAAAAAAATGCTGTGTGTGTGCCAAGCGAGGCATTCGTAAGGACACCACATACCATTGTGAGACGTGTCCCACAAATCCTGTGCATGAAACAATGTTTCAAAATTTATCATACCTCCTTGGATTTTTAATTTATTCTTTATTCACCTTTTCTGTCTCCCATACTGGCCATGACCAATTATTAATTTTTTTACTGACCAGCCCCATTTAAAATTTGATCATTTAAAATTTTTAAAAAACCACCTAAAACAAAACTAAATATTCTCACTATACCAAGGACCCGAGGGAGTGTCTGTCTCATCCAGGTTGCAAATCTGGGTGAGAGGAATAAATCCAGATGAGATTGGTTGTCTCAGCAAATTTTTTTTTGCTGAGGCCTTTGATTTATTTTTTGGGCTGGATTTTATGGAATGGTGGGTAGGTTGGTAGTGGGACCTGCCATTCCCTCTCCCTCCATTGCAGGTTTTCCGGGTTGTCCTCCTTATTTACTAAAATTAAAGTATTTCTTATTATACCCCTAGTTGAATAACTAGAGGGTTGTCACTTCACAATTTAAAAATTCTCACTATACCCCTAGATGAATACCTAGAGGGTTGTCACTTCACAAATTAAAAATTCTCACTATACCCCTAGATGAATACCTTGAAAGGTGTTACATTACAATCTAAATCTTCTCACTATACCGCTAGATGAATTATTTGAGGGGTTTAGTTTCCTAAATGGGGTCACTTTTCTGGGTTTCTAATGTTTTGACACCCCAGATCCTCTGTTTTCATGACACAGGGCAGTAAATGCATCAGTGTAAATAAAAAGGACCGATTAATGTCAAATCACATTTCTGATAATAAAAGTGAAAAACTGACAGGCAAGTTAAAGTGTATGTTCACAAATGCCAGAAGTCTAGCAAGCAAAATGGGGGAGCTGGAGGCCTTGATACTGGAAGAAAATATAGATATAGTTGGTGTTGCTGAAACATGGCTGGACTCTTCACATGACTGGGCTGTAAATCTACAGGGTTTTACACTTTTTCGTAAAGACAGGACAAATAGGAAAGGTGGTGGTGTATGTCTGTATGTGAGAAGTGATATGAAGGCGAGTGTGAAAGAGACAATAGTGGGTGAAGACTGTGAGGAGGTTGAAACCTTGTGGGTGGAACTAGAAAGGGAGGTGATCACTGAAAAAATTACTTTTGGTGTAATCTATAGACCCCCCAATATAACTGAGGAGATGGAAGGTCAGATATATAAACAGATGGAGCGGGCTGCACAGGCGGGTACTGTAGTGATAATGGGAGATTTTAATTTCCGGGATATTAATTGGTGTCATGGTTCGGCTTCAACTGCAAAGGGGAGACATTTCCTCAACCTGTTGCAGGAAAATTTTATGGGCCAGTTTGTGGAAGACCCGACTAGAGGTGAAGCTCTGTTGGATCTGGTCATTTCTAATAATGCAGATCTTGTTGGGAATGTCAATGTTCGTGAAAACCTCGGTAACAGTGATCATAATATAGTTACATTTTACCTATACTGTAAAAAACAAACGCAGGCTGGGAGGGCAAAAACATTTAATTTTAAGAAAGCCAATTTCCCCAGGATGAGGGCTGCAATTCAGGATATAGACTGGGAAGAACAAATGTCAAATAATGGAACAAATGATAAATGGGAGATTTTCAAATCTACTTTGAGTTATTATAGTGCAAAATTTATTCCTACAGGTAATAAGTATAAACGACTCAAATTAAACCCCACATGGCTTACACCTTCTGTGAAAGGGGCAATACATGACAAAAAAAGGGCATTTAAAAAATACAAATCTGAGGGTACAGCTGTAGCCTTTGTAAAATATAAAGAGCTTAATAAAATCTGTAAAAATGTAATAAAATTAGCAAAAATACAAAATGAAAGGCAGGTGGCCAAGGATAGTAAAACAAATCCTAAAAAATTCTTCAAGCATATAAATGCAAAAAAGCCAAGGTCTGAACATGTAGGACCCCTAGATAATGGTAATGGGGAGTTGATCACAGGGGATCAAGAGAAGGCAGAGTTACTAAATGGGTTCTTTAGCTCTGTATATACAACAGAAGAAAGAGCAGCTGATGTAGCCGGTGCCAGTGCTGTTAATATATCAGTTGATATACTGAATTGGATGAATGTAGAGATGGTCCAAGCTAAATTAAATAAAATAAATGTGCACAAGGCTCCGGGACCAGATGGGTTACACCCTAGAATTCTTAAAGAGCTTAGTTCAGTTATTTCTGTCCCCCTTTTCATAATATTCAGAGAATCTCTAGTGACTGGTATAGTGCCAAGGGACTGGCGCAGGGCAAATGTGGTGCCTATTTTCAAAAAGGGCTCTAGGTCTTCCCCGGGTAATTATAGACCAGTAAGCTTAACATCCATCGTGGGGAAAATGTTTGAGGGGCTATTGAGGGACTATATACAGGATTATGTGACAATAAATAGCATTATAAGTGACAGCCAGCACGGTTTTACTAAGGACAGAAGTTGTCAAACTAACCTAATCTGTTTTTATGAAGAGGTGAGCAGAAGTCTAGACAGAGGGGCCGCTGTGGATTTAGTGTTTTTAGACTTTGCAAAGGCATTTGACACTGTCCCCCATAGACGCCTAATGGGTAAATTAAGGACTATAGGTTTAGAAAATATAGTTTGTAATTGGATTGAGAATTGGCTCAAGGACCGTATCCAGAGGGTTGTGGTCAATGATTCCTTCTCTGAATGGTCCCCGGTTATAAGTGGTGTACCCCAGGGTTCAGTGCTGGGACCACTATTATTCAACTTATTTATTAATGATATAGAGGAAGGGATTAATAGCACTATTTCTATTTTTGCAGATGACACCAAGCTATGTAATATAGTTCAGACTATGGAAGATGTTCATGAATTACAGGCAGATTTAAACAAACTAAGTGTTTGGGCGTCCACTTGGCAAATGAAGTTTAATGTAGATAAATGTAAAGTTATGCATCTTGGTACCAACAACCTGCATGCATCATATGTCCTAGGGGGCGCTACACTGGCGGATTCACTTGTTGAGAAGGATCTGGGTGTACTTGTAAATCATAAACTCAATAACAGCATGCAGTGTCAATCAGCTGCTTCAAAGGCCAGCAGGATATTGTCGTGTATTAAAAGAGGCATGGACTCGCGGGACAGGGATGTAATAATGCCACTTTACAAAGCATTAGTGAGGCCTCATCTAGAATATGCAGTTCAGTTCTGGGCTCCAGTTCATAGAAAGGATGCCCTGGAGTTGGAAAAAATACAAAGAAGAGCAACGAAGCTAATAAGGGGCATGGAGAATTTAAGTTATGAGGAAAGATTGAAAGAATTAAACCTATTTAGCCTTGAAAAAAGAAGACTAAGGGGGGACATGATTAACTTATATAAATATATTAATGGCACATACAAAAAATATGGTGAAATCCTGTTCCTTGTAAAACCCCCTCAAAAAACAAGGGGGCACTCCCTCCGTCTGGAGAAAAAAAGGTTCAAGCTGCAGAGGCGACAAGGCTTCTTTACAGTGAGAACTGTGAATTTATGGAATAGCCTACCGCAGGAGCTGGTCACAGCAGGGACAGTAGATGGCTTTAAAAAAGGGTTAGATAATTTCCTAGAACAAAAAAATATTAGCTCCTATGTGTAGAAATTTTTTCCTTCCCTTTTCCCTTCCCTTGGTTGAACTTGATGGACATGTGTCTTTTTTCAGCCGTACTAACTATGTAACTATGTAACTATGTAACTATGTAGTAGGCCTCAGATGTTGCATGGTGCTGTTTACATTCAGAGCCCCACCACGTGCTCAAACAGAAGTTTATCTCCACAAATGGGGTATTGACGTATTCAGGAGAAATTGTGTAACAAACTGTGGGTGCTGTTTCTCTTTTAACCCCTTGTGAAAATTATGAATTTGGGGCTAAAGCAACATTTTCTTTGAAAAAAATCTGAATTTTATTATTTTACTGCCCAGTGTATGACACACCTGTGGGGTCAAACTGCTCACTACACCACATGAAAAATTCCTTGAGGGGTGTAGCCTCCAAAATGGGGTCACTTGTGGGGGTTTTCCACTGTTTTGTCCCCTCAGGGGCTTCGTAAATGTGACATGGCCTCCGCAAACCATTCCTGCTAAATGTGATCTCCAAAAGCCAAATGGCACTCCATCCCTTCTAAGCCCTGCCATGTGTCCAAATATCCGTTTATTACCACATGTGGGGTATTGTTTTACTCGGGAGAAATTGCTTTACAAATTTTACGGTGCTTTTTCTCCTTCAGTCCTTGTGGAAATGAGAAAAAATTAGCTAAACCCACATTTTCTTTGAAAAAATTTAGATTATCATTTTCACAGCCTACTTCCAATAATTTATCCAAAAAAACCTGTGGGGTCAAAACGCTCACTATACCCCTAGATAATTTCCTCAATGGGTGTAGTTTCCGAAATGGGGTCACTTGTGGGGGGTTTCCACTGTTTTGTCCCCTCAGGGGCTTTGTAAATGTGACATGACCTCTCAAACCATTCCTGCTAAATTTGAGCTCCAAAAGCCAAATGGCGCTCTTTCCCTTCTAAGCCCTGCCGTGTGTCCAAATATCCGTTTATTACCACATGTGGGGTATTGTTTTACTCGGGAGAAATTGCTTTACAAATTTTACGGTGCTTTTTCTCCTTCAGTCCTTGTGGAAATGAGAAAAAAAATCGCTAAACCTACATTTTCTTTGAATAAATGTTGATTTTAATTTTCACGGCCTACTTCCAATAATTTATGTAAAAAACCTGTGCGGTCAAAGTGCTCACTACACCCCTAGATAATTTCCTTGAGGTGTCTAGTTTCCCAGATGGGGTCACTTTTGGGGGATTTTTACTGTTTTGTCACTGCAAGAGCCCTTCAAACCTGACATGGTGCCCAAAATCCACTAGGTTGCTCCTTTGCTTCTGAGGCCGGTGCTTCAGTCCAGTAGCACGCTACGACCACAGGTGGGATATTTCCTAAAACTGCAGAAACTGGGCAACAAATATTGAGTTGCATTTCTCTGCTAAAACCTTCTGTGTGATAAAAAAAATTGTATTAAAAATTTATTTCTGCAAAAAAATATGAAATTTGTCAATTTCACCTCTACTTTGCTTTAATTCCTGTGAAATGTGTAAAGGGTTAAGACATTTTCTAAATGCTGTTTTGAATACTTTGAGGGGTGAAGTTTTTAAAATGGGGTGACTTTTTGGGGGTTTCTAATATATAAGGCCCTCAAAGCCACTTCACAACTGAACTGGCCCCTGTAAAAATGGCCTTTTGAAATTTTCTTGAAAATGTGAGAAATTGCTGCTAAAGGTCTAAGCCTTGTGATGTCATAGAAAAATAAAAGGATGTTCAAAAAACGATGCCAATCTAAAGTAGACATATGGGTGATGTTAATTAGCAACAATTTTGTGTGGTATAACTGCCTATCTTACAAGCAGATACATTTAAATTGAGAAATATGCTAATTTTTGCAATGTTTTGCTAATTTTCGGTGTTTTTCACAATTAAATACTGAACATATCGAGCAAATTTTGCTAGTAACATAAAGTGCAATGTGTCACGAGAAAACAATCTCAGAATCGCTTGGATAGGTGAAAGCATTCCGGAGTTATCACCACATAAAGTGAACATGTCAGATTTGAAAAATGAGGCTCTGTCAGGAAGGTCAAAAGTGGCTAGGGCGGGAAGGGGTTAAAGATAACTGTTTCACTACAGAATTATATACAAAACCTACGGACTGTAATAATCTGCTCCTATACAGTAGCAATCATCCTCGCAAGATGATTGAAAGTTTACCCACAAGTCAACTGAGAGTTAAAAGAATCGTTAGTGACCCAGAGACCGCAGACAGAACTTTGGATACTATGGTTAGACGTTTTCGTACCCGTGGTTATCCAAGGAGACTACTAAATAAACATAGATCAAAACTTGGACAGGTGTGTAGGAATGATCTTCTTGTCTCTAGGGATAATAAAACCCAAAGTGATCGTATTCCCTTTGTTTCTACGTATACAGATCAGAGTAATGCCATCTCTGAAGTCATCAGGCGACATTGGCTTATGTTAGGAAATTGCCTGACACAGATACCAGAATTTAATAACTCCCCCCTGTTCTCTTAACGTAGGTCTAAAAGTCTTAGAGATAAACTGGTGAGGGCCGATCTTGGTTCACAAAAAGTGGATAGACAGATGTACCTGACAAAACCTAAGTTAGGTTGTTTCCCTTGTTTAAGCTGCATTAATTGCGGCCTTATGGTTAAAGGTTCTACTTTTACACATCCTAACACCCAAAAAATGTTCCACATTCGCCATTATCTCACGTGTAATACCGATTTTGTGGTGTATGTCTTACAGTGCCCATGCCATCTTTTATATGTTGGTGAAACCACACTGGATTTAAAAACCAGGTTGAACTAGCATAGATATACTATCAGAAAGAAACGCCAGGACTTACCCGTATCCAAACATTTTTTGGATATGGGTCACAATGAACACCAATTGAGGTTTAGGATTCTTGATCACATTCCTCCCCTTAGACGTGGTGGAAATAGAACCAGGTTGCTTAAAATAAGAGAACTTCAATGGATAGAGAGGCTAAACACTCTCAAACCCAGTGGCCTTAACGTAGATTTCTCACTTAGTGGACTATTGTAGCAGAAGCTTTCCTTTCTTTCCCCTCCCCCCACCCCCAAACCCTTCCCCCCCCCAAACCCTTTCCCCCCTCCCTTTTTTCCCTTACGACCCGACCCGCTCAGTTCCATCTATGTTGACATTTTCATTGACATAAATACATGGTATATTACTTGAAATATTAATATATATTTAATTTTTTCCAGATGATTCTCATAACATGCTGAAGATCACCTCTGGATATACAAGTCATCACGGATCTTTTTAACGTCTAAATAAAAATTTTCTCTATGACCTTAACATTTTGCTGTATTCTTTTGGGCATCATGTGAACACATTTTAAATAATTCTATATTAGCTACATTTCAATACCGTATTTTGGGGTATTAGGTCTGAGTAAACAGGTTGCTTTACTATTTCTATATAGTTATGATATTTATATACGGTTGCAATTCATTATTGTGATTACTATATCATTTTGAGATGATAACGAGGCACACTGATAAGATATCTTTGGTGCTTATATCTCCGCATTTGTTTGGGGATTAATGGATAGTTTTTCACTCCAACCATTTTCTCTACATCTGATATATATAGAGGAGGATGAAGTTGCCCGTTTTTTGATAAATAGATGGGTTGTCATATATATGTGGATACACACAGACGCTCAGTATAAAATATATCCAGACTCTACATTACCAATTTCAGTATTTGTATATTTTTCCTCACACTTTGAGGGACTTATGCTATTGTAGTCCCTTCCTAAACATGCTCTTTGCCACTTACCTGTTCCCACAGTAAAGATGGCCATATTCGCTTCTTGCGCCCTTTTGGCGCATGCGCGATAGTAAGTCACACATCCTTGATTTATTCTTTTACCTACTTACTTGTTCCCACATCCAAAATGGCTGCGACCGCGACTTCGCCTTTGGCGCATGCAGACCGGACATCCCTGATGCCCATAATGAAACGCAATTCACTGCGCAGGCGCAGTAGCACTCTGTAATTACTACAATGGCGGCGCCGTGTTGACAAGACACCAGGAGGTGATTTTCACTTTTAATTCTTTTAATATGCACACATGAACTGCACTGATGTTGACACTTTACTATATTAGATACTTAAGGGTAAAAGCTATCTATAAGCTATATGCTCTACAGTATTTATCTTATTTAAATTGGATTTACTTGCACTCGATTGTCGTGTTTGTTATGATCTTTAAATTGCTGTATTATAAATGGACTTTTGCAACTTTTTATCATATTTGAATGTAATTGGATTGTTGATTGACACCACTATTTATATGTTGTAATATTCACGTTAGTTGCTTGAGAAAGGCTCCAGGGGAAGGAGCTGAAACGTTGCACATGGGGCAATAAAGTACCCACTTTTTTTCACCTAAAACCAACGGAGTGCTGCCTGTTTTTTGCATTGTATATCTATTGGGATCCTGGTCTGTTCCCTATATATGCACTTTTTATACTAGTCACTTTATTATTGTGTTCACTTTGGCTCTCTTTTTCAACTCGGCCTCTAATTATCATTATTCATTTAGTATTATTTTCCATATTTTTATGTATATACTTGTACTTATATCTTCACTTATTTTATTATTCTATTTTCATCACTCATTTATTTTTGTGTGATGTCTGTGTTTTTTATACTTGCATCTGTATTATTATCAACACTCCCGACTCACTTTTTTACTTTGTCGCACATTTACCTCAAATTATTAGTTATATACTAGGGTACTTTTATTATTCACTATAAAATGTATATGTGTAGCCATCTACAGTGAAGGAAATAAGTATTTGATCCCTTGCTGATTTTGTAAGTTTGCCCACTGTCAAAGACATGAACAGTCTAGAATTTTTAGGCTAGGTTAATTTTACCAGTGAGAGATAGATTATATTAAAAAAAAAAAAAAAAAAACAGAAAATCACAGTCAAAATTATATATATTTATTTGCATTGTGCACAGAGAAATAAGTATTTGATCCCCAACCAGCCATTAAGAGTTCAGCCTCCTCCAGACCAGTTACACGAACCAAATCAACTTGGTGCCTGCATTATAGACAGCTGTCTTAAATGGTCACCTGTATAAAAGACTCCTGTCCACAGACTTAATTAATTAGTCTGACTCTAACCTCTACAACATGGGCAAGACCAAAGAGCTTTCTAAGGATGTCAGGGACAAGATCATAGACCTGCACAAGGCTGGAATGGGCTACAAAACCATAAGTAAGACGCTGGGTGAGAAGGAGACAACTGTTGGTGCAATAGTAAGAAAATGGAAGACATACAAAATGACTGTCAATCGACATAGATCTGGGGTTCCATGCAAAATCTCACCTCGTGGGGTATCCTTGATCCTGAGGAAGGTGAGAGCTCAGCCGAAAACTACACGGGGGGAACTTGTTAATGATCACAAGGCAGCTGGGACCACAGTCACCAAGAAAACCATTGGTAACACATTACGCCGTAATGGATTAAAATCCTGCAGTGCCCGCAAGGTCCCCCTGCTCAAGAAGGCACATGTACAGGCCCGTCCGAAGTTTGCAAGTGAACATCTGGATGATTCTGAGTGATTGGGAAAAGGTGCTGTGGTCAGATGAGACTAAAATTTAGCTCTTTGGCATTAACTCAACTCGCCGTGTTTGGAGGAAGAGAAATGCTGCCTATGACCCAAAGAACACCGTCCCCACTGTCAAGCATGGAGGTGGAAACATTATGTTTTGGGGGTGTTTCTCTGCTAAGGGCACAGGACTACTTCACCGCATCAATGGGAGAATGGATGGAGCCATGTACCGTCAAATCCGGAGTGACAACCTCCTTCCCTCCACCAGGACATTAATAATGGTTCGTGGCTGGGTCTTCCAGCACGACAATGACCCGAAACATACAGCCAAGGCAACAAAGGAGTTGCTGAAAAAGAAGCACATTAAGGTCATGGAGTGGCCTAGCCAGTCTCCAGACCTTAATCCCATCGAAAACTTATGGAGGGAGCTGAAGATCCGAGTTGCCAAGCGACAGCCTCGAAATCTTAATGATTTACAGCGTGCAAACCTCATCATCAACTACAAAAAACGTCTGACTGCTGTGCTTGCCAACAAGGATTTTGCCACCAAGTATTAAGTCCTGTTTGCCAAAGGGATCAAATACTTATTTCTCTGTGCACAATGCAAATAAATATATATAATTTTGACTATGTGATTTTCTTTTTTTTTTTTTATATATATAATCTATCTCTCACTGGTAAAATTAACCTAGCCTAAAAATTCTAGACTGTTCATGTCTTTGACAGTGGGCAAACTTACAAAATCAGCAAGGGATCAAATACTTATTTCCTTCACTGTATGTAGCTGATATGTATGCATATAGTAATATTTAAACTATGTATTTAGTTTTCCTTCAATTTCATATTTTTGATTAATATATATATATATATATATATATATATATATCACTAATAATAATATAGACGGTTATTATATATTTTTCATTCTTTCTGTGATATACTCTCAGATTCCATTACAGAGGCTGGCATCGACATCCTTAGTACTTTTATTTTTTACATTTTTCTTTTCACTTCACGTTTGGCACTTTTTCCTTGCACGCGTGTTTTATTTCTCTTATACGTGTGTGTATATATTTATGTATGTGTGTATATATATTTATGTATGTGTGTATATATATTTATGTATGTGTACGTGTTTATATGTGTATATAGTATATTTATTTATTCTATATTTATATCTACATATTTTCTTTTCCATATCACAGTTTTTTATTATTATGTCCATTATCTTTTTAATTTGTATGATTTAAATAGATATATGCATGGATATATGAGCCAGGTGTCGGGGTGTACTTATCTGTTTTGTTATTTATTAATACGAACTATATGCTTCTCATTTGCGACTTGCTATTATTATAATTCGTTCACAATAGTTGGTGTTCTGTCAAACAACTATGATCATATTTTGTATAACACGTACCAAAAAATGTTGACTCTATCTCCATGGTTCGCTCCTGATACCATGTGGCCTTGTTTAGTCGTGTGGCCCTTGTGAGCCAATTATGGCTCCTGTTTGTTTAAACCTGTAAGAATAAGTTTGATATAACTTTCGCCGGACTATGAATTACACTCAATGCCGCTTCCGCTTTGCGAACAGGTAGATTTTAAAAGGTAGATTTTTTTTTCCGCTCTTGACGCCATTCCCTGACGAAGCTACGGCGAAATGCGCGTCGGGAGCGTGGCAGCGGTGTCCTGTCTGGGTTTCTTTTATGCTCCGGCTCAGCTGCATTTTCAGGTATTGTTTACACCAGGATTCTCTAACCTTATCATGTCTTGGTTGTCATTGCTTAGATATTTATCTTCTTGACCTAGTATATCAATTAACTTACATATTTATTGTGATTTATTTCATATCCTGTTGTACTGTGTTGCTTCTTCTTTCATGACCATATGTCATAAATATTTGATTTAATACTGTATTGTATTGTACTAATTTCTGTATAGGACCTTGCCACTGTCTGCATAGCTGTTATACCCACCACATTTTTTCTCTCTTTCATATTGTGAAGGATAAATATCGCATTTTATTTACTTGTACATGTTTGTATATTTTAACTTGACCATTTAATAAAATACTTACTTTTTATTGTTTATGGAAGGTCGTGTCTTGTCCTCAATAGGTTCTATTTAACTGAGTTACACGTACCAATATATTAAGGCTCGTTCTAGTTTCGGTTTTCTTATGGGGTCTATCTAGTACATTAGGCCCTCAAAGCCACTTCAGAACTTAACTGATCCTTGAAAAATAGCCTTTTGAAATTTTCTTGAAAATGTGAGAAATTGCTGCTAAAGTTCTAAGCCTTGTAACGTCCTAGAAAAATAAAATGTTCAAAAAAACGAAGCAAATATAAAGTAGACATATGGAATATGTGAAATAGTAAGTATTTTGTGTGGTATTACTATCTTTTTTACAAGCAGATAATTAAAAATTATAAAAATCATAAATTTTTTTCAATTTTGGTGTTTTTCACAAATAAGCAATGAATTTATTGACCACATTTTTCCACTAACACAAAGTACAATATGTCATGAAAAAACAATCTCAGAAATGCTTGGACAGGCAAAAGCATTCCAGAGTTATTACCACATAAAATGACACATTAGATTTGAAAAACTGGGGCTGGTCCGGTAATTGTTTTATCTGGCTCTATACTGGTCTTTTTTGATGTGTCGAGCCTCTATACATCCATCAATCATGAGACTGGCTCACGGAGTGTCAGGAAAGCTGTGTCAGGAAAGCCCTGACAGGTTCGGACTGCAGAGGCAACGAAATTCCTACTGGAACTGTTTGAGATTGTCCTTACCTGTGATTACTTGACGTTTGATGGACAATATTTTGTATTATTGAGGGGTACTGCAATGGGGGTCAATATGGCCCCCACGTATTCAAACATTATCATGGTGGACTTGGAGGAGACATCGGTCTATGCGTCCCACCACTTTGCTCCAGTGCTTGGTTGGTGGCGATACATAGATGACGTATTCGCCATTTGGATGGGAGATGTCTTCCCTTGATGCTTCTTTTTACATTTTTAAATCAGGTGGATAGGGACATCAAATTTATAATTCTACACTCTGATGAGAGAATTCAATTTCTAGACACTGCGGTTCACATTGATGGGGATAGATTGAAGACCGACCAGTACAATAAACAACACTTTATCGCAATTCAATAGCAATCACCCGAGGAGTATGTGAAATCTTTGCCCTTGTATTAACTTATAGGTTAAAAAGGATAGTTGATGATCCCAGTAGGGCTAGTTCTAGACTAATGAAAATGGAAAACAAATTTAGTTGTAGAGGATACCCGAGAAATGCAGTGAGGCATCATTTGGGTAGACAGTATGGACAGAAAGTAATTTTGAGACTAAATCTAGGGGTACAGTGGAAGCTAGAATCCCCATGGTGAAAACTTTTAATCGGTGCAGTAATTCTGTAGCAGATATTCTCCATAGACATTTGAGTATCCTAGCGAATTACTACAAATCTTTAACTCCCCTCCCATATTTCCGTATAAGCGAATACCGAATATTAAAAATAGACTGGTTAAGACTAATATTTGTTCTGGGGGCATGTCAGAAATTATGTTTCTTCTCTGACTCCTAGGAGGTAAAGCTATTCCTGTCTGGTTTGGGAAAACTACTCGCTGCAGAAGGGAACTAGATTTATACATCAGAATACGGGTCAGGAGTTTGATATAAGATTTTATTCTCATTTGTAATAGTGAATATATAATTTATGTACTATGGTGTTCTTGCCCCTGTATATCACCATATGGTATTACATCCCAATAGGTTAAATGTTGACTAGCCATTAAATATTTTTAGTCAAGTATGAAGAATTTTTATTAGTTACTTACCCAGTGGGAAACTATGACTTACTATACCCTTCCCTGTCGTGTTAGGGTGAGTGTCATTTTTATATGTCGTTTTCTGATTTTTAATTATGATTGGGCATATGGGAATATTAATTTGTCAGTTTACAGCTGAGCTCTCACCACGTTCAACATCTAATCACCAGATTGTGAACTCCCTTCTATGCAATAAAATAATTAAGTTTCTTCTTACTCATTAAAAAAAAAATAATAAGATTTTTTTTTTTTTGGGCATTACGTTTTTCCACTGTTTTATCTATGCGCAATTTGTTCATTTTTATGAATGATCCAATGTGACTGGCATGATATGTAATATATTAAGCAGTATTTCTTGGATATTCACGTGTCTTTTTTTGAATAATTCTTATTCATTTGTAGATTTCATCTTTTGCAATAGATCATTCTGTATTCAGTTGTATTTATGGCACAATATTTTACAGTACATTAGAGCCCAGGTTGGCCTCGTTTTAGGGCAGTGTCGAATTATATATTCGCCTCTAGAGCCGCAACTGGGCCAAGTATGAGGGGTCCTTACCTACCATAATTCGCCTGGATCGTAATAAACAGTTATCTATCATCTTTATTCATCATTACTAAGTAGCAGCGCCGTTACTGATCCATTTTTTTCGTACACATATATTACCATAATTCTATGGTCTGGTCATCACACTAGCGTCATTGATACTTGTCTGTTTGACGTCGTGACTGTTGGATCTCGAACGCTCTTGCTAAAAGCAATTTTGAAATTTTGCATTTATGTCACCATGTGGTTCCTACTTGCCCAGACAGTTTTGAACTAGTTGCAGTTCCCGTTTTCAATATGGCGTTTCTAAGCTTGTGTGCAGGGCGCAGTCGTCCTATGGTGAGAACGGGTATGCTCTTACTGACGTATCACGCCAGACATGATCATTCCCCTTTCTCTATACCATTTGATAGAGTATTCCTTGACATGCGCTGTAGGTTCTTTTGGACGCCGGACTTGACACATGTTGTTTTGCATATGTTAGTTGAATATATCAAGGTTTATTTATGCTACAGGGGTGAGCGCCCGCTATTTAATATTAATTATATGGAACAATTATATGAAACATATTTTTTATGCTATTGCACATGACATGCACTTTATTTTTATCATTATAAGACATTACTTTTTATATTTATATGGATGTACTATTGTGATACATTTTGAAATGTCCTTGACGATATGCACTATATTTAGTATTTTTCTTTTAAGAAGAAGTAATTAGTAATTACATAGTGTGGTGTATAAATTTGTAATGATTACTGACACTTATTGCTTGTGAATGCCCTCATTGAGGGGGTGAAACGTTGCTACTGTGAACACTGAGTGAATAAAAGAACCTTTGTTGACAGTTCTCCTTGGAATGCTGCTTCTATCCGTGGTTTTTGGAAATGCTTATGCCATGCTGTGGTCTGACACAAACACTGCCAGCAAGGATGAGTAACAATTTCTTATAATGTCATCCTCTGGTCATAGTGAGGAACCCCAAAAAGGCGACTCCAATTGGTTGCCCCAAATATTTATTCTCCCCGAATTTCCGGATTCACTTGTGCCCCGAGAATAAAATTTGATCTACAGGGTATGCAGATTTATTTATTTTTTAAGTATTTTTTACAGATGAATTACTAACCCCTATGCTCACACAAATTAATCTGTATGCGCAGCAATTTCTGGCCAATCACCCCACATTATATTATGTTACAAGCCAGATCTGACATCCTGCCAATGCTACAGAATTGCATTTTAGGGGCTCCTTCTTAAAATGGGTCTTATTAAAAAAAAACTTACAGTAAGGTCCTACTAGTCGGCCGATGTATTATACAACACACCGATGTATGCCCCGTAATGGTAATAAAACTCACTTTGAAGCAATATTAAAATTCCTTCATTATAGCGATAACAGCCAGTGCCCATCTTCTGGTTACCCCAGTCATGATAGGTTATTTAAAAATAGGGCTACTCGTTTCCCATATCAAAGATACATTTTTAGAGACAAATACCCCATCGAAAAACATCGCAAACGATGAGTCACTCGCACTGTTCAAAGGGAGGCTGAGGTTCAGGCAATATTTCCCAAGTAAAAGTGCCAAATACGTGATAAAAACATACAAACTCTGAGATCTAGGTACACTCACAGTTTTCGCATTCTGTGAGGGAAAAGACTCCCAAATTTATCCACCAGAATGCCCTACTATTCTCAGTACAAGTGCCAAGATTGTATGGGACCTTTTATACCCCCTTCTAAGTTAAGGTTATCACCTTTATGTCGATAATTTTTAAACTTGTGCCCCTCTCTTCCAGTGTCTTTTGGAAAAACAACCAGTGGCTTGTGGCACAATAAGAAGGAATCAGTAAGGTCTCCCCAAAAACTTTGTGGACCAAAAATTTAGACCTGGCGAAAGCAGGAAAATAATGCTTGCAAAATGTAAAGACAAGAAAGACGGCTTTTGTCCTATCGTTAATTTATGGGGACAGCAGCAGCCCTGTCCCTGTAAGGGGAAGAAATGCCACAGTCCTCCATCCTGTATGTATACTAGAATACAACAAATACAAGGGAGGAGTGGATCTGGCTGATTAAATGCTACATCCATACAGCGCAATGAGAAAATCACGAGTGTGGTATAAAAAGGTTGCCATCCACCTAGTACAAATAGCGTTGTAAAATACTTTTATTGTTTATCGCAAGGCATGAAGACAAGCACGGTATATAGAATACAAGGAAAACGTCATCAAGCAGTTACTTTTCAGAGATCAGGGAGAAGAGAGTGCGAGCACATCATATGGCAGTGAGGCCATCAGAATTGTACCAGGGCAGCATATCCCAACTGAAGTGCCCCCCACTGAAAAAAAAGAGACAACCCTATAAAAGATGCTGTGTTTGATATAAAAAAAACTAAGTGCGAAAAGAAACGGGTTTTCAGTGTGACAATTGTCCTGATAAGCCATACATCAAGGACTGTTTTCGCACTTACCATTCGTCACTAAATTATTAATTTAATTTATTATCTATTTTTTTAACCCTGTTCGGTCTTACCATATTGGCCTTTAGCTTTTGGCTAACTACAGACACCCCCCCCCCCCCTATTCCCATTACAATATTGTCCATTTAAAAATTAGATTAAAACCTCGAATGAAACAAAAATATCTTGTACTCCTGGATGAATTGAAAAGTACTCCTTTGATTTTCGGCCCTGCCATAAATACAAACAATGGAAAGATGCCACATTACTTTGCACACGGGAAACTTCGAAATAAATATGTTCAAAATGACTTTGTTTTTCCCCAAAACTCTGAATACAATTATTTTTGTCCTCTCTTTCTAACTGTTATCACTATGTACTGCGATATGAAGCTACTGTATCCAAAAACATTACTGGTTGGTGATACGGCCATGATTTTTTCTTGTATGGAGGAATCCCAGAAAATGAGCTGTTTCTTATCAATACACTATGGGCTTTAATATGGTCAGGTTTTTGATGAACCTCTTATGTCCAACAATGCTGGTGAAGCTGAAAACACTTTGGGCCTAGTGATCCTTTACTGTCCTTATAGACAGTTTATATATTCTGCAGGTGATTGTCTTGCGTACATTTCAGTTCCTACCTTGCCGGGCAGGGACCCGATAGGGTGCGCCACGTCACTTGGCACATTTGTCCCTTATATAGGGATTGCATATAGAGACGTTGTACAACCAGTTCCTTTAAACAAAAAATTTCCTTATAGCCTTACAGGTGTTGTTTCATCCTGTGAACCTGCTTGAGCTTTCCACATAGTATTTATTTTTCCTCCAGTTTTTGGATATATTGCCCTTTACTCCAATACAGTTCATCAATTTTTTCCACTCTCATTTATTACATATCAGACCAGATAGCTATTTGCAAAAGCAGTGGACTGGCACACGGGTTGGACAGCTGTTATATTAGAAAGACATAGTCATATGTTCAGGTGCAAGCACTGTTGGGGACAAGCCTCCCTGAGTACGTCATTGCTTTTTTTTTTTTCTGTTTTGCTATAAAAACTTCCCTACTAACATGGTTATTGCCCCCTTAGATAAATACTTTATGGTGTGTATTTTTCAATATAGGGTCAGTTCTGGGATCTCAAAACCTCTCCAAGCATGGAATTAGGCCTCAAATTCAAAGCAAAAACAGTACCCTCAAAGCCAAAGGGTGCTCCTTCTATTTTTGGCCCAGCCGTGTGTCCAGGAAGCAGATTGGGGTTACATTGGGGGCATTTCTGAATACAGGGGAATTAGGGCAATACATATTGGGGTGTGTTTCTTCAGTTTCATATACATAAGTATAAGAAACCTGTCCTGCAAGTGACATATTTGTGAAAAAATGCTAATTTAAATTGTTCCCAACTACTTTGCATTCAAGTCTTCATGACATTGTGGAGTCAAAATGCTCACTACACCCCTAGACAAATTCCTTGAGGGGTGCAGTTTCCTAAATGGAGTCACTTTTGGGGGGTTTCCACTGTACTGGTACCTCATAGGCTTTGAAAATGTGACATGGCATCAGAAAAACAGTATTTTCGACTAACCCTCAACAGGCCTTTCCTCATATATTACGAATATTTGAATCATTTGGGTGGATCACCAATTTTAAAATTAATTTTACGAAATCTGAGGTCTTGAATGTCTCTGTTGGTCGGGATGGCATTGAAGACCTGAAGAAATTGACCCCGTTTCAATGGCCTAGTCACCAGATTAAATATCTAGGTATCCAACTCACTAAGGACCTTTCCAAAATTTTCTCTGCAAATTATCTCCCTTTAATACGTAGGATACAACTTCAATTGAATTCTCTCAATGTTACTTTTATGTCAAAGTTAGGGAGGAAAAATTACTTAAAAGCATTTATACTCCCCCAATTGCTTTTTGTTCTTCAAACTGTACAGATTTTTCTACCATAGACATTCTTCAACAGTTCAGAGAATTCTATATAAATTTTTATGGAACACTAGGGCACCCAGACTTTCCTTTAGACTGTTAACTCTCAAGCCCTCCTTAGGTGGTATGGGATTTCCTGACCCTCTGCTTTATTATAGGGCGGTCCATTTGGGCAGGTGGGTGGACATAGACACACTGATAATTCCCCTAACCTAGATGCCGAAAGAGCCCTATTGGGCAAACCAAGTCTAGCACTATTATGGTGTTCTAGTTCTAAGCTTAACCACTCTCTCAAACCGAGCCCAACTATTAGAACTATTTCAGTTTTTCATAATTATTTAAACTCTCTGATTCCATTTCCTCACTAGCTCCCTTACAGTTTTTATCTTATTTTACAGATTATAAAGGCCCTACCCCAGTGTTTTGGGAAAAGTTGACTGAGCAAAACATTTTTGAGGTGTTCAAAGACACGGATTCACTAGATTTAAATGTATTACTATCGTCTCTGGGTCTGGCTGGTCCCTCCTTTTTCAAAAGGTTTGCTCTGTGTTTCGGAAAAAGTTTGTCAGCATCCAAGAACCATCCTGGCTTGAAACCTATATCTTACTCCCTAACCCAGTAAAAGGGTTACTATCAAAACAATATTTCGGGCTACTCGGGAACAGAGCTCAATCTATGCCAAACTTTATTTGTGCCTGGGAAGAGGAACTTGATAGGACTTTTACTAAAGATGAAATCTCCCACCTTCTCCATAACTCTCATGGTTTCTCAAGATGTGTAAGGGTGCAAGAGAACTCTTATAAGACAGTGACCAGGTGGTATAGGACTCCTGAGTTCCTACACAAAATGTATCCGACAGTGTCAGACACATGCTGGAGATGCAACACATTTAGAGGCTCTATCTCTCATCTATGGTGGTTCTGCTCCCCGTATACAACCCTTTTGGGCAGAGATTGAATCTTGCTGTAATTTGATTACCAATCAACAGATTGGTCTGACACCTTCCCTGATCCTATTATGGCTGCCTTCAGGCGGGTTTCACACCAAAAAAAAAATGACTTGCTCATCCAGCATTGGAGATCTGAGCAGATCCCCTCCATCACTGAATGGGTTGCCGAGCTTGATATGATGTGCAGAATGGAGGAATTATCTAGTTGGGAATTAGGTGAACACTAAAAATTCCTGGAGACTCTGAGACCATGGAAACTTACTCGATCAGAACTAGTAAAATAAGTGCCCTGGTACGTAGTTTATAGAACGCTCCTGTTTTTCCACCAGAACTTAGCTTTGGTTTGGGCTGCTAGGATTCGGTCCCTGTATTTCTTGCCATAATTTATCACTTCACATAATTTCATTGTCACTTCCTTACCAAGTAGATATACATTATTCATCTGAACCTCTGCGTATAGCTCACAAAGATAGGGACATCTGTATATAGTTTTTTTGCGTTAACTATTTCCATTTACATGTATACGAACATTTTGGAAATTTCTTTACTATTTGGCATGATATTGTATTAAGATGTAGAATATTAGAATTTTCCTTTTGTCAAACTATACTGCAGAGACACTGTAATGATTTTGAAATGTTTATTCTCATTCATGTCTTGTCTTTTCATCGTTTTTTTTTACCAAGTCTCAGTATTTTGTGACTTAAACAAATAAAGAGATTTTCAAAAAAAGAAAAACAGTATTTTCGGTCCATATGTTGCCCTAGTCCACAATGGATTGTACACGGACTGCACACTGACCCACACTACTCAATGGCCCAATTCACACGGGAAGAAATTGGGAGTGCGATTTGCGATTTTTCTGATTTTAAGTCAATTGGGACACAAAAAAAACCAGACACCACCCGTATGCATCTCTCTATCATGGGTCTGTTACTAAGTGATGCCGAATAAAAGGTTTTTTTTTACAACAGGAAGTACTGCACAGCTTTTTGTTTTTTTATGCGGACGTAAAAACCAGATGAGGTAGAATATGGACTTGAAACAGACTCCATACGGATGGAAAAAAAAATTCAGGATGCAAAATTATTTTCTATAGTGGTGTGAATTAGGCCTAATGGCCGAAGAAATAGCTTCTTTTTTAGATGTTGTCCGTGAATGTTTAGCTTATTTCAGCAGCAGCTCCCGTCTTCGTATACATCCCTATGACATTTTGTGGTCATCTCAGCACCAGGCCCAATACTCCTATATGGATTAATTTTGTTTTTACTTGCAAATTGCACACAAAAAAAAAGCCCAAATGTGCCGTAATCTTTGGGTGTTTATCGCCTCTAAACATACGGCCAGTTTCTCCTTTTTGCATACAAAAACATCCGTGTTACATGGAGGTAATAAATCCCCCCCCCCCACCGGATAACATTACGATATTAGAGCAGATATTGCGCATTTTATACTTTTTGTTTCTTTTCTACTTTAAGCACCAGATCCTGTCTTACTAGATATATTCATTTATCCAAAAACATTTTTATATGCATTACTCCTCTTTTTTGTTGTTTTTCTCAGCATTAGGTTCAGTACACGCATTCGTTTTGTTTTTTTATCTAAATTGTCCGTTATTACCCCAACACCAGGAACGAAATGCACACATTTTTTTTTTTTTGTTTTTACTTGGGGTTCGTCTCTTTCCTATTCTCATACTGATCATTCGATTTCCTATTAAAATAATCTCCCCACAGATTACTGACATTTCTCAGATGTTATCCGTGAACGTTTTACTCATTTCAGCACCATATCTGGTTTTACTTAACGTACTCGTATACAGCGACATAACACGTCGTGTTCTTCTCAACACCAGTCCTAGAACCATTCATTGTTTTTCTATGCTTTTTTTTTTTTAAATTCCCAAGGTATCTGTTTGCACCAAGCGCAACATGAAAAAAAAGTAAAATAATAAAAACGGAAAACTACAAATGTGCCGCCATTTTTAATTCCCATCCCTGCTATAACCAGTTAGGGTAAAATCACACACACAGTATTTTTGATGCAGTTTTTTAAACCAAAGCCATTAGTGGATCTAAATGAAAGGCGTATAGAAAAGACTGATGCATCTCCATTCTTTGGTGTCCACCCCCCGTGTTCTGCTAAAAAAAAACAGAGCCAAAAACTGCGTTAAAACTGTGTGTGAACCTGGCCTTAGAGTCACTTCACATCACAGACCCTGTGCGGAGCCGGAACACAATCGCAAACTAGAACTTTTTTTTCTTGCGGTTTTGCCTTTACTATTCTCGGATTGTTTATTCCGCTTTCTTTATCCCCGCACGGGTATATAGAATTATTATATTTTCTTAAGACATCACGCTTGTTTTATTTTCATGCTTTTCTTATTGTAGCGCTAGATCCTGTGGTACTCGATGTATTTGTATATCCTGAACCGTTTTTTATATGTTGTACTCCTCTCTTTTTTTCTCAGCATCAGGCCCGGTTCTTCTATATCCATTCACTGTTTATTTTTTATGTCGTACATTGTCCGTTTTTACCCCACAGTAGTAAAGGTACAAAAAAGTGTGATCTTTAGGTGCCCCCACCTCCACACGACCGCAATCCCCCTTCATTGAAAGGTCATGGGGAGCGGCTTTGACTCCTAAATCTTGCTAGTGAGGGTCTCAATGTGCAGAAACCCGACTACACGGTCGGGAGATATGGAAGCTCAGTACCACACACATCTCTATAGAGGCCGCATAACGGACCAGTCATACACTTCCGCCCCTTCCAAAGACAAGTGACTCTGCAGCACTGGCGCCTCATTAACCCCATTCACTAGTATTTCTGTTACACATGGTTCTTTTGCTGCATTATCTCTCATATTATGGCGTTATTCCTCAGCCGCCATTCCCACCCTCCCTTCCCGCCTGCAGCTCTGAGAAGACTGCCGGTCACATGGTAGACTGGGAGGGTCAGATGGTAGACTGGCGGTCACATGGTACGCTGGCAGTCACGTGGTAGACTGGGAGGGTCAGATGGTAGACTGGCGGTCACATGGTGCGCTGCCAGTCACGTGGTAGACTGGGAGGGTCAGATGGTAGACTCAGATGGTAGACTGGCGGTCACGTGGTAGACTGGCGGTCACGTGGCACGGCAAACGTCAAGATGCGCCGGTCACATGACTTTGAAGTCATCAGCGTACGCCCTAGGTTTTATCAGATCGGAGATCTCCACTGATCGCTATGTCTGGGGGACCGCCGGTACAGATCAGCATCGAGTCCTCCGCAGAGAAGCAGGTGCAAGAAGTGGGATTGGACGGCTCGGAGACTTATGTGCAGCCGCTGTCTATGTCCCAGAACCTGGCCCGTTTGGCGCAGCGGATAGACTTCGGGCAGGATTCTGATGAAGACGGGAATGGAATGGGAGTCCTACCCCGGGAAACCGACTGGGGGGATCAGGAAGAGGAGGAAGGTGTGTGACCGCAGATCGGCCGATCTGATTGATAACGAGCAGATGATTATTTACATTTATCATGCATGTCGTAAAGAGGTTTTCTGGTGGAAGATGTTTGATTGGATATTCCAGAAATGTCTGATTGGTGGGCATCTGAATCCCCTTAAAGCCATTGGTGGGATCTCATGTTATTGCTCATGATCACATTAGGGGGGATTTTCACAGTAAATATCTATCCATGTCTTTTTGATATTATTAATGTCTTAGGCTAGGCCTGCACGGCGACTTTGTCCGCGACATAGATCGCGTGGCCAAAGATCACTGCCCCCGCGTGGATTTCTTGCGACTGTCTGGTCACGATCACGGCATCCTGTAGATCGCAGCGTGGCCACATTCACTTTTATTACATGTGATGTTCGCAGGGACACACAGTGATCTTTGGCCGTGCGACCAGTGTTGCAGCCGAAGATGCCATCTAGCCCTAGACTTATTGCAGGGACCCCCTACCAATGAGCAGAACCAAAGTGCCCCTCCTTTACGGCTGTGCCTGGTATAGCTGAGCTGAACCTCCAGAATACATCACGGACCCTTGGTTCTGCTGATCGGTAGTCCCGAGGGTTGACCCCCCCCCCCCCCCCCACTCATCACACTTGAAGATTTAGCCTAGGTATAGACCATTAGTGATTAGGGGGTCCGATGACTTGGGACCTCCCAGTGCAGTTTGGAGATTTCCATCGCTCACTTTACAGCACCGATGAATTGAATGGATCTATAGCGGTCAGTGATTCTGAGATGTCAGATCAACTCCTCTACATCATGGGGTGTGACTGGTCATATAAGTCACTACCATAATGAAGTGGCCACGTTGGTCTTTTATGTTCTATGAGCTGGAAGTTTGCTACAATGTATCAGTATAGAGTCCAGGCTGATCAGCTGACAGAGCATTGTCTAGGCTGGATACAATTGTATCCACTTTTCCGCTGAGATCAGGACTACGTACAAGGTAGCAGCCTTTGGCTCTGTTCACATCTGTTTTGGCGTCTTCTTCGCAGATTCCGACAAAAATCCCAGTCAAAGTAGGCACCGCTGGTGTCTGTCCTGCGACGGATCAGTCACTGGCATCATTTTGTTTCTGCTCTTATCCCGGAACAGAACAATGGAAATGAAGAACGCAGATGTGAACAGAACCTAAACAAGTGTCTCCATTCACTGACCGCAAACTCATATTTTGAAAATGATGAGGAATTAAAGCAGACAGGGAATATATTAAAACTGGCATTTCTGAAACTAATTTACGTAGGCGGAAAGTGCGACAAATATATTAAGAAGTGCACGGCTGTTGATATATTTGGCGCATCTTTGGCTGTCCGTGGGACAGACTTGCAAATCTACGCCTTCTATAAGCCGGTGTAGATTTATGCCGTAACTTCAGTTTCTGGTGTAAATTATGATAAAATTGTTGTTCCGGCGGAGGCTCCTTCCCTTATATTGCTGCTTTGGGGGAAAAAGTGCTTTTTTATTTTATTTATTTTTTAACGCCAGAAATCTTGCTTAAACCATTTAACCCCTTCCCGTCGTAAACAACTTTCAGATTTTAATTTTCGTTTTGTCCTCCCCACCTTCCAAAAGCCATAACGTCTTTATTTTTCCGTCGATATAGTCCTATGAGGCTTGATTTTTGCGGGACGAGTTTTAGTTTTTCGTAGCACGATTTATTTTTCCATATAATGTACTAGGAAACGGGAAAAAAATTGTGGGGTAGAAAATAAAAAAAAACAGGGATTCCGCCGTGGTTTTTTGCACGCCGTTTTTACGAAATTCACTGTGCAAATAAAACAACCTGTTAACTTTATTCTGCCGGTCAATACGATTACGGCGATACCAAATATGTATAGTTTTTTCTATATTTTACTACTTTTACAAGTAAAAACCGAAGAATTAATTTTGTGTCGCCAAATTCCGAGAGCCATAACTTTTTTTTCTTTTTCCGTCGATTAAGGGGTATGAGGGCTTATTTTTTGCGGGATAAGCTGTAGTTTTTAATAATACCATTTTGGTCTACATGCGATGGTTTGATCACTTTTTATTTCATTTTTTGTGGGAGATGAGGTGACCAATTGCACAATTGCGTTGTGGGGAGCGCGATGAGCTGTTAAAGGGGGCCGCACCCCTCTTTCTACCTATTTAAATGCTGCGGTCGCTATTGACTGCAGCATTTAACGAGTTAAACGATGGCGCTCGTTACTCTGAAGTGTCGGCTGTAGCAAACAGCCGACACCCGCATCGTATGGAGCGGGGTCACTCCGTGAGCCCGCTCCATACTTCCCCCTACCCGGCTATGAAGTACCTGTATGTCATATGTCGGGAAGCGGTTGATATAGCCCCCCCCCCCCCCCCCCCCAAAGTATGTTAGGAAGTTGTAGAACTTCTCATTCATACAGTGATTAAAGGGGTTTTCTCAGGAGATTAAAAAACTCGCCTGTTAAGTCCCCCGCTGATCCAGCGCCAATGCGGTCCCTGCCGTTTCTCTTGGCTGCAGCAGCGACGTTCCATCCATCCACGTGACCAGTGCAGCCTATCGTGTACGCCAATTTTTGTGGCGGTTTTTGAATTCGGTTCAACAGCAGTTTTCTTTAAACGCTGGCAATTTAAAATCTGATATTGAATTGCAAGACAAAAAGGCCATTTGAACTTACCCTAAACCTTACTGGCATAAAACTGGAAAACCTCCTCTTTCCCCTACAGGTCTGGTCAAATTCCAACCATCACTCTGGCCATGGGACTCTGTGAGGAACCATTTACGAGGCTCCCTGACGGAGATGTGTGTATTGCACGATGTACTGACTGTAGTGAAAGACAAGAGGTACATGCACCTGGATCCGGTCTCCCAGGAGCCCCTTACTCCAAAGCAGGTATAGAGCAGGATCCCTGCCCCGGCCTTCAGCTTGTATGGTCATTCTCATTGTGGCTCTGTACTGGTTATCTGCAGTCTATAATACTTCAATGGCGCAGTCCTTCTAAACAGCAGCTTTTTCTTTCAATTTTTAACCTTTTTTTTTTTTCAGGAATATGTTCCAGATGCCAAAGCTACCATAGAAAGATGTGTGTAAACCTGTTTTATACTATAGACCGTAAAAATATATTGAGACTGGTTATGCGCTGAAAATCTGCAACGAATGTACTGTACAATGCTAGTGAATAGGGTTTTATAAGACGCCGTTCACACTTTGTGGGAAAAAAACTGCAGATTTTAGGGCGAGCTGTGGATTTGCTGCATATTTCACTCTTGGCAATGCGTTGCTGTGAGAAAAGTCAATTTAAATGGGTTTTCCCACAACTAACATAATCTATACACAGGATAAATGTATGATCGCTGGGACCCCCACCGATCTCTAGAGCGGGGGTTCCTCCTCACTGCACGATCGCAGTGAGGAGAATTTTGAATGGAGCGGCGGTCTTACATGTGCCACCCCATTCAACGTCTATGGCGACAACTAAGTACAGTGCTCGGCTGTTTCCATCATTCCCATAGACCTTGAATGGAGCAGCACAAATGCGCGACCGCCGCTCCATTCAAGGGATCGGTGGTGCCCCCCGTGACCATCCTGTGGATAGGTGCTAAATGTGAATTGTGGGGAAAACCCCTTTTAAGGAACCTCAGTGTTGGGTTGCATGACGCTGACCAATCAGTGACCAATCAGCGTCATGCACTCCTCTTCATTTAGGCAGTGCATAGGGATCCTACTAGATCCTTATGTGCTGTCTTATACTGAAACATTAACAATACTGAAGTGTTTAGACAGTGAATAGACATTCCACGGGATGTCTATTCACAATCTCTGCACTTCGTTACTCTGTCTCTTGTAGTTACAGCAGAGGAAGCGTAATCTCGTAACCTGTCATCTACAGCGTAATCTCGCGAGATCACGCTTCCTCTGCTGTAACTACCATAGAAACAGTTACGAAGTGCAGAGATTGTGAATAGACATCCCGTGGAATGTCTATTCACTGTCTAAACACTTCATTATTGTTAATGTGTTAGTATAAGACAGCACATAAGGATCTATTAGAATCCCTATGCGCTGAGTAAATGAATGGAGAGGAGTGCATGACGCTGATTGGTCACTGATTGGTCAGCGTCATACACTCACCTGTACAACGGCCACTTGGTCTAAAGTAAAAATACGCCCACTTGGGCATTAAGCAACTCATTAGCATAAATCTAAAATCGCTAATAATGTGGTGAAAATAGATCGGTTTTTTTAAAATAAAAAGCACTGCTGTCACCTACATTATAGCGCTCATCTCCTTATGTAGGAGACAGGACACTTATAATGTGGTGACAGAGCCTCTTTAAGAGGTGCGCGCTTCTTAAAGGGGTTGGCCGGGCACGGGATGTTTTTTCCTACTGATGACCTATCCACAGGATAAGTCATAAGTATGAAAAAACGTCCCATTCCTGGACAACCCCGGCAACAAAGTTTCAATTATGCTGTCTAACAGAAAATCTGTCCATGTTACCCATAGCAACCAATCAAAGCTCCGGTTTCATTTTTTTAAACTGCTCTGGAAAATGAATGCTGCACTGTGATTGGTTGCTATGGGTAACCAGGCCTGTTTTACTGCTAGACCATTTTTATAAACTATGGTCCTTAGTTTCTTCATGGAGGATAACTTCATGGTTACGTGACTAGTTACTTGGTGAATTGGCTCCTACGTTGGGTTTGCTTGTTGTATATTATGCCCCCTTCAAATCACGTTTTTGCTCTACGTTTGTCGTATACGTAGTTATTACATTTCAGCTGTGACGGCATGCCCTAACAGCGACATCCGTCACCATAGACCATAACCATATCTGTTAAATGGACACGTCATGAGAGTTCATGATGTATCCGTTAAACTGACACCGTTGTAGTATATGGGTGACGTATGCCACTATTGGGCATCTGCTTAACGTATCCGTCATCCGTAGACTATAATGGCATCCGCTTAGCAGATCCGTTCGAGAAAGCTATTTAAAAGACCATGACGTCTACATTACATAGATGCCTGTGATATATTCCAGACAGCGGCATGTGTCAGCCATAGGCTCCCATGTTAAAAAAAAAATTATACAGTTCGGTATTATTTTTTTTACGGGACTCCCTACACTATTCCATACCTAAAAAAAAAAAATAATTTAACTCATATACCAGTCCAACAGAGGCCAGAAGGACACTTTTTTGGCCTGCATTGGGCTAATGGAGCCCTATGGACACGTTTAGCCTGTAGGCCGGGAGCCTACCTGACGTACACTCTATAACCATTGGTTGTAAACTGGATCGCAGTTAATTTACTGAATCTATGTATTTGTGTTTCAGAGTCAGCACAGTTTGCTCTTGGTTTCTAAGCGGAAATTCCTCCTTAGCGCTGCACAGATTCTTCTTAAAGGAGGCGAACGGCTGTCAAAGTCTGTAGCGGAGAACCAGGAGAACAAGAGGCAGCGCGACTTTAATTCTGAGCTGCTGAGGTTACGCCAGCATTGGAAGCTGAGGAAACTGGGAGATAAGATCCTGGGGGACCTGAGCTACAGGAGTGCAGGTAGTTCTTGTAGATCGGGGATCTAGAATATAAGACGCAGCTTTTAGCTTCTACAGTTTTAGCAGACGGCGCTCCGATCGTTTTGCACTAAAAGTGCTGTACGTTTATAACTTCATATCCGTCTTCTCAAAATTCGAGCTCCAGGCTTAGATTTAAAGGGCCAACGCTGCATCTAACATGTCAATCAAGATGCGCCAAATTTATCATACAGTCCGCACCACTGCGATACATTTGGCGCGTCTTCTGCCTCCCTGGCCTAGTGTAAGCTGTCTCAGGCTATGCTCACGTCACGTTTTGAGCCTACGATATGTCGGGAAAAATTCCCCATTAAATGTAGGCTGTGACATGCCGTAACAGTGGCAGCCATCACCATAGTGGTAAATGTACGTTAAACGTATACGTCATGAACTCTTAGGACCCTGTTCATAACGTATAAGTTAAACGGGTAGCATTATAGTTTATGGCCGACGGATGCCACTGTTAGGCATCCGTTTTAACGCATACGTCTCCCATAAACTATAGTGGTATCCGTCTATCGTATACCTCATGAAAGGCTATTGAAATGCCCATGAAGTATGCCATACGTCACACGTATATGCTTAACGTATACATCACCCGTAGGCTCCACGTTTAAAAAAACAAAAACATCTATACCGCGCAGTATATGTTTTTTTAAAGCGCTCTCGGGATGGAAAAGCGTAGTCTGCTACCAGCCTGACAGGTGAAAATGACCCTCTTTTGTCCTCTGTCGCGCTAATGGAACCCTATAAGCGCTTTTAACGTGTAAGGCCCCATGCACACGACCGTGCCCGCAATCCCGGCCCGCGATCGCGGGCACGGCCGGCCGATGACTGACAGCCGCATTTTCGGGCCGTGCTCCCATACAAAGTATGGGAGCATGGCCCGCAAAATGCGAAAGAACGGACATGTTCCATAATTCCCGGAACATTTCCACGGCACTGACACCCTTCCGTAGTGCTACGGAAAGGTGTCAGTGTTCAATGAAAGTGAACGGCTCCGTTTTTGCGGTCCGCAAAAACGGACGTTTTTTGCTGTCGTGTGCATGGGGCCTAAGTCGGGAGCTTTCCTGACGTAAACGTAGGCCAAATATGTGATCTGCACAGAGCTTAAGGCCTGCTTCACATGGTCGTGTTTGGTCCAAGAGATGCAGACTGTTGGTCGGCTGTGTTTCCTAGACCAAACACGGTTCACAGAGCAAGACTCCTAGCATCATAGTCATCCATGATGCTGTAAGTCCCTGCCTCCCCACGGGACAACAGTCCCATATTGTAAGGCTGGATTCACACGACCATGTTACGTCCGTAATGTAAGGAACGTATTTCGGCCGGAAGACCCGGACCGAACACAGTGCAGGGAGCCGGGCTCCTAGCATCATAGTTATGTACGATGCTAGGAGTCCCTGCCTCGCTGCAGGACAACTGTCCCGTACTGAAAACACGCCATTTGTCCCGTGCTGGTGGCTCAGTACATAGGAGCTGTTATGGCAGCCATATTGATTTTTACCCAGCTTTTCCAGAGATGGTTAAAAACGAGTATTCTAGTTCATTAGATTTGACATCCGTCTATGATTGGGGGGGGATCAGCGATTACCTGATCATCCCAAAAGCTAAGAGAACCACAGCCCCTTATATCCTATCAATCTTTGGAATTCTTTACATCTATTTCTAGGAAAGTTGGGTGACAACCAATATGTAGGGGCTGCAGCACTTTTTTTTAGTTCATGGACCGATCTGGAGTCTTCCAAGAAAGTGCAGCAGACAAGGTGGTTTTAGCAACTATTGGGGGGTCCCAGCAGTTGAATCTTCACTATAATATGTTTGTCATACATGCTCTGGATGTAGCATAAATGTTAGTGGTGGGAAAACCTTCTTTACGTTCCTGCTCTGACGTCTGACTTTTGTGTTTCCGCCATGGTATAGGCTCACTCTTTCCTCATCAAGGAACGTTTGAAGTCATAAAGAACACAGACCTAGATTTAGATAAGAAAATCCCTGAAGACTACTGCCCGCTAGATGTTCAGATACCCAGCGATCTGGAAGGCTCCGCTTATTTGAAGGTCTGTAATTCGTGGTTTTTTTAAATTCATTTTAAAGGGAACGTGTCCTCAGAAAATGACCCATTGTCTAAATCGGGTTTTTATGTTAAACATATTTAAGAATTTTTGGTGATTTTTATTTTTTTATTTTCTGTCATTATCTGTATTGAAAAATAATCCTAAAATCTTGCAGTATTCCCTCTGGCCAATGAGCCTCACAATAGACCGATCCTTCCTGTTCTGTAGAGATCACTTCTCATCAGTCATCTCGTTCTCATCACAGGCAGGATTATACTGACATGTAACCCCTCTATATAGATAACACAGGATCCACTTTTCACAATAGACTGACCCTTCCTGTTCTGCAGAGATCACTTCTCATCAGTCATCTCGTTCTCATCACAGGCAGGATTACACTGATATGTAACACCTATATAGTGAACACACAATCCACCATTCATAATAGACTGACCCTTCCTGTTCTGCAGAGATCACTTCTCATCAGTCATCTCGTTCTCATCACAGGCAGGATTACACTGACAAGTAACACTTATATAGAGAACACAGGATCCACCATTCACAAAAGGTGATTGATACAGCTCCCCCCTCCCACTCCCTGCACAGTGACCTATACACAGGTCACAGAGCATGCTCCCTACACTCTAACATAGAATGGGTCCGCTCCATACTATTGTTTCCTATGGTCCATGTGGACGCTGTAAAGCTTATCTCTAGATTTTGTTAACAGCATCTAAGGCATGATGGCTGCTCCCATAATCATGTACAGAAAATAGAATTAAAAAAAAAAAAAAACAGATTGGAAAAAAAGATTATGTTTTACTATCTGGTTTTAATTAGGAAAAATATAGGTGAAACATTCCCTTTTAAAACCTAGAATCGTTCGAACCCTGAAAGTGGCTGCGTTTCACCCCAATTTCCCATTGACCCAATGTCAGACTTATAGGAGTCCAGGAAACTGAGATATGGGGGGGGTGATCATCAACTGAATCCTCACATTGGTGAGCTGCTGGCTATGCGGCTCTGCAGAGTTAAGACCCATCCAGTAGGCCCCTGACCACCAATTTAGTGCTATTAGTGGTGGGTTTTTTATTTTTTTTTGTTTTTTTTAACACTTAATATATTGGTTAAAGCCCAACTAAACATTGCAGGCCTTATGGATGAAAACTGCGACAGACAATTGGAGTGTTGTCCATATGACCCATCTGATCACTGCCTTGAAATGAAAGCTGGATTCTGGTCTGTTTCATTGGGCAGCACCTTCCACATCTCATCGGAAATTTATGGCGCTTATTTTGGTGTTGAGCAGCTCTTGCACATTTTGGGACTCCGTAGGGAGTTTTGCAGCAAAGGACAACAACTACTTTACGGCCTTCTTGTTTAACCCTTTCTCTGACAAGGACATGACTTACATTCTAGCCACGGCAAGATCTTCGCTTTTAGGATTAACCTAACTACCAGGATTAACGCTCTAGGTACAATATTCGGAGCACAGCGTTTGAAGTTGTGGAAATTCCTGTGTCTGTGGAGGGGAGGGGAGAATCTGCATGAGAGCAGGAAGAAAAAGCACAGCCTGTTACTGTCCTCTCTCCTCCTGTACAGCCTCCGGTGACCCCAGGAACTTTTTTTTATTCATTTTATAACACCTCTTACCAATCAGAGCGGATTTGCGTTCACATTGCGTCACGTTTTCTTCGAACTACAGGGGTGAGACGATGAGCAGTTGCGTATCTATTAACCCCTTGCTCCTGATGAGGAAATCGGGATGCAAAATTGCTTGAAGGTGCCCATGAGTGTAAATTTCTGAATGAATTTTTGCAATATGGAAGATTCTATTAATTCTGTTGTTATGGTGGTCTGATATGATTGATTTATTTGCTAATTCAGGTTTTATTTGTCTGTCAAAAGTGAAAATTGTTGCAGCAGCGAAACTGTTAAAGGGGTCTTCCCATGAACGACATTTATGACCTCTCCACAGGATATGTCACAAATGTCCGATAGATGAGGGTCCCACCTCTAGGACCCGCACCTATCTCTAGAACGGGGCCCCCTAAACCTCGTTCATAGCTTTTGGTGCGAACGCTGTCTCCCGGCTGCTTCCTGACTTAATGGTTGGGGGTTACGAAAACCGCGTATCTTGCTGAGCTACATCGTTTTTGTTACTCCTATACTCGTGAATGGCAGTTACGGAGCAGCTTAGCATGCGAGCTACTCTGTTTCCGTAATTACCATTCAGTTCTAGGGGAGTTATGGAAACAGCGTAGCTCAGCGAATTACACTGTTTGCGTAACTCCCGACCATAAAGCCAGGAAGTGGCCTGGAGACAGCGTTCGCACCTAAAGCTAGAACGGAGTTTAGGGGGCCCCGTTCAAGAGATAGGTGCGGGTCCCAGACGTGGCACCCGCATCTATCTGACGTTTGACATATCATGTGGATATGTCATAATTGTCCTTCATGGGAAAACTCCTTTTTAAAGGGGTTTTTGAACTATACCAGGAAATGGAAGATATCGATTTATTATATTTTTTTTTTGGGGCTATGAAAAGTCATCTTAACCAGAGTACTACGTTTGTGTTGTCATAGGTTTCCATTCAGAAGCAGTCGTCGGATATTGGTGACCTCGGCACAGTGAATCTGTTCAAAAGGCCAGTGCCCAAAGCAAAGCCAGGTAGGTTTTCAAGTATTACGTGAGCTCTTCACTGGGGTCTCCAATATCCAAACCGGAATATTCTATAGAAGTCTATGGGTCACCCTCTTACTTGAAGGTGTTTAAGATAAAATTATGATCATTTATCGGTCTCTTGGAAAGCCATGTGACAACCAGTATGGCCGCCAATCGAGCACCTACACTCGGTCGCTCGGCCTTCTTAGACGCCTGAACATCTCATCTGCCTAGTTACATAGGGATAAAGGAACAGCGAATGCAGTGCCGCAATATTTGTTCTTGTCCACCTTTCCCAGAAACAGCCCTAACAAAAGGTGTCCGAATAAAATTTTTAACAATTGGATCAAAGATGACGACTCCAATTCCAAGCAACCCTTTTAAATAGATCACACGTATCGTCCTTAACTCAAGATGACGACGTACGTGTATGCCATGGGGGTGCAGCGGGGCTGCAAATGCTAGGCCAGAGACAATAACTAATTGTGTAAGGCTTCGTTTACATCACCTTAAATGGCCTTTGTTTAACGTGTACACCGGAAAAAGCTCCCAACATGTTAAACGTATGTTTTGACGAATTTCCATAACGGTGGCATCCATCACCGTAGACTATAATGGTATCCGTTTACCGTATACGTCACAAATAGCTATTAAAAAGCCCATGACGTCCATATGTTAAAACTAATGCCTGTGATTTATGCCATTCAGTGGCATGCGTCACCCAAAGACTGCCACGTTATAAAAATATTAACTTCTACTGTGCGGTATGTTTTTTTTTTTTTGTTTTTTTGTTTTTTGTTTTTTTACCATTGTATGGAATTGCGTAGTCTACTACGCTATTTCATACCTCAAGGGGAGAAAAAAAGTATACTGACGTTAAGGATGCTCTTTTTGCCCCTTTTGGGCTAATGGAGCCCCCTGGACACGTTTAGCATGTAAGTCGGAAGCTTTCCTGGCGTACTCGCTAGACGCAGGGCAGAAACGTGATGTGAAGGGGGCCGAACGCTGACAGGCAATAATGATTGAAATTTTATGTATTGAAAACCATTATGTTCACGATCAAACGCCAAGTTTCCGAGGGGGACAAAACAACTTCAGTAAAATTCACTTTAATAAAGTTTAATTAAAAATACATATTTGGTGTGGCCGCAACATAAGGACCCAAAGAATAAATGTAACTTTTTATTTTTATCGCACGGCGCATTGGGGATGGCAGATTTGCTGTGTTTTTTTTTTTGTTTTTTTTTCGATAAAAATGTGGCAAATTCTAATATATATATATATATATAATTATAATATATCAACTACATCGATGGAAAAGTAACGGTTCTCAGACATCGGCGAAACCATCTTTTTACTATTAAATGTTTTCTGTTGTGTATAAAAGTATTAAAACGTCAAGAAAAAAAATATTTTGTCTCACCGTATCCCCGCCCCCCGTCCTGTAGAATAGAAAAATTACGACTTTTGAAATGCGACAATAAAAACACAATTGCTTGCCATTTAGTCATCTCTAAAGGGATTGGCGACTTTATAGCCCTACAAGGCCATATACTGTGTAGTTGTGGCACGTAAAACTGTAATTTGTCCTTCTATTTTACCGCAGTTGTTCAGTTAAAGGCCCCCTGATGCCCATGTATGGGTTAGGTAAACAATGGAGAGCGGCGGTCTCTGCGTCCAGAAGATGCGAGATTGCAGCGGTGTACATGCTTTACCCAGCATCATCTCCTGAATGTTCCAACTCACTGACTGCAAGCAGAGATCTTGAAATTGGTGAGGAATTGAAAAGCAAAGTATATTAGAAAGATGCAGAACTTTTAACCCCTTAACGCTCAGTGACGTACTATTCCATCATGGAAACCATCCCATTCGCACTCCATGCCGGAATAGTACGTCACGGGAGTAACGGCCATTTCGGACATCTTCCCGACACATATAGGAGCTGTGACCACTGCTGTCTTGTACAGCGGTTGCCGCAGCTCCTACAGCGGGGACCGATCGCTGTGTCCCCGCTGATTAATCTTTAAAAGCCGCATTCAATAGCGATCGTGGCTTCTTAGGGGTTAAACCACCATCGACAGCCCGCGATGGTTGCTATGGCAACCGACACCTAACAATTACGTCCGGCTATGCCATAGACGGAAGCCTAGTGGGTCCTGACAAAGTCAGAACCCATTATGCTTGCTGTCAGTGAGTAGCTGAAGTTCTAATACACTGCACTACGCATGTAGTGCAGTGTATTAGAATAGCGATCAGGGCCTCCTGCCCTCAAGTCCCCTAGTGGGACAAAGTAAAAAAGGGAAAAAAAAGTAAAAAAAAGATGTGTAAAAATAAGAAAATAAAAGTATTAAAAGTAAAAATCCCCCTTTTTCCCTTATCAGTCCTTTATTATTAATAAAAATATATAAACAAACAAATAAACTATACATAATTGGTATCGCCGCGTCCGTAACGGCCTGAACTACAAAATTATTCCGTTATTTATCCCGCACGGTGAACGCCGTAAAAGAAAATGATAATAAACCGAACCACAATCACAATTGTACCTAAAAATGGTGCTGATCAAAACTACAGTTCGTTACGCAAAAAATAAGTCCTCGCACGGCTTTATTGATGGAAAAATAAAATAAAAACGTTCTGGCTCTTAGAATAAGGCAACACAAAAAGAAAATGATTTTTTACAAAAAGTATTTTATTGTGTAAACGCCATAAGACATAAAAAAAAAACTATAAACATCTGGTATCGCCGTAATCGTATCGCCCCGCAGAATAAAGTGAATGTGTCATTTATAGCGCACGGTGAACGCTGTAAAAAAATAGAATAAAAAAACAATAGTAGAATTGCTGTTTTTTAGTCACCACGCCACCTAAAAATAGAATAAAAACTGATCAAAAAGCCGCATGCACCCCAAGAAAACCACAATGGATTCCTCAAGGGGTTTAGTTTCCAAAATGGGGTCACTTTTGGGGGGTTTCCAATGTTTTGGCACCACAAGACCTCTTCAAACCGGACATGGTGCCTAATAAAAAAGAGGGCTCAAAATCCACTAGGTGCTCCTTTGCTTCGGAGGCCGGCGCTTCAGTCCATTACTGCACTAGGACCACATGTGGGATAATAAGTATTGAGTTGCGTTTCTCTGATAAAACCTTCTGTTTTACAAAAATAAAATATGTCAATTTCACCTCTACTTTGCTCTAAATTCCCATGAAACACCTAAAGGGTTCATAAACTTTCTAAATGCTGTTGTGAATACTTTGAGGGGTCTAGTTTCTAAAATGGGGTGTTTGATAGGGGTTTCTAATATATGGGCCCCTCAAAGCAACTTCAGAACTGAACTGGAACCTAAAAAAATAAATGAGGCAATACTTCGCTTCTTATATTATACTGATAATGAGCCGTGCCCACCCCGAGATGACCCCAGTTTTGACCGTTTGTACAAACTGAGACCCCTATTAGACCATTTCAGTGCTCGGTTTGCCCAAGCATACACCCCCGAGAAGTGTATTTCTATTGATGAGTCCCTGGTACATTTTAAAGGGAGGCTTCAATTCCGCCAGTACCTGCCGGGTAAGAGGGCAAGGTATGGCGTGAAGATGTATAAGCTGTGCGAGAGTGCATCAGGGTATACCTACAAATTTAGGATGTATGAAGGGAAGGACAGCAGTATTCAGCCCCCAGAATTAATTTCCTTACTGGGAATTAATGCAAAAATTGTGTGGGATTTGGTGCACCCACTGCTGGACCAGGGTTACCACCTCTACCTGGATAATTTTTATACCAGCGTCCCACTCTTCAAGTGCCTCGCTTCCAGAAGACCTGCGGCATGCGGCACTGCTAGAAAAAATCTGAGAGGCCTCCCTAAGACTCTGCTTGGGCAAACACTCAGAAGGGGTGAGAGCAGGGCACAATCTAGCAGCAACATATTGTGTGTCAAGTACAAGGACAAGAGAGATGTCACACCAGTACCCATGTACCAGTACAGAGACCCCCAAACCAGACTGCATCCTGGACTACAATAGGTACATGGGAGGGGTGGACTTGTCAGATCAAGTCCTGAAGCCCTACAGCGCCATGCGGTGTGGTATAAGAAGCTGGCCGGGCACATCATACAGATGGCTTTGTACAATGCGTACGTGCTACGTCGATGTGCAGGCCAGACGGGAACTTTCCTGGAATTTCAAGAGGTGATTATCAAGAACTTAATCTTTAGGGACCAAGAAGGGGGGGCACCCAGTACTTCTGGAAGCGAGGCCACAGGCATCGTACCAGGGCAACACTTTCCAGGAGAAGTTCCCCAAACTGGCAAGAAGGGAAAAAGTCAAAAGAGGTGCAGAGTCTGCTATAAGAGGTGGATAAGGGATGACCCAATATATCAATGTGACACGTGTCCCGAATAACCAGAGCTCTGTATGAAAGATTGTTTTAAAATTTATCATACATTCCTTGGTTTATAATCTACCCCAGTTTTACTTACCCTGATGCACTCCACACAGCTTATCCCCCCTCGTCTTTCCCCTCTGAGCCCTGCTGTGTGCCCAGGCAGCTGATAACAGCCATATGTAGGGTATTGCCATACCCGGGAGAACCCACATTACAGTTTATGGGGTGTAGGTCTCCGGTCAAAATGCTCACTACACCTCTAGATGAATGTCTTAAGGGGTGTAGTTTTTAAAACGGGGTCACTTCTCGGGGGTTTCAACTGTTCTGGTACCTCAGGGGCTTCTGCACACATGACTTCGCACCAGAAAATCCCCAGTCGGCCAAATGGTGGTCCTTTCCTTCTGAGCCCTCCCATGGGCCCAAACGGCAGTTTATCACAACAAATGGGGTATTGCGGCCCTCAGAACAAATTGCGCAACAGAATGGGGTATTTTGTTTCTTGTGAAAATAAGAAATTTTGATCAAAAATGACATCTTATTGGAAAAAATGACTTTTTTTTTTCATTTCACAGCCCAATTCAAATACGTGCTGTGTAAAAACTCTGGAGTTAAAATGGTAACAACAACCATAAATGAATTCCTTGAGGGGTGTAGTTTCCAAAATGGGGTCACTATTTGGGGATTCCTACTGTTTTGGCACCTCAACACCTCTTCAAACCTGGCATGCTGCCTAAAATATATTCTAATAAAAAAGAGGCCTCAAAATGCACTAGATGCTTCTTTGCTTCTAGGGCTTGTGTTTTAGTCCACGAGCGCAGTAGGGCCACATGTGGGACATTTCTAAAAACTGCAGAATCTGGACAATACATATTTAGTAGTGTTTCTCTGGTAAAACCTTCTGTGTTACACAAAAAAAATTGAATGAAATTGAAATTCAGCAAGAAAAATGAAATTTGCAAATTTCACTTCCACTTTTTGCTTTAATTCCTGTGAAATGCCTAAAGGGTTAAAAAAAAACTTTCTAAATGCTGTTTTGAATACTTTGAGGGGTCTAGTTTTTAAAATGGGGTGTTTTATGGGGGTTTCTAATACATAGGCCCCTCAAAGCCACTTCAGAACTGAACAGGTACCTTTAAAAAAAGGCTTTTGAAATTTTCTTAAAAATATGAGAAATTGCTGTTTATGTTCTAAGCCTTGTAACGTCCAAGAAAAATAAAAGAATGTTCAAAAAATTATGTCAATCTAAAGTAGACATATGGGAAATGTGAACTAGTAACTATTTTGGGGGGTATAACCGTCTGTTTTACAAGCAGATGCATTTAAATTCAGAAAAATTATAATTTTTTTAAAATTTTCTCTACATTTTTCACAAACACTGAATATATCGACCAAATTTTACCACTAACATAAAGCCCAATGTGTCACGAGAAAACAATCTCCGAATCGCTTGGATAGTTTTAAAGAGGCTCTGTCACCAGAATAAAAATGCTCGATCTCCTACATCAGTTTATCGGCGCTGGAATGTAGTTACTAGCAATGTGTTTTTATTTTAAAAACAATGTTTTTTAACAGTTATGGCGTTTAGAACATTTATGCAAATGAGGTCCTTAATGCCCAACTGAGCGTTTTTTAATTTTCAACAAAGTGGGCGTATGACAAAGAGGTGTATGACGCTGGCCAATCCGCATCATACACCTCTCTGCCTTACACCCAAGCTAGATTCACTGAGCAGCGTGATCTCGCGAGACCGCGCTGTGACGTCACTTCCGCCAACAGGTCCTTCATCCCTGCGTGTGAAGACAACATCTTTCGTCTCCCTCCAGGCCGATGAGAAGTCCCAGTCGTCGGATCGGTAGTAGTAGCAGCAACAGCCTGGAGGGAGACGAAAGATGTTGTCTTCACACGCAGGGATGAAGGACCTGTGGGCGGAAGTGACGTCACAGCGCGGTCTCGCGAGATCACGCTGCTCAGTGAATCTAGCTTGGGTGTAAGGCAGAGAGGTGTATGATGCGGATTGGTCAGCGTCATACACCTCTTTGTCATACGCCCACTTGGTTGAAAATTAAAAAACACCCAGTTGGGCATTAAGGACCTCATTTGCATAAATGTTCTAAACGCCATAACTTTGTTAAACATCGTTTTTAAAATAAAAACACATTCCGACGTTATTACCACATAAAGTGAAATATGTCACATTTTAAAAATGGGCTCTGAGCGTTAAGGCCTAAACAAGGCTGTGTCCTAAAGGGGTTTTCTCACAAACACATGGGATACATGCGTGATCCCTGAAGGTCTGACCGCTGGGACCCCCAGCGTTGAGGAGAACGGGAGACAAAAACAGAGCCCTTTGCCCGCATACTCAGCCAGTTCTCCATTTATTTCTATGGAGCTGTCAGATAGCAGTCCCAAAAGTCCCATAGAAATGAATGGAGCACTGGCCGGGCATGCGCTTTATTCTCATGGAGCAGTTTGGCAGACTTTCGGTCCCCCTTTCTCCTCATCACTGGGGGTCCCAGCGGTCAGACCTGTATCCCCTATCCTGAGGATATGGAGGGGATACAAGTGTGATGTGGGAAACCCCTTTAAGCGCTAATAAGAACTGCCTACTATGTAGACATGTGGAGATGGATGAGCAGCTTCCATGTTAACGCTTTACTACATATTACGGAGAAGGCCGCAGCTGTCCACCTCTCTGCCGCCTCGTATTTATCATCATGTTTGTTACTTGTTCCATTCCAACTCCTCTGCTGGTGCCATCTGCTGTAGATCAGTCCAGTGCTCTCAATATTTAATTACCCCCCCCCTTGCTTTCTGATTTCAGGGACACCACGTTGGCAGACAAAGCTGGAAGCGGCACAGAATGTCCTGCTTTGCAAAGAAATATTCGCACAATTGTCTCGTGAAGCCGTTCAGATCAAATCCCAAATCCCTCACATTGTCGTCAAGAACCAAATAATCTCCCAGCCCTTTCCTGGTAAGAAATTCATGTTCTACAGATTCTTCTTTCTCCCCTTATATTTATATCGCAACCATTTTACCCTGGAGTAACCCCCTGAAGCATGGGGGGAATCCTAACCGCATGCAATGTCACCCTTATAACACTGACCACATACTCCTTACATCACATAGGAGCTAGTTCACCGCACTGCATTGCAGTTGTCAGCAGACTCGTAATCTCCGCTGCCGAAGACTTTTGCAGTATATTTTCTATGCCGTACCAAGCACCTTTGAATAGGCAGACGATCCGTCCACTGTGCCGCCACCTCTAGCAATGCTTTCTGGGAAACACTGATGCGTGCAAATGCATTTGTTCCATCCTGTATTTTAGTGCAATGCTACAGTCAGGATTTTGCTAGATGTTACTGGAAACAGTCAGCAGGTATGTTTGTACAGTTTAGCTGAGCTGCTTTAGGCCCTGTTCACACTGAGTTTTTTTGCAGGCAGAAAATTCTGCCTCAAAATTCCGTTTGTAATTTTGATCTGCCTGCACACCGCTTACCGTGTTTTTCGCTCGCACTCATTGAGCGCCACGGGCAAAAACTCCACGAAATACGCTTTCTCTGCCTCCCATTGATGTCATTGGGAGGTCAGAGGCGTAAACGCCCGAAGATATGGCATGAGGCTTCTTTTTCCCGCTCGCGGGAAAAAAAAACGCCTCCACCTCCCATTGAAAACAATGGGAGGCATTTTCGGACATCTTTTGGCGCATTTTCCGAAGCGGTTTCCGCGTCAAAAAACGTGTGAAAAAAAAAAACTGTGAACAAGGCCCTAAAGTGAAACTAAACGTTCAACAAACTTCTGACATGTCATAGTGATATGTCAGAAGCTTTGATTGGTGGGGGTCCGAGAAGCTAAGCGGCTAAGGCGAACAGAAACTATGCGGCTCACATGAGCACTTTTGCCGCTTAGTTTTAGCGATTGGTGAGGGTCTCAGTGCTCGGACCCCCAACAATCAAAACTTCTGACCTGTCACTATGGCATGTCAGAAGTTTGTTCAATGTTTAGTTACCCTTTAATGCAGTGTCCACATTCGATTACTGTACAGTTTCCAGGCCACACTTCTCAGAAGCAAGCTATGTGTAGACATTGAGCCAGCAGGGAATGTATGGAGAGTTCAGCTCTGAAGCCTAAAGATTTGTATATGCAAATCCAGTGATGAACCAAGGTGAACATAAATGAAAGAATACCTGTCGGCTCTCCTGACTTGACTGTAAATGGTTGTTTCCCATACAAGAACAATTCTGGAGACTGTTTTCTTAGACTTTTATGTTGTGCGGTTCCTCTGTTATTCCTCCTGGAAATGTATGAATAAATTGACAACTGGGTGTTACCATTCCTCTTGTTAAAGATGCAAGTACCTACACAGTTTAAGGGCTTATTCACACCACTGTAATATACGTCCGTGTGACGGCCGTTAAAACGACAGCCGGTACACGGACGCATGATTCAATGTTTTAACCGTGTAAAGGGTCTGTGAAAAAATAGGACGTGTCTTATATTCTTCCATTTTCACGGATGACTCCGATTTGAAACGGGTCTCACACAATTGCAACTCTTATGTGAAAAACGTCAGTTTTTCGCATCCGAGTTTGCAGTTGATTTGTGAATCTAGCCTAATGCTGTCCAATCGGTACTCCGTCTCAGACTGTGCAGGGACCCGCCCCTTTGACGAGGGGAATGGTAACTCCCAGTTGTCTACTTATTCACACATTTCTAGGAAGAATAACAGAGGAACGGTACAACGTAAAATTCTAAGAAAATATGCTCTAGAATTATTCTTTAACGGGGAATAAAAGGATTTACTATAATAGACGTGTCGGGGGAGGTGGCAGGTCCTCTTTAGAGCCAGGCTTTGTTTTTAATTGCGGTTCATGGCAGACATGTCCATTCTTTTAAAGGGGTTTTCCAGGACTAGAAAAACATGGCTGCTTTCTTCCAAATACAGCGCCACACTTGTTCACATGTGTGTGGTATTGCAGTTCAGCTACATTCACTTCAATGGAGCGGAGCTACAATACCAGACACAACCTGTGTGCATGTGTGGTGCTGTTTTGGCCATGTTTGCTAATTCTGAACAACCGGTTTAAAATCTGTTAAAATTTAGTCCCGGAGAAACTACATTTGAATTCATACGTTTTTTTTGTTCTTTTTGTTGCTTTCATTGACTTCAGTGGCGTGCCCGGAGGAGCAGGGGCTCTATAGCTAAAGTCAAAAAGTAACCCCTGCTCCACGTGCTGGTTCACTTCACATCCTCCATCCTTGGATAGTCAGGTCTTGTTCGCCTGACCATCATCTCTTTATGCTCACTTTTTTGCTAATATTGTGGCGCCTGTGAAAAAATTGTCCCACCTGGACTCGCTACAATCAAGAATTAGGGGAAAGTGGTCATCTAAGGCCCCGTACACACGGACGTAATTTTGATCCGTAACTACGGACCGTAATTGTGGATGAAAGTTCGGACCCATTCATTTCTATTTCCAACGCACACCTTACCGTGTATATTTATGGGAAGGCGTCCGGGCCGTAGAAATGACCCGCAAAAATTAGGACATTGTCCTTTTTTTTTTTTTTTTTTTTACGCAAAATCATGCAAATGCGGGTGACTGTCCGCGGCTGACCGCAGCCGTAATCCCATACTGGCCTCAGATTTATGGCAATGACTGGATCTGTGCTCTTTAAAGGCTATCTACACCTCTTGCAATATATTTTTTTTTTTTATATTTTTTTTTTAATAAATAAAAACGTGTTATTGGTGCAACTTTCTAAATACTTTTTATTAAAAATTAGTTGTACTTTTAGAGATACAGCTGCTTTGTGTTCTGTATACAGAGCAGCTGAGACCTGTATCCGTCAGTCCCGTGGACCTGACGGGTTCAGTGTCAGCGGATCCACCTGTAATATATCACATCTAAGTCAGAAAAATTGAGCTGCCACTTTTATAAATATCTATTAAGAGAATAATCGGCACATAATGTTGGACCAAAAGACAACAATTGGGATAATGATCGTTCAGGCTTCAAAATGTTTTTCGCTCATTATTAGGAAGTGCGACAATCATTGGATTTTGAATGCCGTCGTATCACGGCCAATTATTTACGTCTATGGCCAGCTTTACTCAGTTCTTCAGCTCAAGTCAGAATATATATTATGGCGCGTTCACACAGTCAGGATTTGCACTAATCCGTAGCAAAGATCTTCCGCTGATACTCTGATTTCCGCCACGCATTGTCATGTGGATCCTGAAGCGGATTGGCTACATTGAAGCGCAAGAAAGCTAATCCAGGGCTTTTCAGTACGGAGTCCGCGTCCATAATGAGCATGCTGCGGATTATAAAATCTGTGGCGCGGTTATTCCATGTGGATTTTATCTGGAGCATGTGAATAAGGTATAAAATGCCCCATTCTCATTTTTGCAAATTCGGTCTGGATTTAGGCACGGAATTTGTGCCTAAATCCTGACCAAATCCACATTGTACTGACATGGCCTTAAAGGGGTTGTCCAGTCATAATAAATTGATGGCCTCTCCTCAGGATAGGCCATCAACATCTGATCGGTGGGGGTCTAAATCTCTGCACCCCTGCCAGTTAGCTGTTTTGGAAGGGCCACGGCGCTCGTACGAGTGCTGCTCGCCCTTCATTCATGTGACTGCTCCGTACTGCGAATCACCAGCACACTTATGAATGGGAGAAGGCTGTAATACCGTGAACCGCCACTACAAGTATGTCCACGATTCACAGGAATGAGGGGATGCAGCGATCGTACGAGCGCAGCGGCCCCTCTAAACAGCTGATTGGCGGGGGTGCCGGGAGACAGACCCCCAATGATCAGATATTGATGGCCTATCCTGAGGATAGGCCGTGAACTTCTTATGACTGGACAATCTCTTGAAAGGAACACTCCAGGAAAAATATATACCGTTATGCCTACTGCAGGGCATGAGGGGGCAGTGCATGACTTTAAATATTCCAAAAACACCAAAAATAAGTCCTGTTTCGCCCTATCAATAAGTCTTAAGGGGTTTTACGTTGTTTCCTGGAGTGTTTTTTTTTTTCTTTTACGTGGATACAGCCCCTGCCCCACCTCCCATGCATCAATGGTTGCATTCATTCTGACATTGATTTTCAGTGGTCCGGCAGTGCCGGGGTTAAATGTGTAGTCTACATTGTATTTCGTATTTCTGAGCTCTGTGTTCACAAGCGATAAATCCATCCTATAAAAGTAAAAATGCAGAACAAATAACCGAGAACGCAATGGCGGCGGCTCTGAAATGCAGCGTGTTGGTGCGGAGTTAGTTATTAAATCCTTTTTTTTTTTTTCCATGTTAAATACGCCATTCTTTTGTGCTCTTGTGGATGTAAATGCTGCGTCCCCCGGTGGGCTGCTCTTTGTGCACCGGTTAAGCCTCCATATTTTCTGGAGTTGGAACATTTCAGGTTCCTCGGCATAAAGAAAGGCACAGCCAGAGAGCTGACACGTTGTGCCGTTTCCTTGGTATCCTTTGTACTAGACCAACATCCATCTTTCGCTGTGCACAGGCTGTTCTCTGGCGCTCCACACTTCCCACATTATGTATGGGGCTGGCTTTGTATGTTTGGTTATAGGCTGATGTGCGCGCTACGCTCTTGTATCTACGCCAGATGTGCAGCATTTGCTCAGAATGTGTGTGTGCGTCTTTAAAGATCCCCTGACGTGGTTCAATGACATCTGTGCGGTCCATGAGCTGAGGAAAGCCTCGTGCAATCGCTAGAACAAAAGGGAGTGCAGCGTTGGTGTTTTTTTTTTTTTTTTTTTTTTTTTTAGTTATTTAACCATTTCAGGACCAGACTAATTTTCGTTTTTACGCTTTTGTTTTTCCCTCAAAGGTCATAACTTTTTTTATTTTTTCGTTGACAGTCCTATCAGGGCTTAAATTTTACTGGACAAGTTGTACTTTCTGATGGTACTATTTAATATTATGTGCGATTCCTAGGAAGCTGGAAGCAAATCTGAATGGGGTGGAATTGGAAAAAAACAGCAGTTCCGCCATTTTCTTATGGGTTTCGTTTTTACAGTGTTCACTATAATGTGAAAATAACAAATTACCTTTATTCTGCGGGTCAGTGCGATCACGAGGATACCAAACTTATATGGTTTTTGTTATGTTTAGTACCATTAAAAAAAAATGTAAACGTTTGAAAGCAACAAAAAATAGTTGGCATCGCCATATTGTGAGCCCCGTAACGTTTATATATTTCTGTGTACATTGCTGTGTAAGGAGTCTTTTTGTCCGAGGAAAGATGTAGTTTTTATTAACACTATTTTGGGGAATGTCTGGAATTTCGATCACTTTTTATTCCCTTTTTTTTGTGGGAGTTGAAGTGGCAAAAAACTGTGATTCGACCATTTTGACCTTCCCTTTTTTTTTTTTTTTTTTTTAATAGTCTTGGGCATTTTCGGACGTGGGGAAACCTAATGTGTTTTATGTTTATTTTTGTTTATTTCTATGTGTGATCTAGGGAAAGGGGGGTGATTTTGAATTTATATAAAATATTTTTTTTTTATTTAGCCCCGGTAGGGGGCTTGAACCTGCGATCATTAGATCGCTTATGCCGTAGACTGTAATATCACAATATTGCAGTCTATGGGGAAAATTAGTGCATTACTATTGAGACCTGCCACAGTCTGATCTGAATAGCCATCTTCCTATAGCGGGGCTGTGAGCGTTTACATGGCTCCCAGCTGCTAGAGGAATACACCGGCTCCCGCGATCTTGCCGCGTGGGAGCTGGTGACCGGCCCCCGAAGTGAAAGGGGCCGTAAAAACCCCCTCAGATGCCGGTGGTCACATCTCACACTCGCAACTGAGGGGTCAAATTCTTGCGATCAGAAATTTTTATGATTGCAAGCATTGCCGCTGGGTCCCTGCTGTACAACCGGCTATGCCGCCCGCTCTGCTTGTGCGCTTGTGCCATATTTAAAGTTTTATGTAATATTTTTTATCGGTCCAAAGTTATTTGATTCCATAATGTAGCTATATAGGGATCTGAACTATGCCTCCAAATTCTCTAATTTCCATCACAAAGCCATAGGGTTATTTGACCAAATTCTTCCTGCCACCACTAGGGGGAGCTCACTGAAAATGAATTTACTATGGAGTCCGATTCTGTATAAATCTGTTTTAAAAGGGCTCCCCCTAGTGGTGGCTGCAGTCATCCAGAATTTGATCTTGTGAATTGAAGCAGGGATTGCTACGACTACTGAAGGAGCAGTTGGTAAAACTCCTCCTGTGACTGCCTGCTTAGGAAGGGGGTGGAGGGTGGCCCTGCTGTGACTAGTGGGACACACAAGTTTTACTACTGAAGGTTAGTAGGGTAGTGTTACTACTGTAACTACTGAGGGCAGCTCTATTCTGACTACTGAGAGAGTAAAATGCCAAGTGACGTAAAAATAATTCAGGTTTACACGTCCCCGGTTGCAGCGCGCGCTTGCACGTGTTACTTCCTGTCATCTGCCCCCTCTTCTGCTGTCAACACATGACCTTAGGGGTAGACCACACAGGGTTAGTTTGTAATCTGTAACCATTGAGACACACAGGTCTGCATAGGAGCTGTGGACACAAAACGGTAGGAGATTTTTAATCCAAACTATATCCAACGGTGCTTGGTTTTTATTTTCGATCCATTGGATCACTAATGCATCTAACTTTATTACCAACTTATATCTGCTATTGCGATTACACTGATGTCATGGGCACCCAAAGGTTGAAGACTATAATGTTTGGGTGTGTTTCGTGTCTCCTACTTCACAGGCCTTCAGCTGTCTATATCATTTTGTCACTCCACAAATGACAAGAAGTCCCAGAAGTCCTCTTCTGATAAGATGAGACCAGAAGACCATCTATATGTTCTGGAGCACAACTTGCACCAGCTCATCCGAGAGGTGAGAGATGGGGGAGAGTTTTGGATGGCTCCGTAACTAACGATTGACAGGGCTGACTACTTAAGACCAGATACTGTTCATTTGTATCTTCTCAGTTCCACAAGCAGACGTTAAGTAACATCGTCATGCCGCATCCAGCCAGCGCTCCGTTCGGTCACAAGAGGATGCGTCTTGCTGGTCCTCAGGCGTTTGATAAGAATGATATTATTGCCATGCAGCAGAGTGAAGGCCTCCTGGAAAAAATCATCAAACAGGCCAAGCACATATTCCTCAGAAGCAGGTGAGTGGCCACGTGGATCGCATTAGGCGCCATTCACATCTCCGGTTTCTTCTGCCTGGGCTGTGACTGTCTCCTAACCGTGGCGTCCGTCACCCGTTGACTTATAATGGGGTTTGGTTCAGGATTTCTTTATTTTTGACAGCAAGAATAGCACTGCATACTTGTCTGTTTTAGTACATTTTGCATCTTTTCTCAGAACTGCGTTGTGATTTTTCTCTATTACTCCTCCTTGACAACTGGGTGTTACCATTCCCCTCATCAATAGGTTGTGTCCCTACACGGTCTGACACTACAATCAGTGCTGGCAGCGTCAAACACTGTAGGTACACGAACCGTTGACAAGGGGAATGCTAACAGCCAGTTGTCAACTTATTCATACATTTCCAGGAGGAATAACAGAGGAACAGCACAGCGTTCTATGACTACGGCTAACATTTCTGAGCTGAGGTAATGCACATTTAAAACGTTTTTTGAAAATATATTTTCTTTTTTGTGTGTTTTATACAATAGGACGGCCCGCACTATAGACTGCCTGGCCAGCAGAATTGAAGACCCTCAAATCCAAGCCCATTGGTCGAGTATCAATGATGTCTATGAGTCCAGTGTAAAGGTCTTAATAACATCCCAAGGTTACGAACAGATCTGCAAGTGAGTGGTTTTATTTCCTTGCAAATGTGAGCCTACCCATCCATCATCTACACCGAAACTACAACTCCCAGCATGCCCAGGCACCCACAGGCTTTCATGGCATTCTGGGACTTTCAGTTTTGCAACCGATAGACTGGTTGAACTTAATGGACCTGTGACTTTTTTTTTCCATTTATGTAACTAGTTGGGACCACTGGCCTACACACAGGCAATTATTTCATATTGCAAAAGAATGCAGTCTGTTAAATGGGGACTCCATTTCCTAGGACCCTTACCATTGTCCTAAGCAAAGTACTGCACAGGTCAGAAATTCCCAAAATGTGTCAAATCTATCAAAGTGCCACCATAAACGATGACTACATGGTAATGCCACATACATTATAACCGGCACAGGGTTCTGTAGCTTGTGTATCCCGTTACTACGTCTCATGAATTTTTTTTTAAGAATAGATTTTGGTTAGAATTGTATATATTCGCCATGTAATTGTGTAGTTGGCCACGCTCACATTTAATTATCAGCCCAGTTTAATTTCCATTTGGTTTATTTTTTGGGTGATTTTTTTTTTTTTCTTCCTCCAGATCAATTCAGTTACAGCTGAACATTGGGGTTGATCAGATAAGAGTTGTCCACAGAGATGGGAGAGTGATCACCCTGTCCCATCAGGAACAAGAGCTGCAAGACTTCCTCCTGTCACAGGTGATCTTCATATATCCATATTGGTGTGTGTGTAGATAGATAGATATACAGACACCTCTATTCTTACCAATGTTATATCAACCGCTTGGTGCCACGTTCCGTAAATCTACGGCGCTGGGAGCTTGTACTTGGCACCCAGTGTCATACGTTTGCGGCACAGTGGTCGGAGGGGTACAGCGGTTTTGCCTGCTAGTTCACCGGGGAGGTGGAGGTGCTATTGTGATGAGAGTAAACCCCTGTGATGCTGTGATCAATGCCAATTGCAGCATCATAAATGAGGGGAGGTAGGTCTCTAACAGCGGCTTGTGCATTTAACATGCACAGGCTAGTAATGCTCCTGAATACATAATAAAAAAAATACAATTGTAAAGTCCCCTTGTTGCACATAATAAAGTTTAATAAAATCCTAAATCTAAAAATATATATATATATCCGTTTTATTAAAAGAAACAAAACGTATTCTGTACTTCCTGTTTGGAATACTATGGGAGAAAAAAATTACAAACGAAACCTATGGCGGAACAGAATGTTTTGCTTATTCCGCTTAATTATTATTTTTTTAATATAAAGTACACCCTAAATGTTATGTAAAATGAAACCAAAATAAATATACACCCGAAACGCATAAAAACAAAACCTCGCAGAGCAACGTTCGCAAAAGAATAAAAAATGTTGACTCTCTGGGTGCAGCGAGGCAAAAATGGAATCTACTGCGTCCTCCAGGCCAACATGAGCGACATCCTTAAGAGGTTAAAGAATTTTGAAAAATAGACGTTTTTAGAAGCAATGGTTTATAATGGCAGTCCACATTTCAACACCATTTGGTATTTTAATTGGTACCAAATATCTGTGCTGATTTCTTAATATTCACAGTGGTCTGTTTTGTTTTGTTTTTTCATTCATGTGTGTGTGTGTATACACACACACACACACACACACACACACACACACACACACACACACACACACACACACACACAATGAACATTATGCGAAGTGAATGAACAGAAGAGAAATCAACTCAATATTTGGTGTGACCACCCTTTCTCTTCAAAACCGCATCAATTCTTTTTGGTACGCTTGCACAAAGTCATGGATTTTGTAGGATTATATTCCGGTCGATGACTAACCAATTACAACAAACAGGTGCTAATCATCATTTTCATATGTAGGTTGAAACACCTTCATTAACTGTAACAGAAACCGCTGTGTAGGAGGCTTAAAACTGGGTTAGGAACAGCCAAGCTCTGCTACAAAGGTGGGGTTGTGGAAGATCGTTTTGTGTCACAGGTCCACCATGGTAGTTATGCTGCATCAGCAAGGACTCTCCCAGGCAAAGATTTCAAAGCATGCTGGGGTTTCAAGATGTGCTGTTCATGTTCTTTTGAAGAAGCGCAAAGAAAAGGGCAACGTTGAGGACCGTAGACGCAGTGGTCGGCCAAGGAAACTTAGTGCAGCAGATTAGACACCTCATTCTTACTTCCCTTTGAAATTTGAAGTTGTCCAACAGTGCCATGAGCTCAGAACAGGCAGATGACACCAGTGGGACCCAGGTACAGCCATCTACTGTTCTGTGAAGTCTGGCCAAAAGTGGTCTTGATGGAAGAATAACAGCCAAAAAGCCATACCTGCGATGTGGAAACCAAGCCAAGCGACTCAACTATGCACGAAAATATGGCAGCAGGTGCTCCGGACTGATGAGTCAAAATGTGAAATATTTGGCTGTAACAGAAGGAAGTTTGTTTGCCGAAGGGCAGGAGTGGCACAATAATTTGTCTGCAGGCAGCAGTGAAGCATGGTGGAGGCTCCTTGCAAGTTTGTGGCTGCATTTCAGCAAATGGAGTTGGGGATTTGGTCAGGATTAATGGTGTCCTCAATGCTGAGAAATACAGCCAGATGCTTATCCATTATGAAATCTCATCAGGGAGGCATCTGATTGGTTCCAAATATATTTTGCAGCTAGACAACAACCCCAAACATACAGCTAATGTCAGTAAGAAATATCTTCAGTGTAAACCAGAACAAGGAGCCCTGGAAGTGATATGTCCCCCACAGAGCCCTGATCTCAAAATCATCGAGTCTGTCTGGGGTTACATGAAGAAAGAAGGATTTGAGGAAGTGACATCCACAGAAGATTTGTGCTTCATTATCCAAGATGCTTGGAAGAACCTCCCTGCCGAGTTCATTTAAAAACTGTGTGCAAGTGTACCTAGAAGCATCAATGCTATTTTGAAGGCAAAGGGTGGTCACACCAAATATTGATTTGATTTAGATTTATCTTATGTTCATTCACTTTGCATTTAGTTAATTGATTAAAAAAAACTATTTTTGAAAGCATTCTTCTTAGGGCTTATTTAGACGAACGTGTAATACGTCCGTGCAACGCGCGTGATTTTCACGCGCCTCGCACAGACCTATGTTAGTCAATGGGGCCGTTCAGACAGTCCGTGATTTTCACGCAGCGTATGTCCGCTGCGTGATACGCACGACATGTCCTATATTTGAAGTCAATGGGTGCGTGAAAATCACGCGCAGCACACGGAAGCACTTCCGTGTGACGCGCGTGAGTCACGCAACAGCTGTCAAAACTATGATTGAAAATGGAAAAGCACCACGTGCTTTTCTGTTTACAAACATAGTGTCATAATCATGGCGGCTGCGCGAAAATCACGCAGCCACGCATCATATGGTGATGACACACGGAGCTCTTAAGTGCCTGTTGCGCGCGCAAATTGCACACGCTTGTGTAAATCCGGCCTTACTCTGCAGAATTTTTCCACAGTTGCATAAAACTTTTGCTACCACTAGAAGGAGTTTGCTGCATACTGAAAATATTTTAATGCTTCTTATCCAGTATTTATTAAGAGCTGAACATGTACTTATTCACCATTGCCTCCTGTGTCTTCTCAGATGTCTCAGCACCAGATCCTTGCTGTTCAGCAGTTGGCCAAAGTGATGGGTTGGCACGTCCTTAGCTTTAGCAACCATGTAGGTCTGGGCCCAGTAGAGAGCATTGGCAATGCATCATCGATAACTGTAGCATCTCCAAATGGGGATTATTCTGTTTCAGGTATGTGACTGTACAGTTGAGTAGCTTTGTAAATATATAACATTACTTCTATTTTACTGATCCTGAGTTATACCCTGTATTATACTCCAGAGCTGCATTCATAATTCTGCAAGTTGTTATTGGAGAAGTGCACAAGGCTGTTGACAGACACGCCCCTAACAGCTTAGCTGATCTTCTATAATGCAGGAGGGACAGTGGCATAAAGACTACACTCACCAAAGCAAGATCTGTACAGCCATTGGTTGAGCAAGGAATGCTGGGAGATTTCAGCTCTGAAAGCTGTAGAATTGTGAAGGCAGCTTTGGCAGACAACTATATTGTGCTTACCGTCGAGGGAACAAAGAATTGGGCATGTTACCAGCTGACATTGGTGGACCATCAGGCTTCCACCATACATATTAGATTGTCGGCAGATCCTCTCCCTTTTGGAGAAATCTCTTGAGAAATTTCTAATGTGTATGGTCGGCTTATGATAGCCAAACATTATATTATCTATATTATATAACCAAATTGTTTTCCCAGGGGTCTCCACCAATTTTGATCCGGCCCCGACGACCAACAATCTTTGCCTAAGGAACTATAGAAAATGAATAGAAGATCTGCTCAGAGGATTTTCTGGGCTATCTGTCTAACTCATGTAGCTATTGAGCAGGCTGTCGAGCAGGCTGTCGCGCCTGGCTGCGCAGCTGGCACACGTAGTTGTCACAGGGTTCTGCACTAGCTGCTGATCAGCATGTACAGTGAAATACTGATCATCTGGCATCCAACAGGCCACAAAATGTAATAATCCAGCTCTTGTTCCAGCACAAAACTGCAATATAACGTTGCGTTTTAGCAAAACCCGAAGACCTTACACGGAAACTTGCTTTTCTGAGATTTTATTTTCACTTAGTTGGAACGTGTGATAATCTGCCATCTTTCAGATCCCAATGATTTCGAATTAACGGAATTTCACTGTATTCTGGAATTGCCCAGCGTTACCATTTGTTCATTGTGCTTCTGACAATGCATTTTCTGTACATATTCCTAACAGTGCGCAACGGACCTGAGAGCGGCAGCAAAGTCATGGTACAGTTCCCCCGATGTCAGAGTAAAGAGGTCCCCAAGAGCGACATGCTGCAGGACAACAAGTGGAATTACCTGCGAGGACCTTTCAAGGAAGTTCAGTGGAATAAAATGGAGGGGCGTAATTTTGTATATAAGATGGAATTATTAATGGCGGCACTGACTCCTTGCTAGAACCTCGGCCGTATTCCGAGTATTCACAGGACACAGCCTGTTATTTCATTTAAATAAAATATTTTTTTTTCTAGATTTGTTTCATTCTATATTTACAGGAATGGTCTGCTGGCTCGGATATTACCATTGTCTACACGAGTATATCCATGACCCTAGTGTGCGTGTTGTAAGCGAAGTAACCTTAAAATGAATCTCCACCTTTTTTATCATCACGTCGTTTTAGGTCCAAATTTCCGTGCCTATTGAATTTTTTTTTTTTTTTAAAGTGGTCGGATGTCTGTTTTTATGATAAAAAGCTCCAACACAGACATGGTGAAAGGGGATGTGGATGTCGGAGAAGAGGGCTCTCCCCTCTAAACCAGGACTAAGGGCCGGTGGACTCGAGCCATCTATTCATCTGAATGGCTGCCGTGTAATACCACATTTTCCTTACCGGAAGACAAGGCAAAATCAACGGTTTTCCATGGTTGCCGGACCAATCAGCTGATTGCCGCTGCGCCTGCTACTATACTATTCTAACTGACTGCAACCACCACTCGTGGGAGCCCAAGAGCTTACAGCATATATAGAACTCCGTAATAACGCTGTATACAGTAAACTCCCCCTAGTGGTGGCTGCAGGCTGCCAGAATGGCATCTTTGATCTCTAGATCTGTGCAGGTAATTTGGTACTAATAATGGGGGTATCTGGTCCCACAATTCCAGTGGTGTCACACACATCCGTAGTCACTTCCTATATTAGTCTATGAGATATGTGGAAAAGGCCAGACACATCCTATCTCCTAATACTCGTATATCCTATTGACGTTTGGACATTTTTAGAGTATCTTGATGGCTTAGTGGTTAGTGATGTTGCTTTGCAGCAGTGAGGTCGTATCTGATCAAGGAAAACCTCTACATGGAGTTTTCTACCCCTGTTGGTGTGTGTTTACTGATTGTGATCCCTATTGGATGAGTGGTGATGCTGTAGCATACCCTCTACTCTGTTCTATCATCTGTAGGTTAGGAGGCAGCAGGGCACAGAAGGAGTGGAGTAAACATGACTGCACTTTCTGACCATCACTAAGTATGTAGTCTGACCATGGAGTCACACCGTCACAACAATTTTACATAGGAGCTGTATACATAGGATTTTTTTTGCCTCTGCATTAAAAAAAAAAAAAATGGTTCCAAGGGTACACCTAGCCATAGCCCCAGAAAATTAAATGTTTTGGTTTTTTTAAATCAGGTTTTTATTATAAACCTATTTTTAAACTTTTTTATTTTTTTTTGAGGCTGTCCACATAATTATCTTTCACACTGGCTACTAGAGCAGTTGCAATAGGCTGACTGACACTTTCTGTATTTTTGCAGCTTGCTTGTCAGCTTTGCTGTGTAGACTGGGAAAGCATGAGCAGAGTCCTCTCAGTATCGTTAGAGATTGGGCAAGTTAGGGCCTGTTCACACTGCGTGGTATACTTTTATTTTTTGGATAATTCTGTATGAAATAGCTCAGGTATGCTACTCCATTCAGCAAAATAGATGTTCCTTTGACATCCGTCAGGCTGCTATACATTTTTTTTATGGATATGTTTGGCATATATACCCCAGGCTCTTAATGACCTCTCTATTGCGGGAGTTCTAGATAAGGCAGGATAGTTAGACTGTACACACAGATAAGGTTCTGTATGCATCTCCCCTGACCCTCTCTGGGGAGGGGGCTGCGCTCCATCACTTTCTAGAGACTGCAAAAATCTGTGATATTTCTCTGTCAATAGACTCCTATTCATTGCAATAGCCATAAAGCACTCCGACAATACCGGAAGCAAGTGTATGTCTCCAATTTGGCCCCCCCAGAAAAGTTTCAAAACAAAGAAATAGCTACAACATTTAACTCCTTGCTGCCGCTGTCATTTTTTTAAAAAAATTATTATTTTTTCTTTATTTTTTGCTCCATGCCTTCCAAAAGCCATAACTTTTTTTTTTTTCTCTGTCAATATAGCCGTGTAAGAGGTGTGGTTTTTTTTTTTTCTTTGCGGGACAAGTTTTAGTATTTAATGGCACCATTTAATGGACCATAATATTTACTGGGGGAAAAAGAAATGTTTTGATTTGTTTTTGTTTTTTTTTTTCATTAGGAAAGGAAATAGACAAGCCAAATACAGATTCACAGCTTAGTGGTATACAAAAACAGTATGTAAGCACATAAGAAGAACCATAAAGGTCTAAATGTTATTTAAAGCCAAACAACTGAGTAGCCCATTGAAAACTGGACTGGTAGAGACCACAAAAAGGAGGCAAGAGGGGCGGGGGTGAAGGACGAAGGAAGGAAGGGGGGCGGGATGGGAAGGGAGGGAAATGGGAACTTTCCTCAGCATCTATCTCTTAAACATCCTCCCCATATGGGGAATGACATTATGACAAGGATATGTACTCAGGTGAGTTCTCGAAGAACACCCAATGGGACCAGGAACGTATAAATTTGTCATGAGTCCTGTATAGAGGCTGTGAGTTCCTCCATGCGTTTCACCTCCTGGATCTTCTGAAAACAAAGGCGCATTGTTGGTGGATCAGCTTGTTTCCACAGGGCTGGGATACAGGTGCGAGCCATGTTTACTAAATGTACCACCGATTTCTTGTATGTAGAGATAGGAATGTCACACAGATGAAGCAAGAAGAAGTCCGGTTTCTTGGTGAACGTAAAGTCTGTGAATTTGTAGGTGATGTGCCAGACATTGTCCCTAGAAGGCAGACAGCCTGGGGCAGCTCCAAAAGGTATGTAAGAGGTCACCTACCTGGGTGCTGCATCACAAACACATGGGGCAGACCTCGGGGTAAAAACTGGAGTTTGGAGGGGACTCAACCATCTTGTCTAGATCTTAGAGCCCGCTTCCTGAATTCTACTCGATATTGAGGATTGATGTGTCATGGTGTATAGTCGACTACGGTGGTCCGCTGTAAAAGTTAGGTGAAGGTCTGATGCCCATTTGGACAGATATGGAGAGTGTGACTCTTCAACTGGGGAGTTTAGCAGGGCGTACATTAAAGGGTATGGCACAGGTATCCCGTCGTAATTCATAGGTTTTTGAATGGTGTAGCAGTGCGGGAAGAGGAAGAAGGGAGCGACAGTAGAAAATGACGGAGTAGGGAGGCCTGCCAGAGGGGGAGGTGTCCCAAATCCGGAGTCTCAGTTAGTTGGGATTGTATTTTCCAGCTGTTGTCAACTATGTAGTGACGGGCTTGGGTCTCGCGGGAGGCACGACGTTGGCTGAAGGGACCTGGCACGCATCCCGGCGGGAAAGAGGTGTTGTCTAGTATGGGGTAAAGCGGTGATGGGAAGGGAGAAATGTTGCATCGTTTACATGCGAGTGACACTACGCGTAGTGTGGGTCCTATGAGTGGATTTGATCTTATGTGTTGTGAGACGGTTTCGTAGCCAAGGGGCGGAATATAGAGGCTTGAGAGTACCATGCCTACACCAGTCCACAATGTGAACCAGGTGCGCTGCCTGGTAGTAAAGATGGATGTTGGGCAACCCCAGACCACTGTCAAACTTTGGGTGGGCTAGAGTCGTGTGGCAATGCGGGGCGGTTTTCTGGGCCAGATAAATTTGACAAGTAGAGGGGAGAGGAAGCTAAAGAATAGGCATGGTAGCAGTATAAGGAGTGCTTGAAAGAAGTACAACAGGCGAGGTAACACATCCATTTTGAATATGGAGCAACGACCGAACCAGTTGAAGGTCTCTTTAGACTATCTGTCAAGGTTCCCCTTGACCGATCTTAGGAGGCAAAGGTAATTGCGAGAGTAAAGTTGGGAGAGCTTGTTTGTGAGGTGTATCCCTAGCTGTGGGCTGTGGGCCCATCTGAAAGGGAAGGAATCCGCTAGTGCTGCCACCAATTGGGTCAGGAAAGATATATTGAGTGCTTCTGACTTCTGAAAATTTATTTTGAACTTGGACAGGGAAGCAAATGTTTTAAATTCGGCTAATAAGTTAGGTGCTGAGATACGGGGGCAGGAGATGAAGAACAGGAGATTATCAGCATATGCCGCCGCCTTGTGTGGCGCGTCCCCGACTACTACCCCTGCAACATTTGGGTTGTTACGGATATGGCAGAGGAAGGGCTCCGGACAAAGAAGGATAATCAGGGAAGATAGCGGGCAGCCCTGGTGGGTTCAGTTAGTAATCGGGAAGGAGGGGAAGGCATGGCCGTTGACCTTCACGGATGCCGAAGGAAATGAGTATAGGCTCAGGATCCAGCTAAGCATGCTTTGGCCTACACTTCTATAAGATAGTCTCTTGGAGAAAACACCAGTCAACCCGGTCAAACGCTTTCTCGGCATCCGTGGAGAGCAAGAAGGCTGGGGTGGAGGAGGAATTTATATGTTCAATGAGTTTAATGGGCCGGATAGTATGATCTCTGGCCTCCCTCACTGGAAAGAAGCATGTCTGGTCCCCATGGATTATTGTGGACAGGAATGGTGTGAGTAGTTTGGCCAAGATCTTGGAGAAGAGCTTGAGGTCTAAGTTGAGAAGGGAGATGGGGCGGTAACTACTACAGAGGGAATGGTCCTTATCGGCTTTGGGAATTAGTTATGTGGGCTCTCCGCGTATATACTGGCATTGTTCTGCCTTTTGGGATGCCGTTAAATGCAACTAAGAAGGGGCTGGTGAGGATGGAAGGTAGCTTCTTATAATAAGGTAGTGATAGACCTTCAGGGTCTGGGGCCTTACCAGGTGGGAAGAATGTGAGGGTTAAGTTAAACTCCTTGTCCGAGATGGGGGATTCCAGCACTTTCATAACCTCCGGTGGGATGTGACCCATACTGGAGATAGGATCTGATGGTACCAAGTCTGGAGTTTGGGTGTAGGTCCCCAGGGGTCCCTCGCAAGTTGTATAACTGCAAATAATAGGAGCGGAAGGTGTCTGCGATTTTCCCAGGAGTATGCACCTGTATACCATTGGGGGTATTAACAAATGGGACATATGTGCGCACTCTCTGTACGCGTAGGGCCTTCGCTAACACTTGGCCTGGTTTGTTGCCGTATTCATAGTAATGTATGCGGCACTTAGTAAGTGTGGCTCCATATGCGGAGAGTGTTAGCGTGTGCAAACCGTCCCGCAACCGAATCAATTCCGCCCTCGACCCTGGGTCTAGTGACCGTTTATGAGATAATTCCATGGTATGGATTTTTTCAACGAGTTGTGAGAAGGTTGCTGAGCATTCCTTCTTAAAGAGGCTCTGTCACCACATTATAAGTGTCCTGTCTCCTACATAAGGAGATCAGCACTATAATGTAGGTGACAGCAATGCTTTTTATTTAAAAAAAACGATCTTTTTTTTCACCACTTTATTAGCGATTTTAGATTTATGCTAATGAGTCGCTTAATGCCCAAGGGGGCATGTTTTTACTTTAGACCAAGTGGGCGTTGTACAGAGGAGTGTATGACGCTGACCAATCAGCGTCATACACTCCTCTCCATTCATTTAGTCAGCGCATAGGGATCCTTTTAGATCACTATGTGCTGTCTTCTACTAACACAGTAACGATACTGAAGTGTTTAGACAGTGAATAGACATTCCACGGGATGTCTATTCACAATCTCTGCACTTCGTTACTGTTTCTATGGTAGTTACAGCAGAGGAACTACCACCTGCTGTAACTACCACCGACAGAGTAACGAAGTGCAGAGATTGTGAATAGACATCCCGTGGAATGTCTATTCACTGTCTAAACACTTCATTATTGTTAATGTGTTCGTATAAGACAGCACATAAGGATCTAAAAGGATCCCTATGCGCTGAGTACATGAATGGAGAGGAGTGCATGACGCTGATTGGTCAGCGTCATACACTCCTCTGTACAACGCCCACTTGGTCTAAAGTAAAAACACGCCCACTTGGGCATTAATCAACTCATTAGCATAAATCTAAGATCGCTAATAAAGTGGTGAAAACAGATCGTTTTTTTTAAATAAAAATCATTACTGTCACCTACATTATAGCGCCGATCTCCTTATGTAGGAGACAGGGCCTCTTTAAGTCGAGATCCTATGCGTATCAGGGTGCCTCTTATGACGCATTTATGTGCCTCCCACACCGAGAGCGGGTTAGTCGTCCGTAATGTTAGTGTCAAAGAGAAAGCGGAGGTTATTCTCCAGTACTGCCACAATTTTTGAGTCTTGCAGCATGGTTTCGTTTAGGTGCCACTGCCACGGCGTAGGGTGGAGAGAAGGTAGAGAGCGAGTTAAGTTTAGTGTTTTACAGCGTTCACCTAGCAGTAGTAAAAATGACATGTTAACTTTACTCTGCGGGTGTAATGTCCATTGCTGCAGACCATCGTTCAGACTTACCATCTGATGGCTCCGGCCATGGACGTCTGTGTTCCCGGCGGCATCTCACTCCAGGGAGACGCCGGCACTCACTTACGGGTTCTGTGACCTTAAAGGGCCAGTACGCGTCCAACTGTCTATCTTCAGTATTAGCCCAGAATGCTGCTGGACTATAAAAAGGGCTCTGCCCACTTGTTCCTTGCCTGAGCGTTATTATTGTCTACCTAAAGTTTGTCTTGCAAATGGTCTCCCAGTGTTTTCCAGTTCCCAGTGTTACCCGTTCCTGCTGACTGTACCCTGTATCCCGTGCTATCACATCTACAGTGAGAGTCAAGTCGTGTCTCCGCTACTGTCTACATTGCCTCAGGTACCCGTTCTGGACTATAGACATTGTTTTGTACCTAGTTGGCCAGCTGCTATCCCGCTATGCGGTACGGCCCAGTGGGTCCACACCCCGCGTCATGAGAGTGGGTCAATATGGTTGCGGTGATACCAAATGTATATAGGTTTGTTTTTTATGTTTTATAATTTTTACAAACTAAAAACTCTTTTAAAAAATTGTTTTTGTTGCTATATTCTAAAACCCATAACTTTTTTTTTTTTTTTTGTCGATGACACTATGTGAGGGCTTCTTTTTGTGGAGCAAGCTGTCATTTTTCTTGCTCCAATTTTGTGGTACATACAACTTTTTGATCACTTTTTTGAAGAGACAAGGTGACCAAAAAACAGTAATACTGGATTTTTTTTCTAATTTTACAGCGTTCACCTTCCAAATAAATAACGTCATGTTTTTATAGCTTGGTCTCTTACAGACCAATAATGTTTATTTACATAATTTTGAGGCAATAAGAAAAGTTGTTGTTTTTTTTTTTCTTTATTCCTAAAAACTTTTTATTTCATTTTTACACTTATTTTAATTAGCCCATGAGCCCTCTCCATACTCCCCCCCCCCCCCCAGACTGACATACTGTACATGTATGTAAAATGTTGGTAAGGGGTTAAAGGTAAGAGCAAACCCCTTGATACTCTTCTACAGACTTCTACATCTAATTCATGAAACTTAAATGTAAATACCTGAGACATTCCCAATAAAGGAGGTTTTAAAAAAATATATAGAAAAATGCACAAACTATAAAAAGATACTAAAACGTGAAAAAATCATTCACATTTTTAAACCCAAGATGAAAAACATGGGGGATTGTTGCACTCTATAAAACATGTGACTTCACTATCACTTTATGTAAAAAAAAATGAAAAATAATTTGTATGACCTGGAATTTCCAGTTTGATCAGTTTGTATTAGAATAAACCCTCTGCTAAATATAACTTGCATGTCAATGATGCACGTGCCCATTTACTGTTAAAGAGCATGTCCTCCAACCATTATAACAACTGGTTTCACCCATGACGTGAGATGCCCTCAGTAAGCTTGTCACCATTGGCCTGAATATGCAAACTTCGTTATTACCTTCAAAAAGTTCATATCCCCTTGATGGGCATTTTAAGGTGAAGATTGAACAGTCCCCTTAGACTACTCTACCCAGTTTATTCTTAAAGAGTCTCTGTCACCACATTATAAGTGTCCTGTCTCCTATATAAGGAGATCGGCGCTGTAATGTAGGTGACAGTAATGTTTTTTATTTTAAAAAACGATCTTTTTTCACAACGTTAGGAGCGATTTTGGTTTATGCTAATGAGCTTTCTTAATGTCCAAGTGGGCGTATTTTTACTTTCGACCAAGTGGGCGTTGTACAGAGGAGTGTATGACGCTGACCAATCGGCATCATGCACACCTCTCCATTCATTTACACTGCACTAGCGATATAGATATATCACTATGTGCAGCCTCATACACAAGCCCTAACATTACTACAGTGTCCTGATAATGAATACACATGAAATCCAGCCTGGACGTCATGTGTACTCAGAATCCTGACACTTCTGACTCTTTTTTGTGAGATTCCGGCAAGTGAAACCAAATCTCGTTTAGCTCCGTAATCTCGCGAGATTTGGTTTCACTTGCCGGAATCTCACAAAAAAGATTCAGAAGTGTCAGGATTCTGAGTACACATGACGTCCAGGCTGGATGGTCATGTGTATTCATTATCAGGACACTAGTAATGTTAGGGCTTGTGTATGAGGCTGCACATAGTGATATATCTATATCGCTAGTGCAGTGTAAATGAATGGAGAGGAGTGCATGATAACGATTGGTCAGCGTCATGCACTCCCTCTGTACAACGCCCACTTGGTCGAAAGTAAAAATACGCCCACTTGGGCATTAAGAAAGCTCATTAGCATAAACCAAAATCGCTCCTAACGTTGTGAAAAAAGATCGGTTTTTTAAATAAAAAGCATTACTGTCACCTACATTACAGCACCCATCTCCTTATGTAGGGGACAGGGCACTTATAATGTGGTGACAGAGCCTCTTTAAACCAAATCCAATAGTGATGCTGTGGGTTAGAGTGTCCTGTCCGTGACACTTATAATGACCAACTTGGAACAATTATGGAGGAGGGTACCCCCCCCCCCCCCATTTGTTGATATAACAGCCTCTAGTTTTCTAGAAAGGCTTTCCACTAGATTATGGAGCATGGCTGTGGCAGTATCTATTCAGCCTTGAGAGCATTATTGAGGTCAGGCAATGTTTTTGAGAGCTAAAATTTTTAGGACCTGGTTACAGTTCCAATTCATCCCCAAAGTTGTTTTAATGGGGTTGAGGTCAGGGCTCTGCTCAGGCCAGTCAAGTATGTTTACACTAAACTTAGACCCCGCTTTCTGATTAGGGATATTGTTATTCTGGATAAGAAAACGGCCTTCCCCAAAAAGTTACTTCAAAGATGACATAAATCTTTAGAACATCGTTAAGATTTGATGCAACTCGAACTAAGGGGCACCAATCATGACCAACCTCATACCATTATTCCTTCACCATACTTACACAATTGGGCAATAAGCGTCATTCTGGCCACCCCAGTTTGCAAAAGAGCTCTCCTCTGGTAGGAAGAAAACGGTCTCTAGAGTGCCACCTGTTTGAAACTAAGTCAATGTTTGACTATTTAATAAACCTTGAACTGAATTGGCTTATTAGCCAAACTAGAGACACCTATCTGTAGACGGAACTGTTTCAGAGTTGTTGTCCCTCATCAGCACAGAGTATTGTTCTGGTTGACGGTGTGAGATGCCATATGTTCTGCCTCTTAAAGGGTACTGATTTTCCTTGTGGTGGCATTAGAGAAAAATTTTCTTCCTTTTGGTGGAGCGCTATTTTTCATCTCTCCTGATTACACAATTCCACTTCTCCAGAGTCTGATGGTGATGTGCACAGATTCTTTGCATTGCACATCGTGAGCTTTGACTGCTGCTCATCCATGGAAATCCAATACATAGAGCTACGAACAAGTCTTCCTTGATGTTGCTTCTTGAGGCAGCTTGCGCTTCAAAAGAACAAGACTTAAAGATGGCTGATCATAGAGGCTCAAGTAGGGCAGACATATTGACTTGTTCGAAGGATGACAGTCTTAGTATTGAAACCACACATCCCATTGCTAATGATTGTCTTTGGAGAGTGCATGGCTGTACGCTTCATTGTAAGCTCCTTCTTCGCAATGAAAGTGGCTGAAATGGCTAAGTAGATGGCATGTCCACATTTTGACCACGTTCTGTTCTCACTGGCATCCATTATTATAGGAGCCATGACCGATCCATTGGGTATTTTACAGAAAGAATAGTATAGCAGTGTACGCAGGGAGCAATGGAGACCAGACAGAATGGACCTCATCACCAGTGTAAGCATAGCCATAGTTGGTTTCTTCTCTATTGATACATAGCCAAAGCATCCTGCGTATATACTAGGTTCCTGTTGACTAGGTCTGGTAATGATCTTTCATGTACGGTGGGCTTTCATAAGTACCAGATGTACATCTCTAGATTGCCTTGTGCCTTAGGCCCTTTTCACTGATAAACCAACCACAAAAATATATATAATTGAAAGAGAACCTCAAGCTGTATAATGATCACGTACGAATAACATGTATATAAGAACTAAAAGGAAACCAGCACCAACTCAGCAGGTGCCCTTGTCTACAGTGCAGCCCATAGGCATGTGCCTCTTGTGCCTAATGGAAAATCTGTGCCTGACTATCATGCACATTAACTGTCCATGCTTGATTTTACATGTCTATGGTTATCCCTCTCAAAATAAAGGCTATTAGAGGTACCCGGACCTCCTAAGGGATCAGGCTCTGTTCACATCTACGTTAGAGGCTCAACTAGAGACCCCCCATCGCAGAGTCCGTTAATAATGCAGGAAAAAAACAGCACACTTTTTCCGGTAAAATGACCGACCCTATAATGAAAACCTGACGGACTTTATTAAAGTCAATAGGGTCCGTCAGGAGGCATTATTTTTTTTCCCATCATGTAACGGATCCGTCACAGCATTGAATTCCGTCTTTTTTTTTATATGACAGAACAGATAAACTGAATTCTCAGCGTAAATGCGAACGCAGAATTATTTAGCCGAAACTGCTAACTTTTATCCGTTGTGCACGGCTGCTTAAACGCAGGTAAAATACGTATTTTTAGCATAACATTCTGTTGAAGCGATTGCAGCTTGTTGGCAGGATGAAGCAAGCTAAAGGTGGATAGGTCCTATAAGGTCAACTTCAATTTTCCAGCTCAACGTCACTGGAGGGAACTATGGGGGGGAGATATTATTTTGTCTCCCAGCAGAAACCCGTTTTTTCTGCATCAGTCATCAGCGGCGGATCGTATCAGACCAGATTTATTCACGTAATGATAATATTCACACAACGCAGGCTCTACGGCGTCTTATGGCAGTAACGTGTACGTCCTCTTTTTGTTGGAATGTGGCTGAGTTTTCTCATCTATATTATGTGTGTAAACACATCAAACAAAAAAACACACATCTTGTAAGAAAAACATTTCGGACATCTGTATCAACATCTTAGCGGGATGTGCCCAGCATCTCATTCCTCTGCACTGTTGCGCTTCAATAAGAATACATAATGTGACATTGTAGAGCTATACGCCCCACCCCCTCCTCTGTTTTCTAATAAAAGTAATAGCTTTAAGGGTATGTTCACATGATCAGGATTTGCCATAAAAGAATCTGATCATGGATTTTTAAAAGATTCCGCAGCAGAAATCCGAGGCTGATTGTGAGTGGATTTGATGCGGGTTTGTGTGTGAAATGCATGCCGAAATCCTTATGGTATCAACAACGTGTGAACGTAGCCTCAGTCTTCACTTTAGTGCTGGGGGCCAGTGGCCATCTTCTAAGAAGAAATTCTAGGATTGGTAGTGCTGGTAGCATATCGCCACATATAGCATGCCAACAGAAAGGGCTAGTTCACACTGCCGATTTGCATTGTGAGTCCCGCTTCAAAATCTGCCACTGAACTATTCCCGCCGACGGGAATGGGAGGTTCGGGCAGAATCCGCCCAAGATCGGGTAAGACGCCTCTTTTTCCCGCTAGCTGAAATAATCAGCTAGCAGGAAAAAGAATCATCCACTCCCATTGAAATGAATGGGAGGCAAAATTTTGCCATGGATTCCGCCTGCAAAGTTCCTCCGTGTGAACATACACTAAGGAGTGGGACTTATCTCCTCCACTCCCTATCAGCGGCTGCTTCTATCATGAGTCCATTCCTCCTCCTCCTCCTAACTACTAGATAAGCCATGCTCCGACAGTCCAGCCTGTATCATACCTTTGTTGAGTGGTTCTGTCACCGGTGTACTAATGTTAATACCCGCTGGGCTGATTCTGCTCACAGCCTACCCCCAGCAGCACAGATTAGCAGCAGCACCAAGGGGGACACAGAGAAGAAAAAAAATTATCAAAAAAAAAGCCTTTTTAACGTTAAAAAAACAAACAAAACACTGCAAATTACTTAAACCGCTATGAACATCTTTTCAGGACTTTTGCTGTAAAAATGGTACATGGGATATCCCCTCTAAATTTCTCCAAATACATTGAAGACCAGGAAATGCCTCAACGTCTAATTCACAGTAACATTTATAAAACAATATTTATACAGTGCATTATTTTTACAAGAGCTCACAATTCAATAGCACATTTTCAAGCTTTGATTCCAGTTATTCATCGACTCCAACAAAGCGGCAACTTGATATAAACGGTAAACAAAAGGCTCGATACAGTGCGTTATAATACAATATAAATTAACATGTAGACCCTGTTATTAGCATGCAGAGCTCGGGATTGTGTATGGATAATACAGCACTGGAGCATGTTAGAACAGGTCACTGAAGAGGGGGCCTTCCCTGCCAAGTAAAGGAATCTCCACTGACGGGTTGTATCGCTGATAAGACTCTGGATAACAATGGTGTTTACTGGTCGCTCTGGTTTGCTTTGACCGCACTCTTTGTGCACTTGGTTGCAAACTCCAATCCATCAGATGGAAAAGTCCTTCAAATATTTCTGGCAAATACTGCAGAACAGGCTCCGTAGTGCAGCATCCCGTGCTTACTAATCCATTGCCAACATACTGAAAAATACTCAATATCCCCTCCCCCGCCCCCGATCACTGGTAAACATGACTTTGGACTGGACGATAGTCTCTGTAGTGGCTTGAGGTAGGTGGTCCATGCCCATGTTGCTTAGTCTGAAATTATACGTAGCTCAATCTCTTCTGCTGCAAGTAACAGAGTAAAGGAGAGTTATTATTGATTGTTCTATACAGAAGTCTTCATAATGTATATAGAGGATCACATTATACAATGCATTATTATCTTATATATCAATAGGACTCATATAACAGCACTATTTGGCCCCTAAGAGCTGACCGTAACTGCAGGACGGAAGCTATATGTACATGACGTGTCCTATACCATAGTTATCTATAGAAATATGCCTGATATTTGATTCTTAGTCACCTGTAGGGGTGACTATCATGTAAATCAAGAATCCTCCTACTGCAGCCAAAATCCCAACGGTCAACCCTAGAACTGGTCTTACACATTAGCTGTATTTTGGACGAACCCGCCGATCTTGGCGGGACCAGCCCACCACCTAATGTGTATGGCAACCTCCCGACTATCCCCCAATGGCAGATGTCCATGTAAAGGAGGGTCGGGCATGTTGAATTTCAACATGCCCGATCCTTTTGTTTGTTAGTAGATAAGCTACCTATCAGACATTTATGACATATCCTTCGATATGGTTTAATTTGACTTACTCACGGACAACTTTCATGTGACACACTTAGCTGGTCATATCATCCTTGTTGGCCAATCAGAAGAAGGAAGACCGGGTACTGCCTCAGGTGTCCCTTCACGGGGGAAACATCTTGGCACATTTTCTGGCAGTGCCCCTTTTCACAGGGTCTGTTGAAAGCCTTGGAACACGAACTCAAAGACTCCGTTCCCAGGAACAGACTGTCGTACCGCTCAGTACTTTATGGACTATTTCCTGGGAGTAACACGGATGGAGCAATCCAGCAGGCCTGGCGCCTTATGAACTGTTTTAAGGACGCTCTATGGTTTGCCAGGAATCGCCTAATTCTGCAAAGAGAGAGTGCGTCCGTCCACAACCTGCTGAGAGACTTCCACCTGGGACAGCCCGCACGTCGATGAGGAAGAGGACTGATACTCCCTTCCCCCGACTCTCCCTTGTGTGTTGTCTTTCAATAAAGCTTCGGGCCTGTGATTCCCCCTCCCTATCCCCTCTTTCCCACTCCCTCACCCCATCACTTGTCTGTAATGCTTGGTTGTTTGGATTTAGTGAATGTAAGAATGTTAGTGTAGCGTGTGGTGTGATATATAGCAGAGGTGAGCCTGTACTGTGTGTCATACTGACATGTTATGTTTGGCGACTCTTATTTTTTATTATTTACTGCTTCATGGCCTGCGTTGCGTCACAGTAATGTTTGTATGATGACGATTGATTGTCAATAAAACATTTTTCAATCAAAAAGTGTTGTTTTACGGACCATTTTTCCTATTAGTTCCCCCTAAATGGAAATGTAAAGGATTAATAGTGGGTACTTCTGCTCTCACTAGCTTGGCACTGTTATGCCATCTTATAGCCGAAATATGGAGAGGTCTGCCTGGTGACTAAAACTTTTTAATACCCATTTCATTTTATTTTATTAATTTTTCTCTAACATATTCTGAAGACCTTCCTTATAGATATTATAAATACTGAATATAATCTGCATATTTTATTTATTCTCCATTGCTTATATAACACCAACATATTCTGCAGCGCTGTTCATGGATTGTTATCACTCACATCGGTCTCTGTCCCCAATAAAACCCACAATCTAATTTTTCTATCTCACACAATGGGACCAATTTCCTAAAAAAATTTAACTATCCGTATGTTTTTGGAGTGTGGAAGTAAACCCACACACACCTAGGAAACCAGTGTTGCAAGCCGACAGTGCTAACCACTGAGCTACCATGCTGTTTATAACATTAGAAGTGCTAACCACTGAGCCACTATGCTGTATATTACATGAGAAGTGCTAACCACTGAGCCATCATGATGTATATTGCGTAAGAATTGCTAACCACTGAGCTACCATGCGGTATATAACATTAGAAGTGCTAACCACTGAGCCACTATGCTGTATATTACATGAGAAGTGCTAACCACTGAGCCATCATGATGTATATTGCGTAAGAAGTGCTAACTACTGAGCCACCATGCTGTATGTTACGAAGTGCTAACCACTGAGCCACCATGCTGTATATTACGTAAGAAGTGCTAACCACTGAGCTACCATGCTGTGTTACATGAGAAGTGCTAACCACTGAGCCACCATGCTGTATATTACGTAAGAAGAGCTAACCACTGAGCTACCATGCTGTATGTTACATGAGAAGTGCTAACCACTGAGCCACCATGCTGTATATTACGTAAGAAGTGCTAACCACTGAGCCACCATGCTGTATATAACATGAGAAGTGCTAACCACTGAGCCACCATGCTGTATATAACGAGAAGTGCTAACCACTGAGCCACCATGCTACATATAACATGAGAAATGCTAACCACTGAGCCACCTTGCTGTATATAACAGAACTGCTAACCACTCAGCCACCATGCTGTATACTACATGAAAAATGCTAACCACTGAGCCACCTTGCTGCATATAACAACTGCTAACCACTGAGCCACCATACTGAATATAACATGAGAAGTGCTAACCACTGAGCCACCATGCTACATATAACATGAGAAATGCTTACTACTGAGCCACCATAGAGTCCATTAGTACTATAGCTTGAAGCTCATGGGCCCTACAAAATATTTACATGAACCCACCTAATTGCCAATGCTCTGAAGGCGATGTACACTTTTGCAACTACTTTTGTTCTTTTATTGCTCCAATCCATCTAAAATAAAAATGAAATGCAAAAGGTCTTGATTACATATCTCTTACCATTTTGTGTCCGCAGCTCCTATGCAGAAATATGTGCCTCTATGGTTACAGATTACAAACTAACCCTATGTAGTCTGATTCTGCAGTCATCTTGCCCTTTATCTGTACTCTACTTCTTACTTATATACTGTACATTTGATAGGTCACGAAGAAGAAGGGGACAGATCGAAGAAAGTATGATCAGGATCAGACTACACAGGACTCTTGTTTGTAGTCTGTAACTATAGAGATACATACGTCTGCAAGGGTGCTGTAGACAAAAATGGTAGGATATTAAGACTATTTGCAAGGTTGCTTAATTATTTTAGATGCTTTGGATCAATAAAAAAAATGGTTGCAAACATGGACACGGCTCTTAATATGTAACTTTGCCACTGTATCCAAACATTTTTTGTAGGCCAAATTTTTAGGCGATTCCAATGCCTGCAACCCCTATAGATGCTCCTTCGTTGACCATATCTTATGCCAATGCAAGAAGTAATGTAAGAATTTGGGAATATAGTTACCTCTCCGGTGCTGCTTTTTCTTTTGGGCAATGTTAATACATTTGTTGCAGACCCACATAAGGCAGACTAACACAGCCGATCCTGCAGCCAAAAATGCAATGAACACAGCCACAAAGTAGAATTCTTCATAGCGGATTTCTGAAACGAGAAAAAGTCATGAAGAAAACGGTGGCAGCTCAACTCTAACATAAGAGAACGCCAAGAGAGGAGGAGAGAATTTCTACCATGAACATTCAGGATAATTGTGCTCTGCTTGGTACTTCCAAAGTCATCACTCACTGTGATCATATAGAAACCAGTGTCTCTCACTTCCACATTCTGAAGCTGTATGGAGCCGTTCTGAAACTTTTGAACTCGACCTGAGTAACTTGCGGAAATATTAACGTAAGAGTTCACCTTCCACTCAATGATGCACTGCGACTTCCAGCTGGACAAGTATTGCCATTGTATCCATGCGGTCCCGTTACTTGTGTATTCAACGGATAGGAGGACATTTTGGGTCACTGTTGCGTTTATGATGGGCTCTGAGACCAGCAGGAACAACCCTTTATCTGGAAAGGAAATAAACAATGTCCATGATGTGATATATTATATGCAGATTCCCACTAGTCTAAAACATTTTGACATGGACCACACTATATTATTAGGTTGGAGGATCTGGTCTGTCTGACATCCATTATGAACACATAAAAATCTGGTCACTGATGCCAGATCATTTCACTTGTCAATCATACATGTCTCCGCACAATGAAGGAGGGTTCTCTCTGATCTGATACAAGAAGAATAGAAGTGTGACTGGGTGACAGAAAAGGCAGCCCCATGAGACCTAATATGTCTGGCAATGGTAGTACTTCCTGTCCCAGAAACTGACGTTTGGAGCACAAACGGCTGAGCATACAAGACAAAAAAACACATACAATTACCACAGAGATTTAGAGGGTTTTTAGGGGTTTAAGTTTCTAATATACATTGTGGCATATTTATTAATACAAAATACACAATATTCTATGCAGTCAAGACAATCCTCTGTGAGCTAAATACACCAGGAACACAAATCTGTTCCGTGTCCTCATAGTTTGCTACAATGTATCAGGGCAGGTAAAATGTATCAGCCTGGAGTCCTAACATTTAGCTTACGGAGGATTATGTAGACTGGATAACATTGCCCAAAACCGTCCAGTGTGAGATGAATTAGGTCTGCGCGGGTTTTCAGCCTCTAGATGTAAATAAGAATGCTCCCATTCAATGACAGCTAACAGAGATATTAAAACTGGTAAGGAATTGAAGCACAAAATATATTAGAAACTGGCAGAACGTTTCATTATACAATGATTAAGCTTTATTTACTTAAAATTGGTAACCCCTTAGGTTTTGTCATTTTTATGTATACAGTGTGTGCAAATTGCTGTTGTATGTTGGTGTCATTGTTACTTGGTGTGTTGCATTATTTCCTCGCAACAGTATGGCCATGGGTTTGAATTATGGGCTGGGCTACATCTGAATAAAATCTGGATGTGCTCTCCCTTTTATTTTTCATTTTAGGCCTCATGCACACGACCGTAGCCATGTGCACGCCCGTGATTTTCGGGTCGGATGCACGCTGGTAAATCGCGGGCTGTGCACATGGCCGCGTGCATTCATTTCTATGAGCCTGCAACACAGAACACGGCCGTAATAAGACATGTCCGTTCTTTCTGCGGTCCAGGCTGCTGGGCCATGCACGGGGAAATTGGGGCCGCAAAATCACGTTCATGTGCATGGGGCCTTAGAGTTCCTATGAAATTGGAGGGCATGGCCAAGATTTACTAAGTTTGGCGTTGCATGCGCTAGACTGAGACTGAAGCCTGCTGGAGTAAAATACAACAAATTTATTTGGAGGCTAACACCTCGTAGTAAATTTGTTGCTTCCGGTGCTGTCCATGCTCCGCAAACTGGAATCTACACCTGCTATGAGCTGGCATAGATTTCCACTATAATTTACGTCAATATCTGGCGTAAATTATTGTAAATTTGCCACCTCTGGCTAAGTCCCACTATCTTTTTTTTGTTAGTGGCAAGAGCGGCATAAAAGTAAGATAATTTAGCACAAAACAGATGACCTCCAAAATTTCCGACACTAAAGTGGCATAAACCTGTTGATAAGTTTCCCCGTATTGTGTGCTCTCCTGGGGTCAGGAATATTCTGGCTGATTCCATGACCCTAACATTTATTTATGATAGCTAGAAAAACGTATTACCAGAGGTGTAACTTGAAGGTCCAGGGCCCCAAATCAAAATCTGTAACAGCCCCCCTCCCAACTGCCTTAAAAAATATTAGTGTCTTCTTCTATGGCAGAGAGAGCTTTGTGCCCCCTCAGGAACCAGGGTCGGGTAGCCACTATTACCTCTGCACCCTCTATAACTCGTGCTCATTACCTTCATCTCGTCCGTACATGAGTTGTTTCTTACACAATTGTCAAATCAGGCCAAAATTGGGCAGTATATGGCATTTTTAGGCATAAATTATGTGATGGAACATTATAATTATAGAGATAAAAGCTGACATAGATAATCAATATTTTCCAAAGTAAAATATTCAAATATGTTTTAATTATAAAAAATATTCCTGCTCTACAAAATATCTAATAGATCACAGCGATAATCAGAATTATACAAACGTGCATTGACCATATAAAAAGTGTGCAATTTAAAGGGACTATGTGAAAATAGAAAAACATTGCTACTTTCTTCAATAAACAGCGCCACTCTTGTCCATAGGCTGGGTCTGGTATTACAGCATTCAAGTGAATAAGGCTAAGCTGCAATACCAGACACAGCCCATGGACAAGGGTGGTGCTGTTTCTAGTCTTACAAATGTTAGTTATTGGTTATTGAAGATTATATAGACGCTGGGGTTGTTGACCCCTTTAGCACAGGTACATATAAGTATTTGCATCACATACCTGTGTAATTTTTGTAATCACCTACAGTCTATAGACGCTCAGGTTAATGCACTGCACTTTGATCAAGTAGCCATAAAGCTGGTTCACTAATGTTCTATAGATTAACTGAAAAAGTCTATACCATTGATCGGAATGCTAGATAAGTATTAGCTCAGGTTGATATAGTTATATAGACTCTTTTGAAGCTCTTGTTTACAGCCACTAAAATGGCGCCATATTACGACTCCATGTAATTTTTATTGGTACCATTTTGAGGCACCGACGATTTTATGACGAATTTTTATTCCATTTTTTGGGGGAGGTAATGTGACCAAAAAACAGCAATTCTGGAGCTTAGTGTTTTTTTTATGGTGTTTACCGTGCGGGATAAATAATTTAATATTGTAATAGTTTGGACTTTTACGGATGCGGCGATACCAATTATGTTTATTTAAATTTTTTTACATTACGTTAGGACAAAAATGGAAAACGGGTTCTTTTTTTTTTTTTCACCTTAAAGACTATGTAAACCTTTGAAATCATTTTTTTTATTTCTTTTTTTAAAATAAAAATGTGTATCAGTGTGTTTGGTGCAACTTTCAAAATACTTTTTATTAAAAATTATTTTTACTTTTTGAGATACAGCTGTTTTGTATCCTGTATACAGAGCAGCTGTATCTTGCGCTGAATCCTGTATCCGTCAGGTCAGCAGGACTGACGGGCGCAGTGTCAGCGGGTCCTGCTATCGATCACATCTAAATTCATAACTTAGATGTGATCGATTACAGGTGGTTCCTGCGTGTCAGAGACACCCAGGACTCACTGACACTGAACCCGTCAGTCCTGCTGAACTGATGGATAAAGGATTCAGGGCTAGATACAGCTGCTCTGTATACAGGATACAAAGTAGCTGTATCTCAAAAAGTAAACATAATTTTTAATAAAAAAGTATTTTGAAATTTGCACCAAACACACTGAAGCAAAAGTATATTGGAAAGACCCAGGCTTTGTTCATACCTGCGTTGGGGACCCGTTCTGACGTTCTGTCGGAGGTTTCCGTCAGAACGGGACCCTGAACAGACACAAACGGACATTGATTTCAATGGCAATGGAGCCGTTGCCTGTGGTTTCCGTTTGTCTCTTTTGTGCACCGGTCTGTTGTGCACCGGACCCCTGTCATTTTGCCGGAAGCAATAGAGAAGCAATAGCGTAGTCAACTACGCTATTGCTTCCGGCAAAACGACAGGGGTCCGGTGCACAACAGACACAAACAGAAACCATGGGCACCGGATCCGTCACCATTGAAATCAATGGTGATGGAAACAGAATCCTCTGGTTTCCGTCGGTGTCAGTTTGTGTCTGCTCAGGGCTGATGGAAACCTCAGACGGAACGTCAGAACGGGACCCCAACGCAGATGTGAACGAAGCCGAATACGTCTTCTCTCTTTTGTATCCACTCCTGTGTTTAGCTAAAAAAAAAACTGCATGTGTGATTCCACCCTTAACCCCTTAATGACCAAGCTATTTTTTACGTTTTGTCATCGTCGCATTCCAAGAGCTATAACGTTTTTTATTTTTGCATTGACATAGCTGTATAAGGTCTTGTTTTTTGCGGGTTAAGCTGTATTTTGTAATAGCACCATTTTGGGGTACATAGAATTTATTGATTCAATTTTAATAACATTTTTTGGGGGGGGGGGATAAAAAAAAACAGATTTCGCCTATTTTTTTTCGTCTTAAATTTACGCCATTTACCGTGTGGTATAAATAACACAATAACTTTATTCAGCGGGTTGTTACAATTGCAACGATACCAAATTTGTATCGATTTTGTGTGTTTTACTACTTACACAGTAAAAACCCTTTTTTTCAAAATTATTTGTTTTTGTGTCTCCATATTTGAAGAGTCATAACTTTTTTATTGTTCCGCCGATGCAGTTGTATGAGGGCTTTTTTTTTTGCGTGACAACTTGTCGTTTCTATGTGGTTGTGTTCAGATGGCACTGGTTTCTTTTGGGTGCTCGAGGTAGGGTCCCAACCCGGGTATAGGTTAAGAATTTGTAGTCGGCACACCTTGCATGTGTTACAAAAATATATATCTTTATTGGATGGATGCCAGAGGCTACATGTGCGACGTCGACGTTTCGGTCGATAAGACCTTCGTCGGGCACTGAGCCGTGCTGGGGACTGGATCGGTGCAAAATATAATGCGTATGTAGCGCTGCTATAGTGAGTACTGGGCGGCTTACCGCTATAGATGGGCGCTCATCTAGAGCGGTAAAAAGTGTGTTTTTCATTTTTTTTATTATTCACTTTATTTATTTATTTATTTTTTGCTTTTTTACTAGTCTCATTAGGGGGCTTCACTATGCAATCGTCCGATCGCTTTTATAATACACTGCAATACTTCTGTATTGCAGTGTATTACTGCCTGTCCGTATAAAACAGACAGGTATCTGCTAGGCCATGCCTCCGGCATAGCCCAGCAGGCATTCACTACAGGCAGACCTGGCCTTCATGAGACCCTCGTCTGTCATAGAGACACCGGCAATCTTATCGCCGGGTGCCGGTGGGGTGAGAGAGGGCGTTCGTTCGTTCGTTCGTTCGTTCCCTCCCTCCCTCCCTCCAAACCACTCAGATGCCACACTCGCTATTGAGTGCGGCATCTGAGGGGTTAAATGGGCGAGATCGATACTTATATTGATCTCGCCAGTTCGAGCAGGGACGCCCCTAACCCTCAGCTACCTCTGGTAACCGAGTACAGGAAGATTTACCAGCTCCCTGCTCTGTTTATTTTTTCCGAAGCAGCGCTATGAAAAGGTGTATGCATCGGAATAAAAGCCATTAGTGGTCGCCATGAAAAGGCGTATTGGCGGTCACTAACGGGTTAATGCTTTTTTTTTCCTATATTACCCAAAACTTTATTTAACACATTTTTGCATTCTTTTTTAGTCCCACCAGGGGACTTGAACAAGCCATAGTTAGATACTTCTGTATTGCCCTTTTTGCCGACTCCTATTAAGTCCTGCCTCTGGCAGGGCACAATAGGAGCACTAAGTATGTTCACACAGGGCGGATACCCTGCGTAAAAGCACACAGCGTATCCGCCCTGTGTGCCATAGGGAATTCCGTCCGAAAAACCGCACCAAATTGTTGTGCAGCTTTCCGGCCGGAAGGTCCGCGGCGAAATACTGCCCAGAAAAAAATGGATACTTACAATAGCGAAGCGTCCCTCTGATGCAATGCTGCTCTGAAGCCCTGGGATGACGTTTCAACCCATGTCACTGCTGCAGCTTGTGATTTTCTGCAGCGGTCACACGGGATGAAACGTCATCCCAGGAGTCCGGCCTGTGGTAAGTATAAGATCATTTTTTTTGTGAGTTGCATTTTTTTGCAACGGAATTGCTATTTGTTCCGGGATTTACCTCCCTATTGAATTCAATGGGGAAAACCCGCAATAAGCAGCGATTACACAATACAATTGACATTCTGCAGATTCAAGAAATGTACCGCATGCCAATTTATGAGCGTTTTTTGTTCATATCTCATCCGCTCGGCTGCTACAGTATTATTCTGCGGATTTTCCACAACAAAATCCATTGCAGAAAATCTGCAGTATTTTTGCTATGTGTGAATGTGTTAGCTGACCCTAACATAGCAGACCTGCCATTAGATGAAGTGACAGAGGGAGCCCCCCTTCTATCGAATGGCTTAAATGTAGTGGTCGCTATTGGTTAAACCAAACAGGATTAAAGTTATCTGCGACACCCACGGGGTGCCCCTCCATACACCCCCCTCTTTGATTGTGTTGCACATGTACATCAAATTTGGGGGGGAAAAGGACCTGACAGCTCTCCTAACATGCTTGTTTCAGCCCATACTTTTTCGGTATAAAAAAAAAACAACCATGCAGGAACATATTTTCTTACAACTCTGTGTTGGGCTGTTCCTTTATTATTCCTCCTGGAAATTTATAAATAAATTTACAAATGAATGTTACCATTGCCCTTGTCAATAGTGTGTGTCTGCACAGCCTGACACTGTCCAATCAGTTCTGACACTTCCTATTGACAAGGGAAATGGTAACGCTCAGTTGTCAATTCATTCATATCATACATTTCCAGGAGGAATAACATAGCTCTAGAAAATGATGCCAAAGAAATGTTATTTCATGGGGAATGCACGTATTTAGTAAAACATATACATCAGGAGATATGACGAAATTATATTATTATCGGAAAGAACCCATTTACAAGAAAAAGCAACTACAAAAGGCTGCGGGGAAATAAAAGTTGTAGGAGTCTGTTAATTATGTAACAATGTGATAAGTCAGGACAGGCATAGTGTCATCGAGTGGGTGGGATTAGAACACAAAGTAGCCAATCAAATGAAGGGAATGATGGCAGCAGTAGATGAGTGTGATGATCTTGTTGGAGGCAGTGACCTCTATACTCATGTCATTATATTATTGACGACAGGTATGAAGTATTAGGGCCAGATCACTCCACCAGGGGATCCTCTAGTGGACCCATGTTCTGACACAATATCAAGGCCCATGGGGTTAAACCCCTGCTTGTGGATCACCTTCATCAGGGATGTGTTACTTTTCTGGGGTTATTTCAGATATAACAGTACAATGAAAAGTGGACATGTACTACGCCTATAAATTTGTAATCAGTATATACCGGTCTATCACTTAGTAGCATGAGAGGGTGGGATCATATACAAGTGAAATGTCAGGTGGGTTTTATACACCCGTAATATGGCCACATTTTCGCATCTATATTAAAGGCTTTGTAAACCTTTGAAAGTGTTTTTTTTTTTTTTTTTGTAAATCTATCCGTGTGTTTGGTGCAACTTTCAAATTAGTTTTTATTAAAAATTATTTATACTTTTTGAGATACAGCTACTCTGTATCCTGTATACAGAGCATCTGTATCATTCGCTAAGACCAGAATCCATCAGGTCCGTGGCACTAACGGGTTCAGTGTCAGCGGGTCCTGCAGTGACCGCAGGATCCACCTGTAATCTATTACATCTAAATTATGAATTTAGATGCGACCGATAACTGCTCAATCCTGCGTGTCAGAGACCTGATGGATACAGGATTCAGTGCAAGATACAACTGCTCTGTATACAGGATACAAAGCAGCTGTATCTCAAAAAGTAAAAATAATTTTTAATAAATAGAATTTAGGAAGTTGCACCAAACACACTGATACACATTTTTATTAAAACAAAAAAATCTTTTTTCCCGGACATTAAAGTGTGGCCATATTACGAGCCCATGTGTTATATATTTTACGCAGATGTTTTTTAAAGGTGCAAAGTTTTAAAGATTCTCTCGCTACAAGCAATATGGACTTTGCTTTGGGAGGCAATTTAAAATGTAAATGCTTTTCGTTGCTCAATGATTCATTTGATAATGATGAAACACCCAAATTAGCGGATTAAACTCTGCACTGTATACATATACATAAATAATGATTGCTTCCTTGGCATATACGACCAGCATCTATACCTGAAAGTAACGACCAGCATCTATACGTGAAAGTAACTGCAACAAAGCTGCAATAATGTGTAACCTGAAGTGCTGTAAATCCTTATAATCTAGCATGTGGCAAAAATATTCCCAATCCCATACAGCATATTAAAGGAATATTCCCAATTTAGACATTTATGGCATATCCACAGGATATGCCATAAATATCTTATAGATGCAGGTCCCAGCTCTGAGACCCACACCTATATCGAGAACAGGGATTATACGACCCTCGTTTCGCCTGGTGCAGCGGCGACAAGCTGACAAATCTAGGCGGGTACTAGTGGAAAGAGGGCTTCGTCTGCGCGTGGTTCTCTCTATTCTGTTGTATACGGAAACAGTCGAGCAGCATTTACTCGGCTGTTTCTGTAACTCCCATTGAGCAGTATGGAGAGAGCAGCACGCATTCACAGCCCTCTTCCCACTAGTCTCCCCGTCAGGAATCTGCGGCCAGTGGCCAACACACCATGTGAAACAGGGGTCAGGTGACCTAAATTTTTGATATAGGATAGGTCCTAGAACTGGGACCTGAATCTATAAAACTTTTATGGCATCTGACGTGGATATGCCATAAATGTCTAATTTGGGAAGACTCCTGTAAATCACATGATCGGGGATGGCCTTAGGTTGGATGTTTTTTTGTGAAGAACCTTCTTTTGATGACCCCTTCCCTTATGGTATACCATATAGCGCCCAAATAATGCAATCATAAAGTGTACAAATAACAATACCATACAGTGCTTGCTTACCACTGCCAAACAGTGCCCAAATAACACTGCCTAACAGTGCCCAAAAGAACACCTGTAAAGTTAACGGTTAGCTCATGTTTGAGCACAAAGTGTGGGATCGGGTGTGCAGGTTCCAGGTGCCCAGACCACTCAGTAGTGACGGGGAATGTGCAGGTTGCATGCCCCAGCCCTAAGGTCAATCCTATACATGATGATCTGATGGACGCGGAAAAACAAAGTAAAAGACCTTATTCAAATTAGGCATTATGAAAAAAAGTATATAAGGACATTTGCATTAAAGGGGATGTTCACTATGGGCAGCCATTTACAGAGTGCGAGTCCAAATCTCCCTGATCATGGCCCTCAAGTGGGTGGAGCCAAGCATCCATGCAAATTGCAGCCCTAGATGGGTGGAGATTGTGGTAGTCGACCAGGACGTGAAGGTCTCTCGCCACAATGTAATGTATTCTGTTTAATCTAAAGTACAAATGAAATGAATGAAGGGGAAATCCATTATTTTTGGACACTGTTTTATTTACGAGTTTACAGTCAGTAATTGATGTACTAAAATACCGGCACTTCCTGGCAGGAAATAATAGGAATGCATTATTGAGTAGTGTTGTGTTTGAGTGGAGATGGTCCAATTCTGCAAGTCACGCTGTTAGGAGTTCAGTCTAAGCAAAGTGAAGATTTCAGAAAAGTCTAAAAGAGACGTCACCAATAAATAGAGGTCCTTGATCTGTCCTCAGTCACTGTGTTAACAACTCTAGTCTACAGCCATTTCTTCATGATATCTGTTCCTGGAAAAATTGGGTGACACTTCACATGGCCACCATTAAAGCCAGGGGTGAACCTAGCCTTACAGCTGCCTGAGGCGAATAGTGAAATGGCGCCCCTGCATGGAGGAAAATGTCCATGTCAAAAAGTCGTTCCATGAAAGTGCACAGAATTTACATAAATCCTATTCACATGCTGTGGAAATAACACACAGCGTATAGTACATATGCCGCAGAATTTTGCTGTCGATCCGGCCCCAGATTTCACTCTTTAGACTGGATTCACACGAGCATGTTCAGTCCGCAAAGGACGGACGTATTTCGGCCGCAAGTCCCGGACCGAACACACTGCAGGGAGCCAGGCTCCTAGCATCATAGTTATGTACGACGCTAGGAGTCCCTGCCTCGCTGTGGGACAACTGTCCCGTACTGTAATCATGTTTTCAGTACGGGACAGTAGTTCCACAGAGAGGCAGGGACTCCTAGCGTCGTACATAACTATGATGCTAGGAGCCCGGCTCCCTGCAGTGTGTTCGGTCCGGGACTTCTGGCCCAAATACGTTCCGTCCTTTACGGACCGAACATGCTCACGTGAATCCAGCCTTACAATGCAAAAGCTGAATTCATGGTCAAATTCTGGAAAAATCCATGTCACAACCTGCAGGTAGCTCATTCAAATTTTGCAGTGGATTTTTAGAGCTTGTCCTCAGCAGAAAACATCCGTTGCAAGTGGTCTGTACAAGGGAAGGGCTTAATGGGAACATTTCGGAGTCAAGCATAATTACCAGCTATTTAAAATCCCAAAATAGATACAGACCCCTGAAGAAATACAGAATAAATATAGACCCCCGACTACACCCCAAACTACAAACCGAAAAATACATACAGACCCCAGACATATTACACTTACATACTACAAACATTTTGCACACAGCACAGCTCACACTCTGTCCTCCTCTGTGGAGCCTTGCAGTTCCACCTCCTGGCTTCAGGACTGCAGATATGGTTATGTGACCACAGGTCCTTCTACAGCTCCTGCACACATTTGTGCCTTTATGGATCATTGCAGCTTTGTCACTTTTTTCTGATAGTCGAAGCAAAAATGTTACAAAAGCGTGTTAAGGGCCACGGGCTAAATTGCCAACCCCTGAATTCCTAGTGAAATGCAGTATCATGGAAGGTGCGTATCTGACTTCTGCTAAAATAGAGGATGTCAGCCAGCTGTCTCCACTCCAGAATGGAAAATCTGGGTAATTATACATACGGATGTAGTCATCTTTAACTTGATTCTGATAACTTGCTGCAACGTGATATCAAACAACATAAGCCATTGACAAGTCATTGAAAAACTCTAGATAAGGGATCTAGCCACTGTTTATTTAATGCGTTAAAAGTCAAGGTAAAGACGGCTACATCTGTATGTATCACTGCATAATTATATACAGATACATATTTAAGCATCCATATTATGGTCATAACACCCATACCTCAATCAGCTGTATTGTGCCAAACTTAGATCATTGTAGTATCCTATGGATTGATTGATTGATAGATCATTACCTTCCCATTTCCCCTTTTCCTTACTAACAAAAAATGTAGACAGTAGATAACTGTGGAAGGTGACCATAGGTCCATTTTAAGCTCCTTCATGTCTACGCAGCATCGATGAATAGGTAGAATCTGCCAGCAATTGAAATATTTTACCTATTTTTTCCCTATATCCAATTATCATTTGTATCTGAGAGCTAAATGAATAGACAGGAAAGTAATTTTCCAATAGTCATTATTACTGATACTTATGTCTGCGCGCCTGTTTTGATAGAATAGCACATGGGGCCTACAAAGTGACAAGCAGGTCGACCTAGTGAACGCGCATGAAGAATATTAGTGTCTTCTCCATAAGCAGCTCTACAGTGTCAGAACCCAACACCTCCCCATATCTCAGCTTACTGCACCCCTATGAGTATAAAATGGGGGGTAGTGGAATATCGTGGTTAACTGCATTCACAGGCAAATTTTCAGTTTTTTGGGGGGGATTTGGCCACTGTGGTAATTTATTACAGCAGCCAGATGCTGAAATTTTGTGAATGGGATTTAAAAAAAAATCCTGCTGACACAATGTGGCCAAAAATGCCACTGCTGTTCATACTGCAATATTTTAAACATTATACTATACATCGCAAGCGGCCCGTTTTTAACAAAACAGACCTCAAAAGAGGCAAATGTGCAAAATGTCCATTCCTGGGCAGATCCAGCATTCAAATGTTGGGAGTTATAACATTTTCATTCACTACAGTGTTGGAAATCACAGCTTACCAAACCATAGTACAGTGATAGATTTTCTGTGAAAATTTCCTAAAACAACTACTGCTAAAGGAACACTCCAGGCAAAATTCATACACTGGGTTATGTCTAGAGCAGGACCTGAGGGGGCGGGGCATGACACTGGGATTTATGAAACAAAAAAGAGAGAATCCCTATGTCATGCAGTGCCCCTGCATTAGACTTAAAGGGGCTGTCCACAAATGGACAACTGATGACCTATCCACAGAATAGGTCATCAGTATATGATCGGTGCGTGTCCGACACCTGTACCCAGCACCAATCAGCTGCCTCCGCGTGCCAGATGTTATGAAGTGTATGCAGTAGTCAGAGCTGGAGACAGATAGCTCCGACCACTGCATAGCGGCCTTGCTGCAGACCTGCAGCTCGGCCGCTATTCCGTGACCGGCATGTACATCCAGTGCCTGGAGGCAGCCGGAGCAGTTGATCATATACCAATCATATACCCCACCGATCATATATAGTTGACCTATCCTGTGGATAGGTCATCAGTTGTCCAATTGTGGGCAATCCCTTTAATCATAGTGTATCAGTTCTGTCTGGAGTGTTCCTTTAAGAAAAAAGTTGAATTTTACCACTTTTTTGCGGCATTTTTTCCAGATGCTGTTATGTATGAATGTATCATTATGCTTTAATATCCTCAGTAGAGGATTTTGACTTTTTGGATTTATAAAGACCCAAGTTCACTTAATATCCACATATTTTACATAGTTAAAAAATGCACAAACGTATTTGTGCTTGATAAAGACTCATTGTGTAGTTGTAGATACTGATATCCACATCTCATAAAACAATATATGGAAGGTTTAAAATACTAGAATGGAAAAAAAATCTGGACCCCTGAACACACTTATTGTAAAATCTGATACCATATGGGATATTGTCAAGATCAGGCCTAGCAGAGGATCCTCCAATGTGTTCCAAAAGTCCTGCAGAAGATTCAACCCCCACTTGGAACTGACATGTCCTATCTTTTGCGTTTGGGCTCCCGTACGTCGTATAAGAGCACGGGCAAAAAATGCGGGCGGCTGTCCGCTGCCGACGGCGGCCTGCCGTGCCCGTAATCGTGGCCTGTGATTACAGGCACGGCCGCGTGCATGGGGCCTTAGCCCCATACACACAACCGTATTTTTCATCCATAATTACGGACCCATTCATTTCTATAGGCTACGGACACTTTTCCGTATCTTTACAGATGGATGTCCCTGCCGTAGAAATTATAGAACATGTCCTTTTTTTGTCCGCAATTATGAAACAGACTCTCCATAGAAGTATATGGACACTTCCGTAATCCCGTGCATCCGTAGCCGTCCGTAATCACTGAAGTATTGCTATGCAACGCCAGGGGATTACCCTAGATTCCTCGCTGTTTTTTAGTGGATCCGTAAATACCGATGCATTACGGATGCAATACGGAACGTATTTACGGGCACCCTTCCGTATATGCGGATGATTAAGGATGATTATAAATGACTACGGATCCGTATTTACGGGAAGTATTTACGGATGGATGAAAAATACGGTCGTGTGCATGGGACCTTAGTGCTGAGCTGTGACTTCACATGTCTGTGAGATATACTGTACCACAGACACGTTCTGAGAAGCTTTTTTTTTTTTTTTTTTTGCTTTGGATGTGAATGGAGAAGAACTCGTCACAATCAGTACCGAATAAGTAAAACAAAGTATATGGAAATTGACACAACTTTTTATGTTGATTCAAACTGTATTATAAACTGACTACAGCGTTGTCTTCATCTTCAATTTTAATAGACCACGTGTTCATGGACTATCAGTTCTTCCTGTAATCATACCTGTACTTTTACTGTAAAACAAACACATTGCCCATCCCCACCTTATCTGGGGGTGTAGTCGTAGTGCAGTATGAGAAGGATTTGAAGGGTGTGGACACGTTACATGGTTCGCACTCATAGATACACATGAGGTGATCACAGAGACAACAGAGCAAGGACGCGCTGACTTTTTTTGATAGGAGTTAATATGTACATGCAGTTATTATATATACATAGCCTGTACTACACTAGTGTATGGACCTCAGCCTATACATGCTTTATGTTTACTAACATTGTCTTTACTATGAGAAATTCTTCCATTGCAAAGATTTAAAAAAAAAAAAAAATGTGGACTCTCATATGGGCATCATAATGATTAGGGGATATTTGCTGCATCTTATAAGCATAAATAACAATCCCCAATATAGTATGTGACCCAATATTAATATATGCAGGGCTGATCACTCCGACTGGTCTAAACTCATCAACAGATAACAGCCAGGGATGCCATCAGGGCAATACTGGTGGTACTGCCCTCAGGGGAGCACTCAAATAATGGATCTGATGTGCCGCTTCCCACCATAGACTTAAAAGGAATGTAATCATCAGATATTTGTTATTTATTTATTTTTTATGTGATTATCCTAATAAAAAAAAAACGTAAAATATTGCAGTTTTCACATTGGCCACTAGAGCACACACAATAGGCTGACACTTCCTGTTTTCGGCAGCTCACTTGTATGCTTTGCTGTGTAGACTGGGACAAGGTCAGCAGATTGTGTGAGATTTAATGACAGCTCTGTTGTACTCTGTAGGTATAGATAAGACAGGATAGTAACACTATATACTATACACACACATAAAGCTTTGTGTACAGCTCCCCTGTCACTCCCTGGTCTCTATGGGAGGGGCTATAATTCCTGTAGACTGTAGTAGTCTCTGACATTTCTCTCTCAATTGACTTCCATTTATTTCAGTTGTCATAAAGCACCCACACACGACTAAACAATACAGGGAGGAAGTATATGTCTCCAATATGGCCGCACCCAGGGAAGTTTTATCAAATAAAAAATAAATAGCTAGAAATTTTTAAACAAAAAACTAAAAAATGATTTCTCTTCTACAGACTTACATCTAGTTAATGAAACTAAAATCAAATACATGAGATATTTCCTTTAAATTATAAAAAAAATTCTGCCTACAGCCCATTTATGTATCTAGTATTGAGTCCAATGGGAGATGTATTAATGTGTATGCAGTAAGCTCCCCCTAGTGGTGGCTGTAGGAAGTCAGAATTTTATAATTTATCTTCCGGACAACCATTTCTTAGAATGCAGCCACTCTGGTAATCTGTTGATCGCCATAGCTACCTTTATCCTTTGGTAATCAGCTGTTATTATTAGGAAAAGCTTCATGCCGTTCACCTATTACTCCTGCAGCGGTCACTGATGGGGAAATGTATTATTACATGCTGCCCATTCAAATGACCAGGTGACCATATAATACAATCACATTTTTTCATTATTTTTTTATTATGAGCAAGTTCCTGTCAGTAAACCTTTATGGCCATAGCCATGGACAAGCCCTTTAATTGATACAAGCTCAGCACTGCTACATATGTATATGCGTCCATAAGCATGAATAGGTTGAAACATATGATAAAATCTGTAGACACCATATTCTCAATTAATAGGGTTGTACAGGATTAGAAAAACATGGCTGCTTTCTTTTAAAAATAGTGCCACACCTGTCCATGGGTTGTGTCTGGTATTGCAGCTTAGCTCCATTAAAATGAATGGGATTGATCGGCAATACCACACACAACCTGCGGACAAGTGTGGTGCTGTTTTTAGAAGAAATCAGTCATATTTTTCTTATCCTGTACGGCCCCTTTAACATAGCAGGGCTGCGCATAATGCATTAATAACTCAGTAATTGCTATTTCTGAAGCTATAAGGATATGTCTGTATAATGCACAGGTAAATCCCTGCAGCCCTGTGCATGCAACCAGATGAAAAGCAGAATCCATTAGAGAGCTTTCAATGGATTCCCCCGGATGATGGACTGATACTTACACAGCATTAGGATATTATATGCTGAATTTACACAGCGATATTTGCTCCGTCAGACGGATGTCCAGATAATTACTTATAGAGACGTCAGTCTGAGCTCAGCAATCACTTGCCCAGATAAATTGCTGGAAAATATTAACATTTTTACAATTTGCATGTCATAATTGTAGTGATCATGGTGATCAGATTAATTCAATTTATATAGAGATCACATAATGATTGGATCGATTGGCGATCACTTGATTGTCGCTACGGTCTGATCGTAGCAATAATTAAGATACATAATATAAGCCAAATTCTGCAACAAATAATTCTTTAAATGTGCAAGCACAGAATATTGGCAGTGGGTGATAACATAATGATATGGCAATATTGTATTTATAGTGTGAAGAACTATACGTTAGTCATGATCTCTTAACTGGTCGCATCATGTAGCATGTTTACCTGCAGTTCTATGTAACTCTAAAAATGGCACATTGAGATATGACCATGAGTTGCGCCAAATGACAATCTCAGTACTACTACATATGACAAATTCAGCTCTGCTACATTTTTATCAAAATAAGAGTAAGCAGTGGCAGAGATGGGCAACATGTGGCCTTCCTGTTGCTGTATGACTACAAGTGTCAGTGTACGCCGCGGCAGATGCTGGCACTTGTGGTCCCACAATGGCCTCAGCACCGTTGAACAGTGTGTAGCGTCCCTGGGCACTGGCAAATAATTGGCACTTACTTTGATGGATCTGATGAATGAGACATAATGTGAAGAACGCCGCAGATGCTCTGACTGGGCTCCAGCCTTTGAGATTCTTCATGGGAGAGATGGTGAGGGCACATCTCAGGTCGCTTTGTATCTGGTGTGGCAGTAAAGCATGATGATGATGAGGAGGATGAGGATGATGAGGAGGATGGGTAGTGCTATTCCTCCTTCATAGATGGAGGTGAGGAGAAGGTTCCAGGTCTCCTGTGTGTACACACACCTGCGCTATGTACATCACCTTACTCCTTGCTGCTCCTTATATCTGTTGCTGCAGCCGGTGACACGCTGGTTAGACCAGTTTTCATAGGCACGTCCTTTAAAAGACACAGAAACACACACAGCAAATGCAGGCAGCCTGTTTACAGCACATGCCCAGTTATTGATTTATGGTAGTGCTGGCTGTACTACAAAGACATCTGTAAAGAGCTGAGGGAAGGCCGGCGCTTGTAGAGGACATATTAATGGGCGCCACTTGTGGCCTTGCACTTGATGAGGAAAGTCTCAGACAGACTGGAGATTATTCACAGTCATATCTCCCAAGTTTTGGAAATTAAAAAGAGGAACAAACGTATGCGAAATGTGCGGCACATCACAATGAATTGTCTACTTATCCTTTTTTTTTTAGATGCCATAGTGCCCCCATAACACAGTTTACCACAGTAATTCCTTAATATAGCCTTCCAGAGTGCTTCTGCAACACAGCCTGCAACAGTACCTCTGTAACACAGCTTACCACAGTGCCCCATAACACAGACTGCAATTTTTCCTCTTTAACGCAACCTGCAACAGTACCTCTGTAACACATCCTGTTAAAGTGCCCCATAACACAATCTGTCAAAGTGCTGCCCTAAAACAGATTTTCAAAGGGCCTCTGTAACACAACCTGCAACTGTATACCCATAACACAGCCAGCCAGAGTACCTTTCACAGTACTGCTATAGCACAACCTGCCACAATGCCCCTACTGTATATCAGAGCTTGCACACTGCCCCTAAATAACAACCTAACACAGTGCCCCTATATAACATCCTGCCACAGTGCCCCTATATAACAGCCTGCCACACTGCCCCTATATAGCAGCCTGACACACTGCCCCTATATAACAACCTGTCACAGTGCCCCTATATAGCAGCCTGCCACACTGCCCCTATATAACAGCCTGCCACAGTGCCCCTATATAACAGCGTGCCACATTGCCCCTATATAACAGCGTGCCACATTGCCCCTATATAACAGTGTGCCACATCGCCCCTATATAACAGCGTGCCACATTGCCCCTATATAACAGCGTGCCACATTGCCCCTATATAACATCCTGCCACTCTGCCCCTATATAACATCCTGCCACAGTGCCCCTATATAACAGCCTGCTACAGTGCCCCTATAGAGCAGCCTGACACACTGCCCCTATATAACAGTCTGCCACAGTGCCCCTATATAACAGCCTGCCACACTACCCCTATATAACAACCTGCCACAGTGCCCCTATAGAGCAGCCTGACACACTGCCCCTATATAACAGCCTGCCCCAGTGCCCCTATATAGCTGCCTGACACACTGCCCCTATATAACAGCATGCCACAGTGCTCCTATATAACATCCTGCCACAGTGCCCCTATATAGCAGCCTGACACACTGCCCCTATATAACAGCCTGCCACAGTTCCCCTATTTAACAGCCTGCCACACTGCCCCTATATAACAGCCTGCCACACACTGCCCCTTTATAATAGCCTGCCACAGTGGCGTCATATAACAGCCTGCCACAGTGCCCCTATATAACAGCATGCCACATTTCCCCTATATAATAGCCTGCCACAGTGCCTCTATATAGCAGCCTGCTACAGTGCCTCTATATAGCAGCCTGCCACAGTGCCTCTATATAGCAGCCTGCCACACTATCCCTATATAATAGCCTGCCACAGTGCCCCTATATAACAGCCTGCCACAGTGCCCCTATATAACAGCCTGCCACACTGCCCCTATATAGCAGCCTGACACACTGCCCCTATATAACAACCTGTCACAGTGCCCCTATATAGCAGCCTGCCACACTGCCCCTATATAACAGCCTGCCACAGTGCCCCTATATGACAGCGTGCCACATTGCCCCTATATAACAGCGTGCCACATTGCCCCTATATAACAGCGTGCCACATCGCCCCTATATAACAGCGTGCCACATTGCCCCTATATAACAGCGTGCCACATTGCCCCTATATAACATCCTGCCACTCTGCCCCTATATAACATCCTGCCACAGTGCCCCTATATAACAGCCTGCCACAGTGCCCCTATAGAGCAGCCTGACACACTGCCCCTATATAACAGTCTGCCACAGTGCCCCTATATAACAGCCTGCCACACTGCCCCTATATAACAACCTGCCACAGTGCCCCTATAGAGCAGCCTGACACACTGCCCCTATATAACAGCCTGCCCCAGTGCCCCTATATAGCTGCCTGACACACTGCCCCTATATAACAGCATGCCACAGTGCTCCTATATAACATCCTGCCACAGTCCCCCTATATAGCAGCCTGACACACTGCCCCTATATAACAGTCTGCCACAGTTCCCCTATTTAACAGCCTGCCACACTGCCCCTATATAACAGCCTGCCACACACTGCCCCTTTATAATAGCCTGCCACAGTGCCCTCATATAACAGCCTGCCACAGTGCCCCTATATAACAGCATGCCACATTTCCCCTATATAGCAGCCTGCCACAGCGCCTCTATATAGCAGCCTGCCACACTATCCCTATATAATAGCCTGCCACAGTGCCCCTATATAACAGCCTGCCACACTGCCCATATATAACAGCCTGCCCAAGTTCACCTATATAAATGTGTATCAGTGTGTTTGGTGCAACTTTCTGAATACTTTTTATTAAAAATAATTTTTACTTTTTGAGATACAGCTGCTTTGTATCCTGTATATAGAGCAGCTGTATCCTGCGCTGAATCCTGTATCCATCAGGTCAGCGGGACTGATGGTTTCAGTGACAGCGGGTGACACACACGATTGAGCTGTTACCGATCACATCTAAGTTCATAACCGTTGTAACTGTACCCGTCAGTCCCGCTGACCGGACGAATTCAGCGCTAGATACAGCTGCTCTGTATACAGGATACAAAGCTGTATCTCAAAGTGTAAAAATTATTTTTAATAAAAAATACATAGAAAATTGCACAAAACACACTGATAGACATTTTTATTAAAAAAATAAAAAAAAATAAAAAAATATATATATATGTTTTTTTTTTCCATTGTTTGGGAGTTTGCATTGTTGATGTTTGATAAGAATGTCCCAGGCTTGCAGTGTATGAATAGTGGGGTGAAAAACAGGTTCGGAGTTGTCCCTTGGCGCTGACTGATGGTGTATCAGTTTGTGATAAAATATCTTAAACACTTGTTAGATCACAAATTATTTATCAGAAGATGTGCCAACAACGCGTTTCAAAGTCGGACCGTCTTCTTCCTCAGGCCATACACATATGAAACACAGCACCCTAGTGGGGGTTAAAATAGCTAAAAAAGACCGCCAAAGTGAAAAAAAAATCACGTTAAAACTTAGGTTAAAAGTCATAATTTAAAAAAATACAGATCATGATACAGTGTTATTTTTATACATAACGGTGAGGGTATGTTCACACACAGTAGCAAAATACGTCTGAAATTACAGGGTTGTTTTCAGGCGAAAACAGCTCCTGAATTTCAGAAGTTTTTTTAACGACTCACGTTTTTCGCAGCGTTTTTTACGGCCGTTTTTGGAGCTGTTTTTCAATGGAGTCAATGAAAAATGCCTCCAATGTATTGATTCTTCTGACATATGTAATATTGAGTGTATAATGTTATCCTGATGTATGTGATGGTTTGACTCTGACTGTTACTTTTAATAAAACGAGTTTAAAAAAAAAAAGAAAACCGCCTCCAAAAACGTCCCAAGAAGTGACATGCACTTCTTTTGACGAGCCGTCATTTTACACGCCGTATTTTGACAGCGACGCGTAAAATAAAGGCTCGTGGGAACAGAACATCGTAATTCCCATTGAAAGCAATGGGCAGATGTTTGTAGGCGTATTAGGGGCGTTTTTTCAGGCGTAATTCGAGGCATAAAACGCCCAAATTACGCCTGAAAACACTGCGTGTGAACATACCCTGACATGGAGACATGGTATGTGCAAAAAGTTTTTCCAGAGGCAAGAGGTGCGGGAAAGCTGATTGCTTATAAAAACGACATGAAGAGATAAAAAATACATATATATATATATATATATATATATATATACAGTGAAGGAAATAAGTATTTGATCCCTTGCTGATTTTGTAAGTTTGCCCACTGTCAAAGACATGAACAGTCTAGAATTTTAGGCTAGGTTAATTTTACCAGTGAGAGACAGATTATATTAAAAAAAAAAAAGAAAATCACATTGTCAAAATTATATATATTTATTTGCATTGTGCACAGAGAAATAAGTATTTGATCCCTTTGGCAAACAAGACTTCATACTTGGTGGCAAACCCCTTGTTGACAAGCACAGCAGTCAGACGTTTTTTTGTAGTTGATGATGAGGTTTGCACACATGTTAGATGGAATTTTGGCCCACTCCTCTTTGCAGATCATCTGTAAATCATTAAGATTTCGAGGCTGTCGCTTGGCAACTCGGATCTTCAGCTCCCTCCATAAGTTTTCGATGGGATTAAGGTCTGGAGACTGGCTAGGCCACTCCATGACCTTAATGTGCTTCTTTTTGAGCCACTCCTTTGTTGCCTTGGCTGTATGTTTCGGGTCATTGTTGTGCTGGAAGATCCAGCCACGAGCCATTTTTAATGTCCTGGTGGAGGGAAGGAGGTTGTCACTCAGGATTTGACGGTACATGGCTCCATCCATTCTCCCATTGATGCGGTGAAGTAGTCCTGTGCCCTTAGCAGAGAAACACCCCCAAAACATAATGTTTCCACCTCCATGCGTGACAGTGGGGACGGTGTTCTTTGGGTCATAGGCAGCATTTCTCTTCCTCCAAACACGGCGAGTTGAGTTAATGCCAAAAAGCTCAATTTTAGTCTCATCTGACCACAGCACCTTCTCCCAATCACTCAGAATCATCCAGATGTTCATTTGCAAACTTCAGACGGGCCTGTACATGTGCCTTCTTGAGCAGAGGGACCTTGCGGGCACTGCAGGATTTTAATCCATTACGGCGTAATGTGTTACCAATGGTTTTCTTGGTGACTGTGGTCCCAGCTGCCTTGAGATCATTAACAAGTTCCCCCCGTGTAGTTTTCGGCTGAGCTCTCACCTTCCTCAGGATCAAGGATACCCCACGAGGTTAGATTTTGCATGGAGCCCCAGATCGATGTCGATTGACAGTCATTTTGTATGTCTTCCATTTTCTTACTATTGCACCAACAGTTGTCTCCTTCTCACCCAGCGTCTTACTTATGGTTTTGTAGCCCATTCCAGCCTTGTGCAGGTCTATGATCTTGTCCCTGACATCCTTAGAAAGCTCTTTGGTCTTGCCCATGTTGTAGAGGTTAGAGTCAGACTGATTAATTGAGTCTGTGGACAGGAGTCTTTTATACAGGTGACCATGTAAGAGCTGTCTATAATGCAGGCACCAAGTTGATTTGGAGCGTGTAACTGGTCTGGAGGAGGCTGAACTCTTAATGGTTGGTAGGGGATCAAATACTTATTTCTCTGTGCACAATGCAAATAAATATATATAATTTTGACTATGTGATTTTCTGTGTTTTTTTTAATATAATCTATCTCTCACTGGTAAAATTAACCTAGCCTAAAAATTCTAGACTGTTCATGTCTCTGACAGTGGGCAAACTTACAAAATCAGCAAGGGATCAAATACTTATTTCCTTCACTGTATACGAAACCATAGAAGAATGAATGGTAGCAGGACTTCAGTGTAGATGAAAGCAGGTTGTTTATTCACCTGAAGTGAGCGACATTTCGGTTCAACACAGAACCTCTCTCAAGCTATGGCACTATACAAAGAGCCAGGTATGAATACGAAGTGCATGTAGTCATTTACATAAACATAATTGACTAAAATTTCTATAAAATATAATTGAAGGCACTCAGGCTTATTGGCCGTTGTGCCCATGACTGGGTGGCAATAAAAGGGTTAACTTAGCCACGTTACGCTAGGGGGATTGTTTCATGTAATGTTTATAATAATGGGGCCTATAGGGATGGGGTACCCGCCTACAGGGCGTTTTTGGGGGGAATATAGGGCAGTCTTACACACCCTCCCCGTGCTAGGGTTTATAAGGGCAGTGAAGGAAAACATCTTCCTCTTTTGGCCGTTACCACTCAGGGATTTGTATTGCTAAAAATTGTGTGTACACTTACCTGATTGTCATGGACCAGCAAGAGCTTGAAGAAATTATCCGCATCAGGATGCAGGATGAAGGTTCAGTATGGCTACAGTCTCTTATTCAAGAGAATGTAGCACCGACGTCCTCCCTACGTGTCGCTCCTCTCGCCGCTCCAGGCCTCCAGTGCGTCTATCCCCCTCCAGCGACAGTAGAGTTCGCTCGCTGTCGGCTAGACAGGCCGCTCATGCGCACACCGCACTCTCGCCGCAGATATCTCAAGAAGTGACTAGGGAGCCCGACGAGGATGTTATTCCTCCCTCGCCGAGTCTGACGTCTCCCACCGGCATGGGCCATGCTAGGTCTCGCCCGGGAGCCGCGAGGAGTATGACCACCTGCAACCCACCAACGAGATCAGCAGATATGCAAAGGGGGGCCCCATACCGACAGCCAGCGGGATTACTTCAGGCACCACATCTGAGGGGCTAGCCACTCAGCACTCCCTCCCAGATACTGTAGCAGGGGGGTGGCATGAAACCCCCCCCCCCCCGATTGAACGACGGGGATATTCGCTCCGTGGGGGACAGTGAAGAGGACTTCTTCCCAGGGTGCAGCAACCACATACAGCCTGCGTGGTCATACCCGCAGGTTTGGGTCCAGCTTACATCCTGGCAGAGAATACTGAGAGGGCCTCTTCAGTTAGCTCAAGGGATACCACTAGGACCCGCCATTCCCGTTCTCGCCGCTCATCCAGACGCCGCTCATCTCGCCGGTCAACCAGACTTCGTACACGGCATAGGAGGTCGTCATCACGGTCAAGTTCTAGTTCAAGGACAGAGAGCTCACCCACTGGGTCGTCACACCACTGCAGTCCACGTGACAGCCATGACAGACGTCGCCATAGTAACCGCTCCTCCACTCACCGTCGCTCAGCAAGACCAATCGTTGCGGAGGTACCAGTAGCACCCGCAGCACCTGTACCTCCACCGACACCCTCGGCGGCTTTGGTCCCGGCATCTACAGCAGGACACGGTGAGTATGACTTCCTTCGGGATTGGGGTTCAGGGGGAAAATCTGATGTTGACGTTCTTAATGTGTTGCGATCCCTGTTGGCGGGAGCTCCAGCGGCTCCATCCGTACCGGCCTCGCAGGTGGAGGCAGGTAAAACGCTAGTGGAGGCATCCCCGTCGCTGCCCGCCTTCAGGGATACTTATTTTTGTGGTATCCCCCACCCCCTCGGGGCGCATTTGTCTGACGACACCAGGGAAAATACAGCAAGGAATGAATATATTGATATTTGGTCCCTGGTGTCGGTGGATTCGGCTATAATCGATAGGGAGCGACGCTTTGAACGGGTTGTCCCGTCTAAGCCAAAGGTAGCAAAAACGTTTAATAATTGGTTACAAGCTTTCTAGGTGCTGGGTTGCGTAGTTTCACAGAGGTCCCCCGATAAGTCTTTTCAACTATTAGTTTATTTGGATACTATATTTAGCGCATATAAGTCCCATGGGGGTTCAGCTTGGTGGCGCTATGATGAGGAGTTCCGTAGGCATATGGCACAAAAACCTGAGGTTGGTTGGGATACAAAACCTACGGATGTTTGCCTGAGACATGATGTCTCAGCGCCCCTTTCAGCCAGCAGCCCCCTCCCCACCCGCATTTGGCGGTCCCTCCGCCGGGGTCGGGGCTCAAAACAACAGGCGTACCAGGACTTGCTGGCTCTTCACTTCAAGTTCTATGGGTCCTGCAAGTTCAAGCACAAGTGTTCCACTTGTGGGGGCCCCCACCCAGCAGTCTGGTGTAACTGGGGGAATGCCCAGGTCCCGCGTCCCAACAGTACGGGTAGGGTCGAGGACCCCAATGCGCGTCTTAGAGATGCTAACCTGGCTAGACCGGCACCCCAAGATGGGGGAGGTCACCCTAATTAGGACTGTTTTTTTGTTCGGGTTCTTTATCCTATTTATCTACAATCCCTCACCAACATTTTCCGGTAATTTGAAGTCCGCCAGTGAATTCCCTTCGGTTATTGCAGAAAAAGTAGGAAAAGAAATAGAGCTTGGCCGGATGGCAGGCCCTCTTTCTGAGTTACCATTATCTAACCTCCGGGTATCCCCCCTAGGGGTGGTACCCAAAAACGAGCCAGGAAAATTCCGCTTGATCCACCACCTGTCCTACCCTAAAGGCGGTTCGGTTAACGATGGCATAGATAAGGACCTGTCCATTGTGTCGTACGTCTCGTTTGACGGAGCAGTGGACTAAGTTCGCCAGGCGGGTCCGGGAGCCCTTATGGCTAAATCAGACATTGAATCAGCGTTCTGGTTGTCAAAAATATTTTTAATTATCTTTATATGTGTGAACATATATTACTTTTGTGAAAGTGATTAGAATGGGTTTCAAAGATAACATTTTGCATGGACTCCATCTTGTATGGTAGGCATCCATTTTGGATCATTGGAATCTATCTTTTGGCCTGAAGGAGCTATCTTGAGGTTAATAAGTAAAAAGTAAATATCAGCAGATGTCTTGAAGCAATTCTATGTTGTGTTCTTGAATTGAATGTTTTATTGCTCTTTTAAGGAGCAGATCAAATAGCCTTGGCCGAATGGACAATGGCTGTTTACCATAAGTCAGCCTTGGATTCAGGCCTCTGTTTAATTAATTTAAACTTATCTGCAGTCTCCATTCTCTAGTGAGATAAGAAGTAGAGACAAATTAACTTGTGTATCTGAGATGTGTGTCCTTCCCATGGGACAAGGTTCAGGCCACCGGGGGCTTGGAGGGTGAAGAATTATTATAATGCATTGAAATAATAATTCTCATTGGCTGAATCAGAGTCATTATCATATTGTAGATGATTGGCTGAAACCAAAGCCGACACCCTTCCTGTCATTATACCATATGTGGAGTTTTGGGATATTACCATATATAGAATGTTTATGTTTGCAAGTATAAGGTCACCACCTACTCTCATTTTCCTATAAATAAAGATGGATCCGCCCCCTAGGGCAGAGATCATTTGAACACTGAAGCTGCTTGTCATGGTCTCTCTCCGGCCGGCCTCTCTCAGATCCACCATTGAGAGAGCATTCACTAATTTGGAGCTCATAGACAAATGCAGATAATGTCCAACGTTAACGGACATACTAAATTCTGCAGCGACATTACTTGGGGGCTCTTGTCCGGGATTCTCAACACAGATCGAAGGCGACAATCGAAGGTGGATGACGGCTAAGATAACGGAGAACTGCACACAAAACCGGTGAGTAAGAAATGTTATTCTTACTGTGCACTTCTCTCTTGTTTTAGCTGCCGTCCAGGTATTGTCTCTTTTGACTATTTGGGAACCATGAACACCATTTGTCTATGAGTTGTATGTATGAATTCTAGGAATACGTGTGTGAGTAGAAATGAATCTGTGAGTGGCTGAGATAAGGGAGCGTTTATTTTCTGATCCCAAAACATACAGAAACAACCAAATACAGAGAAAACACTAAACGGCCTGTCCGAAGTGTTTCCTCCGGCCCCTGGGTTTTGTATGTATTAAGATCAGGTTGCAAATTGATCCTTGCAGAAGTGACGGGTAACCATCCCCGCCCAAGTGATTGTTAGGACTTTCGCGTATCCAGACTGTGACCCATAGGAGGCGCACCTGGCCGGAAGTAAGAGTATGTATGTGGGCTAATCCTCGGACGCCCGATCTGAATGAGTTGCTGATTATTAAGTAACATCTCTGTAACTAGCTGTTTAAACCGATCAGATATACGCGGTTGCCCTACTGATCAGCAGAAGTGCATAGGGGACCCCCATGACAGACTAAATGATTTAGCAGAGTGCATTGGGTCCTGGAGGAAAAAAAAAAACAAAAAAAAAAAAAACGGGAACCCCAATGACAGACTAAATATAGGCCGAAGGGTTAAGTAGGCCAGGAAAATAGACTGAAGAGTTAGTGCGGATGTGGCCAGCTTTGTCTTGACCCTGAAAAGTCAAGATAAAGTTGGCTACATTAGTAAGTCTGGGATTTAGCAGAGGGCATGGGGAAATCTGGATCGAAGTATGCCCGAGGTAAAGTGCTGGCCAGCCGGGAACTGGGGCATAACACCCAAGGTACAGGGTGTGGTAAAACAGCAGCAGATATTGTTAATGAACCTGGAGAAAATATATAAAAAATAAAATAAAATAAAAAGCGGGAATGTCCAAGTAGTGGAATCCTCAGTTATACCAGATGGGATGATTTCTTGAGAGATGATGGGCCCTGGATTAATAGACAGAGTTGCAGAGAACAGATAGAAGTGATTGAATGTACCAGAAAAAAACAAAAACAAAACAAAAGACTAGGAAACACAGTTGTCAGTTATCAGTAAGGATTAACCAGCGTCTAATTCTATAGATAGTGACGTTCCAGTAGAAAAGAATGTGCCAACGTATAAGTATTCTATGCTCAGCTTTATAAACCAAAGGTTTACAGAAACAGGAGGTTTCCAGGGGTGACAGGCGATCAGTTATTAGCCAAACATAGAGAGAAAGGCGTCATCAGAATTCATAAAGGAATCAATTAACTCTTCACTTCCTAAAAAGGGAATATTGGGTGAAATGTTCAGGGATTATTGATAGAGAGATAGATAGAACGTGGATTAGGTATTGGCTAGAAATAGAGTTAAAGCCAATAAGATAATTATAAGTGTAATGACCCGGATTGTAGAAGGAGAAGTGAGATTGATAAAGTGAAGATTCTTATGTATTTCTATCCAGATCTGCTTGTTGGAATATTCTGTATATCATCTGTCCTAAATTGTCACTAATCAAATTTCCTCTCGTTATAGGAGTTTTCCAAGACGTTTTAAAATTTACTGTAAATCTTTTTCCTTTTTGGTTTATTTAACAGTCATTTTAATAATTGCATGGAATGTCTAACAAGATTTATTGTTAATCTATAGTAACCGTGTTAGACTAATAGAACTAATGATAAGAGAATAACGTGTGTTAACGTGAGGATGCTTGGTCATTGACTGACAGGAGCACATGGTGACATTGTGACCTTGTAGCTCATAAGTTTTAGCTAGTAAGGGGTTAATGCTACATTCTCTGTTATCTGTAGTTTAGCTGTGTCTGCAGAAAGTGCACATTTAGTGCAAAATAAGAATTGTAACGTAAAGATTAAGAGGAAAAAAAAAGCCTAAGGCGGGATTCACACGACCGGGTCGCGTCCGAGCCCGAGTGCCGGCCGGTAAAATCGGCCATTCTGCCCGGCCGGTTTGCATAAAGTTATGCATCCGTGCCGGGCCGGGCAGATCCGGACAGTGACATCAGCGGCAACTCCTGAAGGGGAATCCCCATGTGTTCGGGGATTCCGCTTCAGGAGTTTCCCCTGATGTCACTGCCCAGATATGGACAGAGACATCAAGCGCTCTGTCCAGGAGCGGAATCCCCGAACACACGGGGATTCCGCTCCTTCAAGGAGCTAAAGTGCGGCTAGCACATAGCAGAGCGGGGAGATACCTCCCCGCTCTGCTATAGTGGCGTCGCTACAGTAGTAGCAGCAGCAGCAGCTGCTAGCGGCGCCATCAAAGGTGTCGCCGGGCCAGGGCGCTTTTAAAACAAGCAGGAGAAGGGAGCCAGCGCAGCGCTCCCTTCCACCTGCTGTACACCCCGGCCCTGCCACACCGTGTACAGCGATGCCATTCGTCAGAATGGCATCAACTCCTCCTCCTCACATGCACTCTGCGCTGTGAGGAGGAGGAGATAGAGCGCAAGAGCCGGAAAACCCGGCCGTCACTCGGGACACATCCCGGTGATGGCTGGGTATTACCCGGCCCCGTAGGCTTCTATGGGAGCCGGGCGGCCGGGTACCCGGGCGAAAATAGAGCATGTCCTATTTTTTGACGGGCGGTTTTCCCGGCCGTCAAAAAATCGGTCGTGTGAATAGCCCCATTAGGGGTCTATTATTCCTAATGCAGCTGGGTGCCGGCCGATTTATGAACGGCCGACACCCGGCCGGGAAACCCTGCCGTGTGAATGAGGCCTAATAAGAACACAGGATTGAGTATTATATGTTTTATGTTTATATGTTATATGTTACGTTATATGTGTTTTATGTGTCGACCACAATGAAAAACATCATTCATATTTAAATGTAATATGATGCGCATTACTAAATGAAGATTATAGTTCATTGGATGAAAAATCCAAGAATAGGAGTTTATGCACAGTCATTCTAGTTATATACTTGTTTTACATCAGGTCACACACAAAAGGTTTACACGTGTGAGATTGGATTCTCAATACTGAGTGTCTGGGAACAGCCGGTATTGTGAGTGACTGGTGTGTGAGTGACTGACTGGTGTGTGAGTGACTGACTGGTGTGTGAGTGACTGGTGAGTGACCGGTGTGTGAGTGACTGGTGTGTGCGCTGAACTATTTTTAAAGGGAAATGGTTTATTTGAAATCACCACATGAGAAGTGATTCAACGAGAAAGAGTTTTTTTATGTCATTGTTACATTTTAGGTTATTATTATATGATATTAAAAGTTTCTATTGGCATATGATGACGCATATAGTGCACGATATGTTTCATTATTTGTCTTAATAGATTGGTTTATTTAATAATTGACATAAACTAATGAAGGAAAGAAATATTTTGCAAACCTCTTATTAATTTATAAGAGTATCCTTTCTGTTTAATGATGGTATACACACACACACACACACACACACACACACACACACACACACACACACACACACACACACACACACAGAGAAACACATTGGGAATATATTTTATGAAATAAAAATGCAAATAAGATTACAGCATTCACGGGAGCTGTTGTCACGTTTATGGTGTCAGATTCCTGTCCAGTCAATCTTATAGTTTCTGAGATCCTTGCATCAATTCAGGTTGTCATTCGATATAAGTCTGATGGACAGATTGAAGTTACTGATGATATGGTAAATTCTATGTGTGCTGCACTCTATGGGGATTGCACTGAGAGGAGGAGACCTCACACCTCAGGAAATATTGAGGGCGGTCCTGTCCTCCTTCTGGGCACAGGGTAAAAAGATGTAGGACGCATGTCTGTGGCCCTGTGACTGTTAAAATTGTTTGCAAGCAGCCCCAAACCCCAGTTGAAGCAGTGCCCTCCGAGCCTCCCACAGTTGAAAAGTATTGATAACCGAACCATACATTGATGTACAGTGTTACAGTGTTAAACCCTACTACATTGCTTCCGCAGGGTTCAACACAGGAGGGAGAAATGGATAGGTTACATGGATAGGTTATATGGTCAATGGGAGTCTTGAGAGGGAATGGGATAAGTCACAGGAAACAGTAGACAGTGAATTTCCAGCCTGGTGGGAAGTTGGTTTCTCAGCACATTTGATTCCCCAGTACACAGGTCACCAACATAATTGTATTGAATTAATGAAAATAGAGATGAAAAAATTAGAAAATGTAACAGGGGATCCAATATCTAATCCAGCTTTTGAGTTTCTTTTGTAGATGGTTCCAGGTACCACCATGAAGGATGCTACAAGACTGGGTATATACTGTTACTACCGAAACAGAGGTAATAAAGAAACAACCACTCCCATCCTCTGTGTCCGCACAGGAGGTGGAGGTGAAGGTACTCACTGAGATGTGTAGACTGACTGAAGGTAAAACCGCAAATATATATATACTGACTCTAGATATGCTTTTGGTATTGCACATGATTATGGCCTAATCTGGAGGAGCAGAGATTTTGCTGGATCCACGGGTAAACCCATAATGTTGAGAGAGTGAGAGAACTGTTTGAGGCTCTGACACTGCCAAAGCATGTAGGTATACTCAAAGTGCCAGCTCTTACTAAAGTGCCAGCTGCCCCCGAAGCGAGGGGAAATAGACTAGTAGACAAGGCTGCGAAAGCTGCGGCTTTCATGTCCCTCATAGAGGAGGACGTAGTATTCTTGACCAGCATAGTATCTGGTCCCATAGACATGATAATATTAAGTAGATTACAAAGTCAAGCCACAAAAGAGGAAAAAGGACATTGGCAGACAAAAGGTGCCAGTGACGGGGAGGATGGAATATGGAAGGTGGGTAACAGGATGTGCCTACCCAGAGTCCTCTTCCCCATGATAACCCAACTAATGCACGGACCAATGCAGGTGTCAAGAGAAGGAATGTGTGCAATGGTGACCAAATGGTGGGTACCCCCGGGGTTCAGCAAGTGCTGCTGCCAGATTTGTCCATAGGTGCATGATATGTGTCTGCCATAACATAGGCAAAACTGTGCGGGTTGCAAAAAGGCATATGGTAAAGGCAGACTACCCATATCAGCGATTGCAGATTGACTCAGTTACCAAAGGTGGGACAGTATGACATGTAGCGGTCTGTGTAGATCTGTTCTCTGGGTGGCCTGAGGCGTGGCCAGTAACGAGGGCCACAGCAAAAGTAAAAGATGGCTCTCAGAAGTGGTATGTAGATATGGGGTCTCTGAGACAATAGAAAGTGATAGAGGAACTCACTTTACTGGAAGATACTCCAAGAAATCTTGCAGGTCCTGGGCATAGAGCAGCTTTTCACACCCCGTATCCCCAGAGCAGTGGGAAGGTAGAAAAGTTGAATGGGACTTTGAAGTTAAAGATCCAGAAGGTCATGGCTGAAACCCATAAACCCTGGACTGAGTGCCTGCCTATTGCCCTCTGACCTGGCCAGTTAGGTGGGAGCTCTGAAGAAACAGCTCACGCAGATGTATAAATATGTTTATGATTCCATTCCAGATCCTAAGTGATAGGAGGACATTGTATACAGCCGGGGGACTTGGCCTGTGTAAAGAGACACCGTAAAGCACCACAGCCGCACTGGGACGCTCCGTACCAAGTCCAGCTCACAACTTCCACATCCGTTAAATTGGAAGGAAAGAACTTGGACACACGCCAGTCACTGCTGGAAGGTCCTCAATCACGAGGCTGAACTGTGGGTCTCGTCAAGCTCCAGCTGACCACCATCTTCTCTGTCATCTCTACTTTACCTATTGTCAAAATGATGAGCTAGAACAGGGGTCGGGAACCTATGGCTCGCGAGCCAGATATGGCTCTTTTGATGGCCGTATCTGGCTCGCAGACAGGGCTCCTACCTGTCTATGGGAGGGATGCACGTTGCAGCCGCACAGCTCAGTATAGTACACATGACTATGAGAGCGGGGCTGCGGCTGTGTAATTCAGCCACAGCTCCGCTCCTGAGTCCTGACATATGCGCGCGGGGTCAGCATCATGTGATGCGGCCGGCGCTGCACTAATGATCTGCGGCATTGAAGACAGAACATGGCGGGCGCGCTACAAAGCACCCCCATGTTGTCTTCAGTGCCTGAACTGCCGCTCATTAGTGCAGCGCCGGCCGCATCTCCTCATGCTGACCGCGCGCGCACTTCCTGTCAGGAGCGGGGCAATGGCTGTATTACACAGCCGCAGCCCCGCTCTATAACGCCGGAGATCAGAGAACCTCTCATCTCCGCCGTTATTCCCGTGAATGCTGCGATCACAGCTGACTGCAGCATTCAGGGGAAAGTGAGAAGGGGGGATGCCCCTGGATCGCATCACAGGGAATTCCTGTGACGCGATCGAGGGCCATACCATATATGGGCAGACAGCCCAGGGTCTATTGACGGACCCCAGGGCTGTCTGACCATATCTCTTGTTGTTAGGATATACCCAAGTATGTCCTAACAACTGCCTGTGTGCTATCTGTCCACAGGTTAATGTACTGGCACATATCTGATATATGTCAGTACATTAAAGTTTAAAAATAAAGTAAAAACAAAGTAATGTTAAATGTAAAAAAAAATACACATTCACCTTTTTTACAATAAACATTAAAATAAGTCTCAATACATAAAATACACACATTCAGTAATGGCGCGGACAACAATGTTTTTGCATCATTTATGATGTGTACGCTGTAAAAAAATGAAATAAACACGGCTTTCATTCACTTATTAATGTGAGGCGCGAGGTGCGATGAATTTACCCTCCATGTTCCTCACATTAATAGTAATTAACCCCATCATGTACCTCGCCTATCTGCGCATGCGCGAGTTCAAAGAGACAGAGAGTCCTGGGTCCTGCCGCCGATGGCCATAGTGAAGCGCTCCTGCACGAAATGGTGAGTATATCTTAAATTCTATATTTTAAGGGTAAAAGTTGGGGGTCGTCTTATACGCCCAGTCGTCTTATACACCGACATATACGGTAGTTCTTTGATGGCCTGATAAGCATTGGCGGCAGGGAGCATGGACTACATTTCCCATAACTCCCTGCATAGCCGCGCCGTCTGCAAGCACGCACCTGCGTCCCCTAGTGAAGCGGCATCTGCCTCCTCCCTTGTGTCTCCCTTGGACGTTCCAGAAACCCCTGGCTGTGCTGCTGCTTTGAAGGTGAACATTATAACATGGAAATTGTTACACAGCCTCATGGTCAGCAGCAGTGAGCTGCATCAATAAAGGGGCTGTGTAATACAGTGTGTCCCACCAACCCCCCCTTCCCACTTCACCCCTGAAAATAATCCCACATAATCCATAATATAGCCCCCCCCCCCAAAAAAAAAAAAAAAATATGGCCTTAAAAAACATCTGCCACCCATATTACACTCTTGGGGGCTTTAAATTAATCTCTTGTGGGCATAAGAAACTGATTTAAAGGACCACTATCAGGGCAAAAATCTGTTCTGAGCGCTTTATTACAGCTCTGGAGGTCTCCCAGATGGGTCTGAGCCTCTCTTTTTTGTTCATTTTCTGTAAGACCAACACTTTTAAAAGGGCCACTGACAGATACAATTGCTCCAGCGGTCACTTAGTACACAAAGGAGTGTTCCTCTCTGCTGCACTAAGCCACCGCTGGACCTAAACAATAATTCGCTGTAAAATAATAAAATAGATAATTGACATAACTGACAATGCGTTGTGTGACATGTCCAACATTCCAGCTTCTTTCTTCTGCGAATGCCTCAAAGCTGGCATTCTCTCAACATCAGGTGGGAAGAATGCCAGCTTCCAGTCATGCGCAGGAAAAAGAAGAAGCCAGACTGCTGGACTGATGTCATGCATCGCAAGCTCACAATGTAAGTTATTTATTTAATTTTTTTACTGCTAATTACCATTGTTTCAGTCCAGTTGTGGCTTTATACAGCAGGGAGGAGCATTCCTTGCTGTACTAAGTGAACATTGGAGCGATTGATCTGTCAATGGCCCTTTAAACATATTGTACGGCTCTCGCGGAATTATATTTCAAAATATGTGGCGTTTACGGCTCTCTTAGCCAAAAAGGTTCCTGACCCCTGAGCTAGAAGAAGAGTTTAATGACAAGTTTATCAAACATCAAGTGATATCAGTATTGACTAAATTACTGGACTGTTGTTTATGTCTCCACTCCCCTCTTTCTTCAAAAACGATGCCAGATCTGAAGATAGATGAGGTTATCGCCTTGGCCTTGCGGTCCCATCCCTTTTCTCTAGCGCTTAACCCTCACTCTCCTGGAGTTGTCGCTCTTGTAATAGCAGCGGGGGCATTGGTTCCCTGTCTGTTTTACCGTGTAAGATATTCAAAGAGGGAAGCGCTGTGGAAAACAGATCTCAGGCCAGGAATACCACCGTCCATGATTGGATGTTACCCCAATGACAGTGTGTGATGTGTAAACAGAGGTCAGGTTAATGAAAATGACATGTTGTTTGATGCTGTAGACCTCACCGGCTGTGAGGGAAGAGACACAGAATATGTATAGTCTGGGGATAAGAGCAACTGGCGGCTCCTAGTGCTCAGAGACAGCTAGAAAATGGTTAACGCAGAGCCTAGTTGGTGCAACACGAGGTAATCTAACTGATAAATGGGGTGGCATCGATGAATGCCACCGGACGGGACATGATCTTGTCCTCCTGGATTGCAGGAGTTTCATCACTCCAGGGATGTGCTTCACCCAACATGTATGTCATATATGTGGTTGTAAAGCATATAAGTGGTTGCCACCCAGGAGACCAGGAGTATGTACCCGAGCCAGACCACAATCAGCTACTTAGATAGAGATATTTTATGTTTAAACTTGTAACATGTTTTATTGCAAAAGTATCAGCAGTTAAGAAAACAGCGCAGGATATAAAAGTGCATGAGGTCCAGACCACCCAAAGAACCGAGGTAGGAGGAAACATTCAGAGCCACCTGTTTATGTGACACTAAATGCTTCCATACCTGATAAAGTCATCTGTCAAGCCGTAGAAAACCACCAAGATAGATGGTATTGCCCGAATTGTGAAACCTGTAATTCCCTAACTCTTCAGGTGTGTACAGTATGTAACGCTGTGCACTCACCTATTGCTAGACACGTATACTGAGTATTCATCTCGAGGTGAATGGCACAACGAGGTGCCCTGGTTTAGGGGAGCTAACCAGAACGTAATCTCGGACGAATATTCTAATACATGGCTAAGCAAATTTATGTTCAAAAGAAGGGAATTGTCAAAAATATTTTTAATTATCTTTATATGTGTGAACATATATTGCTTTTGTGAAAGTGATTAGAATGGGTTTCAAAGATAACATTTTGCATGGACTCCATCTTGTATGGTAGGCATCCATTTTGGATCATTGGAATCTATCTTTTGGCCTGAAGGAGCTATCTTGAGGTTAATAAGTAAAAAGTAAATATCAGCAGATGTCTTGAAGCAATTCTATGTTGTGTTCTTGAATTGAATGTTTTATTGCTCTTTTAAGGAGCAGATCAAATAGCCTTGGCCGAATGGACAATGGCTGTTTACCATAAGTCAGCCTTGGATTCAGGCCTCTGTTTAATTAATTTAAACTTATCTGCAGTCTCCATTCTCTAGTGAGATAAGAAGTAGAGACAAATTAACTTGTGTATCTGAGATGTGTGTCCTTCCCATGGGACAAGGTTCAGGCCACCGGGGGCTTGGAGGGTGAAGAATTATTATAATGCATTGAAATAATAATTCTCATTGGCTGAATCAGAGTCATTATCATATTGTAGATGATTGGCTGAAACCAAAGCCGACACCCTTCCTGTCATTATACCATATGTGGAGTTTTGGGATATTACCATATATAGAATGTTTATGTTTGCAAGTATAAGGTCACCACCTACTCTCATTTTCCTATAAATAAAGATGGATCCGCCCCCTAGGGCAGAGATCATTTGAACACTGAAGCTGCGTGTCATGGTCTCTCTCCGGCCGGCCTCTCTCAGATCCACCATTGAGAGAGCATTCACTAATTTGGAGCTCATAGACAAATGCAGTTAACGGACATACTAAATTCTGCAGCGACATGGTTGTTACCCATCCATCCGGACTGTTTTCATCTGCTAGGTTGCGAGTTGGACGGACAGTTTTATTATGACATGTGCCTCCCAGTGGGTTGTTCTATCTCATGTTTTTACTTCAAAGTTTTTAGTTCCTTTTTGGAGTGGGTTTTGAAGGAACATACGGGGTGTACATCGACGACGCACTACTTGGATGATTTCCTTTTCGTAGGCCCTGCTGCGTCGCCGCAGTGCCAGATATTGTTAAACTCTTTTCGCAGTTTGTCAGCCCGTTTCGGCGTCCCCTTTTGGAAGAGAAAACTGAGGGCCCTACTACAGTGTTGTCTTTCCTGGGCATAGAGATTGACTTTTCAGAGATGGTGTTCCGATTACCGGCTGATAAAGATACCAAGTTGCGCTCACACTTGGCAGCGGCCATATCAGCAAAAAAATTACAGCTCCGACAGGTCCAATCCCTGTTGGGTTTGTTGGTATTTGCCAGTAGAGTTATGCCCATAGGACGCATTTTCTCACGCTGCTTGTCCCTGTCCACGGCCGGCGCCCGGTTACCCACCCATTATGTACACATAACTGATTTCCAAGTATGGTTAAATTTTATCTCCGATTACAACGGGCACACCTGCTGGAGGTCACCTACCGTGTCCAACCAGGAGATCCAGTTGTTCACGGATGTGGCGAGCAGCGCCGGCTTTGGAGCTATACTGGGCTCTTCCTGGTGCGCGGCCCTGTGGCCTTAAGCATGGTGCCTTCGGGGCTGGTGCAAAAATGTAACATTGCTAGAAATGTTCCCTATCATAGTTGCTATAGACTTGTGGGGTGAAGAGTTAGCTAATTCATCCATGGTGTTTTGGTCTGATAATGCAAGCATGGTTCATGCCATTAACCATTTGACTTCCTCTTCAATGCCGGTGGTGGTTCTAATTAGACGCTTGGTTTTAAGATGCTTGCAGCACAACATTCAATTTAGGACTTGTCATATTCCAGGTGTTCAAAATAATGTCGCTGACCCCCTTTCACATTTTAATTGGCAGGTTTCCCATTCGCTCTGCCCATGGGCGGACTTGGAAGGGGCCAGCTGCCCAGATGCACTGTGGAGAATGCTGGATCTCAGCTGTTCCCCCTCGTGAGGTCATCCCTCGCACCAGCCACCTGGGCTACATACGGTAAGGCGTGGAATGAGTGGCTGGATGTTGTCGGTGATCGTCCCTTGGGTTTTGACGAAGCTACCCTACGGGTTTATGTATTGGAATACCTGTCCAGGTTATATAACCGCGGGGTCTCTGGGGCAGTTGCGCAGCGGAGCCTTTCAGGTCTGGCATTTTTCTTTAAATTGCGCGCATGGCCGGACGTCACCAAATCCTTTTTCATTGCACAAGCATTAAAGGGTTGGAAGAAATCTGTGGTAAGAGAAGCTAGACGCCTTGTTTCTTTCCCAATCCTCATAAAATTGTTACAGGTCCTTAAGTACGTTTGTTCTTCCCTGTTTGAAATATCCTTGTTTAAAGCGGCTTTACGTTGGACTTTTTTGGAGCGTTACGTATCTCGGAATTGATAGCCATGTCTGCGACCTGCCCTGGTGGTTTGTTAGCTAACGATGTTTTAAACTCGTTTTATTAAGAACTGTTACAGTAACAAGTATAAAAACAGTCACACATTGCTAATTACAATATATGGCATATTAGATCAAGGATATGTACAAATAGCAAGTCAAGTAATGAGTACATATAAAGCATTACAAACAGATGATTTCCCATTAATAATGACGCTTAGACTGGTTTGCTAGGACGTATGTATGACAGTTCAACAAAAAGACAAAAACCAAAAACAGATATACAGGAAAACAAAACAACCTAGGACCCATGTTACCCATGAGCAACTAATAGATCTGGTACAGCCAGTCCATGGAGATACATAATAAAAAATTTTGTGGGTCACCTATATTCCTATCTCACATTATCTGGTGAACCAGCGGCGGGGTTGACTGTCAGAGGGGAGTTATTCCAAATATCCCAGACCTTAGAAAATTTTGTACTACAACCACGATTTAGAAATACAACTTTCTCAAAAGGTATTACAGAATTTACCAATCCCTTCCAATAACCAATGGATGGAGGTCGATCATTCATCCAATGCTGTGCTATGGTTTTCCGTGCTTGAAATAGAGTTTCTCTCAAGAAAATACTAGTGTGGTGATTCCATGTCTCCCAATCCAGTATACCAAACAAACATATCTTAGTACATAAAGGAATGCCTACATGTAATAAGGATGATAACAGGGATAGTATATCGTTCCAGAAGTCCCTAATGACAGTGCATGACCATATCATATGCCAAAAATCTGCCTCCGGAACATGGCATCTCAGACATTCTGAAGAAGGCAAATGTCCCATTTTGTATATCCTAACCGGGGTCAGGTATGTCTGGTGTATTATATATAACTGGATCATTTTATTGTTTGCAGATGGGGAAACATGAAGATGAGACTCCAAAATATCATCCCACTCATCTGTCTGGATGGTAGGAATCCATCGTTTCCATCCACTCTCCATAGCAAGTGGAGTGGAATTCACCGTGACGGATAACAAATGGGTATATAGAGCGGATATCAGGCCTCGTGGACCTTGGGAGTTAAGAATCCCTATCAGTGGAAAGGAAGAGATTGTTAAGTTATTTCTCAAGTGATGGAGTTGGGTTTGTAGAATATGTCGGGTCTGTAGATACCTATGAAAATGGGTGCGTGGTATGTCATACTTAGTCTGCAACTGAGTAAATGAAAGTAGGACATTATCCTCATATAGGTCCCCTATAGTTCCAATAGCTGGAGATAACTGCGGGGGCATTAAAGGAAAGTAAGAAGCATTGTTCCATAGAGGCATTTCAGACACAATATCATTGTAACCCAATTGCTTTTTTGCTTGTCTCCAAACCACACGGGCCAGCTTATGTAAGGGCAGGGGTTTAATATGGGCGGGGAGAGAATTTACTTCAAGGGAGCCGAGCAGACATTGACTCCCAAGTACATGAGCCAAATGGTGCTCTGAGTTGGGAAGGTCCTTTTCAGGCATCCAGGAACTTAAGGTTTTCAGTTGGCCTGCTAAATAATATAAAAAGAAATCAGGCAGAGCCGTCCCTGCCCGTGCCTTAGGCCTTTGGAGCGTGGACAACCTGAGTTTATGTCTAGAATTCCCCCATATAAACGGTGATAACAAGGAGTTGAGCTGTTTAAAAAAGGACTTAGGTACGACAACCGGACTGTGCTGAAGGGCATATAGAAATTTAGGCATCAAAATCATTTTAACCAGGTTTATACGGCCAGATACTGATAAAGGCAGTTTACCCCATGTGTGAAATTTAGACCGTGTAAAGCCCAATAGCGGTAACATATTTAAGGAAAGGTCATCATTTGGAAGTTTAGTGATGAATATGCCCAGATATTTGAAATTATCTACTAGAGGCAACGGCGACAACTCAGACAGGCCCGGGGGCTGTACTTTGGATAAGGACATAAGAGATGATTTCCCCCAATTAATAGATAAACCGGAATATTGTCCAAAACGTTAAATTATATTAATTACCGAGGGAAGGGTATCCTGCACTCTATCCATGAAAAGCACCATATCATCTGCATAGAGACCAATGGTGTCCGTACGATCTGCTATGGTTATACCTGTAATGAGTGGAGAGGAACGTATCCGCAATGCTAAAGCCTCAATTGCCAGACTAAATAAAGCGGGCGAGAGGGGGCATCCCTGTCGTGTACCCCTTTGAAGAGCAATTGATGGGGATAGTATATTATTCACCAAGACATTAGCCCGGGGTGAAGCATATATTATCTGTATCCATTTACAAAAAACGGGACCAAAACCAAAGTTTTCCAGGCAAGCGAATAAAAAGGGCCATTCAATGGAATCAAAAGCCTTTGTTGCGTCCAGGGACGCCAAAGCCCAAGTGTTGTCCTGTAATGTGCTATATTGAACTATCGTCTGAACCCTCCTGATGCTTATAGATGTGCTTTTACCCGGCATAAAGCCGGTTTGGTCTGGGTGTATCAGATCCAAGATGACCGTATTCAGTCGTTGAGCTAGGATTTTAGTCAGGATCTTATAGTCGGCATTTACCAATGATATGGGCCGGTATGAACTACAGTCCAAGGGGTCTTTTCCGGGTTTGAGCAGAACCACTATGGTGGCATTATGAAATGTGGATGGCAATGCCCCAGAAGCAATGGCAGACTCAAAGACCTTCTGTAACTGGGGTGTTAAATGGTCACTGTATTTACTATAAAGCTCTATAGGCAGGCCATCTGGACCGGGGGCTTTACCTTTAGCCATAGCTTGGATGGCCAGGGTGATTTCATCTATTGTGATATCGGCATCCAGAAATGCCTGTTGAGTGTCTGTGAGCTGCGGGAAAGATAAATCTGAGAGATAAGCAGAGATATCCATATCAGTTATAGCCAGCGTAGTCTTATAAAGGGAAGTGTAATAATCCTGAAAGCGTTGAGTCAAAAGTTCTGCTTCCACAAGTATATCCCCGGAGGGGGCCCTAAGCTTCAAGACCGCATTCGAGGCAGAGTTTTGCTTCACCATGAATGCTAATAGTTTGCTGGATTGATTCCCCAGTTCAAAGTATGACTGTCTAGAAAAAAAGAGCTTCCGTTTAGATTTAACGTGTTGTTGTTGGGCGTATAATCTCTGAAAGCTCAACCATTCAGACCTGTGTGCATCAGTAGGGTCAGAGACATAGGACCGTTCAGCTAATGTCAGCCTATTTGTCAGAATTTCCTCATCTTGGGCTGACGTGCGTTTAATGTAAAAGATAGTAGAGGATAAACAGCCTCGCAAGTATGCTTTGAGGGTATCCCAAAAATTAGAGGCACCCATCTGTATATCGTTAGTGGATATAAAGCAATCTAGTTGATCCGGGATCCTATCTGATGGGCCGATTAATGATAACCAGAAGGGGCTCACCCTCCACAGGGGCCTACTTCTGCTGGACAGAGTTCGGAGAGTGAGAATAACTGGATTGTGATCCGATATTCCCCGGGGACCATGTGTTATAGAGGCCATGCGCAATACCAAGTCAGGTGTCCCAAATATATAATCCAGGCGTGACAGTGTACGTCTAGTTGAGGAACGACAAGTGTATTCTAACAAGTCAGGATATTTAAAGCGCCATAGGTCAACCCATCCAGTACCATTTATGAATGTAAATAAAGTAGTATTTGTCACGCTGCCCACACTAGACGGTATTGAATCACGAAATCGGTCTAAATTGCTGTCCATTAAGAGATTGAAGTCCCCCATACAAATAACAGAAGTGTGTAAAGGATCTGCCAGGCACTGCTGGGTTAACTCCCAGAACTAATCAGTCAGCACCTGAGAATACATCCCTGAGACTGACTCCTGCTTCCACCATTCAGGCTGGCAGGCTTAGGAGTGGGAGAGCCTATCGTAACCTGGCCAGACTCAGCTAGCTCCCGCCCTCGGTCTATTTAAGCCTGCACTTCCTGTCCCTCGGTGCTTGTTATTGCTTTGGTTTCCTTCCTTGTGGTTCCTGGCCCAGCTACAGCTCCTGCTATTTTTGATCCTGCTCCATACCGACCCTGGCTTACCGACTACTCTTCTGCTGTTCGTTTTGTACCTCGCACACTCCTGGCTTGACTCGGCTCGTTCACCACTCTGGTTGCTCACGGTGTTGCCGTGGGCAACGGCCCCTTTTCCTTGCTTGTGTTCCTTGTATGTTTGTCGTGTTTGTCGTGCACTTACTGAGCGCAGGGACCGCCGCCCAGTTGTACCCCGTCGCCTAGGGCGGGTCGTTGCAAGTAGGCAGGGACAGAGTGGCGGGTAGATTAGGGCTCACTTGTCCGTCTCCCTACCCCCTGCCGTTACATAATAACAAGCCCATACCTAGTCTACCCCTGGTCCCTGACACCACTATGGATCCCCGTGAGACCCTGGCTCAGCAAATGCAGGGTCTCTCCCTACAGGTCCAGGCCCTGGCTCAGAGGGTCAACCAGCCTGATGCTACCCTGGTAGTTCCCCGCACCGCACCTCTTGAACCCCACCTCAAGTTGCCCGACCGGTTCTCAGGGGACCGGAGGACTTTTCTCTCCTTTCGGGAGAGTTGTAGGCTTTACTTTCGTTTAAAGCCTCATTCCTCAGGTTCTGAGAGCCAGCGGGTGGGTATAATTATGTCCCGGCTCCAGGAAGGGCCCCAAGAGTGGGCCTTCTCCTTGGCTCCTGACGCCCCTGAACTTTCCTCCGTTGATTGTTTCTTTTCTGCTCTCGGACTTATTTATGACGAGACTGACAGGACTGCCTTTGCCGAGAGTCAGCTGGTGACCTTAAGTCAGGGTAAGAGACCTGTTGAGGAGTATTGCTCTGACTTTCGGAAGTGGTGCGTAGCTTCTCGGTGGAATGACCCTGCCTTAAGGTGCCAGTTTAGGTTGGGTCTGTCGAATGCCCTGAAAGACCTGCTAGTTAGCTATCCCTCTTGTGACTCCCTAGACCAGGTTATGGCTTTAGCGATACGACTTGACCGACGTCTCAGGGAACGACAACGTGAACGTTTATGTGTTTTCTCCTCCGACTCCCCCATGATGCCTCCCGAAGCTCCGTTGCTTCGTTCCTCCCCGAAAGATTCAGAGATACCTATGCAACTCGGGGCCTCCGTGTCCCCCCAACAACGTAGAGAATTCCGCAGGAAGAATGGTCTCTGCTTCTACTGTGGGGACGACAAGCATCAAGTGAACAACTGTCCTAAGCGTAAGGTTGCAGCCAGAGAACTTCCGCGTCTAAGTGATCATCGGGGAGGTCACTTGGGCGCACAGGTATTTCCCGTAAATATGAAACGTACTAAGATCTTGCTTCCCTTTCAGGTCTCTTTTGGTGGTAGGTCTGCTACCGGCAGTGCTTTCGTGGATTCAGGGTCCTCTACTAATATCATGTCTGTGGAATTTGCTATGTCCCTTGCTATGCCTCTTATTGATTTGCCTAAACCTGTCCCGGTAGTGGGTATCGACGCCACTCCTCTTGCTAATGGTTATTTTACACAGCATACCCCTGTTTTTGAACTCCTTGTTGGCTCCATGCATTTGGAGCAATGCTCTGTACTGTTGATGCAGGGATTATCGTACGATTTGGTGCTAGGTCTTCCCTGGTTGCAGTTGCATAATCCTACGTTTGACTGGAATACTGGGGAGCTAACCAAATGGGGTAATGAATGTTGTACGTCATGTTTTTCTGTTAATTCTATTTCTCCCCCTAAGGAGGCGAATACGCTACCCGAGTTTGTTCAGGACTTCGCTGATGTTTTCTCTAGGGAGGCCTCCGAAGTGTTACCTCCTCATAGAGAATACGATTGCGCTATCGAATTGGTACCAGGAGCTAAGCTTCCTAAGGGTAGGATATTTAATCTTTCTTGTCCCGAACGTGAAGCTATGAGAGTGTATATCCAGGAATCCCTGGCCAAGGGTTACATTCGTCCCTCTTCTTCTCCGGTAGGTGCTGGCTTCTTCTTCGTGGGGAAGAAGGATGGTGGTCTTAGGCCATGCATTGACTACCGTAGCCTGAATAAGGTCACGGTAAGGAACCAGTATCCCCTTCCTTTGATTCCTGATCTCTTTAATCAGGTTCAGGGGGCCCAATGGTTTTCTAAATTGGATCTACGGGGGGCGTATAACCTTATTCGCATCAAAGAGGGGGATGAGTGGAAGACTGCGTTTAACACGCCCGAAGGCCATTTCGAATACCTCGTCATGCCCTTTGGGTTGTGTAATGCCCCTGCGGTCTTCCAGAATTTCATAAATGAGATTTTGAGAAATTACCTGGGGATTTTTCTGGTAGTGTACCTTGATGACATACTGGTGTTTTCCAAGGACTGGTCCTCCCACGTGGAGCATGTCAGGAAGGTGCTCCAGGTCCTTCGGGAAAATAAACTGTTTGCCAAAACCGAAAAATGTGTGTTTGGGGTACAGGAGATTCCATTTTTGGGTCAAATCCTCACTCCTCATGAATTCCGCATGGACCCCGCCAAGGTTCAGGCTGTGGCGGAATGGGTCCAACCTGCCTCCCTGAAGGCGTTACAGTGTTTTTTGGGATTTGCTAATTATTACAGGAGATTTATTGCTAACTTCTCGGTCATCGCTAAGCCCCTTACGGACCTCACTCGCAAAGGTGCTGATCTCCTCCACTGGCCTCCTGAGGCTGTCCAGGCTTTTGAGGTCCTTAAGAAGTGCTTTGTCTCGGCCCCGGTGCTGGTTCAGCCCAACCAAATGGAGCCATTTATCGTGGAAGTTGACGCATCTGAGGTGGGAGTGGGGGCTGTCTTGTCCCAGGGTACCAGGTCCCTCACCCATCTCCGCCCCTGTGCCTACTTCTCCAGGAAGTTTTCGCCAACTGAAAGTAACTATGATATTGGCAACCGCGAACTCTTAGCCATTAAATGGGCATTTGAAGAGTGGCGCCACTTCCTGGAGGGGGCTAGGCACCAGGTAACGGTCCTTACCGACCACAAGAATCTGGTGTTCCTAGAATCTGCCCGGAGGCTAAACCCGAGACAAGCTCGATGGGCGTTATTTTTTACCAGATTCAATTTTTTGGTTACCTATAGGGCTGGGTCTAAAAATATTAAGGCTGATGCACTGTCGCGTAGCTTCATGGCCAGCCCTCCTTCGGAGGAAGATCCTGCTTGTATTTTGCCTCCAGGTATAATCATTTCCTCGATCGATTCTGATTTAGTTTCTGAAATTGCTGCTGATCAAGGTGCAGCTCCCGGGAACCTTCCTGAGAACAAGCTGTTTGTTCCCCTGCAATTCCGGCTAAGAGTACTTAGGGAAAATCATGACTCCGCACTATCTGGCCATCCAGGCATCCTGGGTACCAAACACCTCATTACCAGAAATTATTGGTGGCCTGGGTTGCCTAAAGACGTTAAGGCCTACGTCGCCGCTTGTGAGGTTTGTGCTAGGTCCAAGACTCCCAGGTCCCGACCAGCGGGCTTACTGCGTTCGTTGCCCATTCCCCAGAGACCTTGGACACATATCTCCATGGATTTTATCACCGATTTGCCTCCATCCCAAGGCAAGTCGGTGGTGTGGGTGGTGGTGGACCGCTTCAGTAAGATGTGCCACTTTGTGCCCCTCAAGAAACTACCCAACGCCAAAACGTTGGCTACCTTGTTTGTCAAACACATCCTGCGTCTCCATGGGGTCCCTGTCAATATTGTTTCGGACAGAGGGGTACAATTTGTTTCATTGTTTTGGAGAGCCTTCTGTATGAAGTTGGGGATTGATCTGTCCTTCTCCTCTGCCTTCCATCCTGAAACCAATGGCCAAACGGAGAGGACTAATCAGTCCCTAGAACAATACTTAAGGTGTTTTGTCTCTGACTGTCAATTTGATTGGGTCTCTTTCATTCCCCTCGCCGAATTTTCCCTTAATAACCGGGTCAGTAACTCGTCTGGGGTCTCTCCTTTTTTTTGTAATTTTGGGTTTAATCCACGGTTCTCCTCCGTTTCACCTGGTAGTTCCAACAATCCTGAGGTAGAGGTCGTTCATCGGGAACTGTGCACAGTCTGGGCCCAGGTTCAGAAAAACCTAGAGGTGTCCCAGAGCGTACAAAAAACTCAGGCTGATAAAAAACGTTCTGCTAACCCCCTGTTTATGGTCGGGGATCTGGTGTGGTTGTCGTCTAGGAACTTGCGTCTCAAGGTTCCGTCCAAGAAGTTTGCTCCCCGGTTTATTGGGCCGTATAAGGTCATTGAGGTCCTCAATCCTGTCTCCTTCCGGCTGGAGTTACCCCCGTCTTTTCGGATACACGACGTGTTTCATGCCTCCCTCCTCAAACGCTGCTCCCCGTCCTTGGCTCCCTCGAGGAGACCTCCTGTTCCCATCCTCACCCCTGAGGGGGTGGAATTCGAGGTGGCCAGGATTGTGGACAGCAAGATGGTCCAAGGCTCCCTCCAGTACCTGGTCCATTGGAGAGGATACGGGCCCGAGGAGAGGACTTGGGTACCCGCCCGGGATGTTCACGCTGGGGTATTGGTCAGGAGGTTCCACCTGCGTTTCCCCAGTAAGCCAGGTCCACTTAGAAAGGGTCCGGTGGCCCCTCATAAAAGGGGGGGTACTGTAAAGGATCTGCCAGGCACTGCTGGGTTAACTCCCAGAACTAATCAGTCAGCACCTGAGAATACATCCCTGAGACTGACTCCTGCTTCCACCATTCAGGCTGGCAGGCTTAGGAGTGGGAGAGCCTATCGTAACCTGGCCAGACTCAGCTAGCTCCCGCCCTCGGTCTATTTAAGCCTGCACTTCCTGTCCCTCGGTGCTTGTTATTGCTTTGGTTTCCTTCCTTGTGGTTCCTGGCCCAGCTACAGCTCCTGCTATTTTTGATCCTGCTCCATACCGACCCTGGCTTACCGACTACTCTTCTGCTGTTCGTTTTGTACCTCGCACACTCCTGGCTTGACTCGGCTCGTTCACCACTCTGGTTGCTCACGGTGTTGCCGTGGGCAACGGCCCCTTTTCCTTGCTTGTGTTCCTTGTATGTTTGTCGTGTTTGTCGTGCACTTACTGAGCGCAGGGACCGCCGCCCAGTTGTACCCCGTCGCCTAGGGCGGGTCGTTGCAAGTAGGCAGGGACAGAGTGGCGGGTAGATTAGGGCTCACTTGTCCGTCTCCCTACCCCCTGCCGTTACAAGTGTCTGGGTAGTCAAGGGCAAAACTAATCGCCCAATGTAAAATTTCCAAAGAGGCCGAAGGTGGGTTATAAATACATATAATGACGTAGCCCTTAGAGTCAATCTCAGCATATGTAAAAATGAACCTCCCCTCATAGTCTCTACGAGTCACCTTAGCCTCCCAGCGTAGCGATCTGTGAATCAGCAGGGACACCCCTCTAGAGTAACCTGTATGAAATGAATGTGCAGACCACTGAACCCACGGCTTATTCAGCCATCTAGCCGTTTCCAACGTCAAATGTGTTTCCTGAAGACTGAGGATGTGAGGTGAAAATTGCCTAATATGAGAGAATACCTTCACTCGCTTAAGTGGTGTACCCAGCCCCCTAACATTCCATGACATACATACAATGTTATCAGCCATTAGAGTATATAGACAATGTGAGGATCACGGCACTGCCCTGATACCCCATGCTGAAACAAAATACCAGTGGAGTACCGTGTGTGAAATATGGAGGGAAGAGGCTCCCTCAGAGCACTGCTCATGAGCACCTAGGTCCTGCAGAAAAGGGAAAACAGCACAGAAACAAACATAACTCGCAACATTGCGCAAAGTAACAGTATCCTTCACAGAAAGGACCATCTTAGAAATACAGGGGTCACCACCGCTATAGATAACGGTAGGTAAAGATGTACATATGGACGATATCCGGAGCTCCCGTCCTTAGGCATATCAGGCGATTTATATCTGCGTAGACACAAAATGAATGCAGCATATACATTGGAGAAGCAAAACATATAGCAATAAAAATCAAAAGGATATGTTGAAGAAGCAGTCTCGAGCAGATATCCCCTGCTGGTTAAGTTCTCGGTGGGGATGGATGAAATTGGAGCCAGTCCATGGCCTCACCAGGAGTGTTGAAAAATACGGATGATCCATCATGTAGAATGCGTAAACGAGCCGGATACATCATGGAATACACTATACCGCGATCTCTAAATCTTCTCTTGACTTCGGTGAATTGGGCTCTTTGCTTTTGAAGATCCACCGAAAAATCCGGGAATATGGATACTGTGGAGTTGTTGTGCTGTATAGGGCCTTTCTGTCTGGCCAGACGAAGAGCCGTGTCACGATCCTTACAATTAAGTAGTCGAGCCAAGAGAGGTCTAGGTGGCGCCCCAGGTGGTGGGGGCTTCGCTGGTACTCTGTGAGCACGCTCCACGGCGAACATCTGGGAGAAGTCATCACCCAGGGTTTCTTTTAGCCATGTCTCCAGGAAACGGTCGGGGTACTGACCCTCTGCACACTCCGGCATGCCTATGATACGAAGATTGTTGCGACGCAACCGGTTCTCAAGATCATCCATTTTTTGTTGCCCTGCGTCTGTTTTGTGGGACACAGAGGAGAGTTTAACCGCCATCGGAGAGACTCTATCTTCCAAGTGGGAAACCTGGGATTCCACCTCCGTCAAGCGGCCACGCATAGATTGCAGATCTTGTCGCAAAAGACCGACGTCGATTTTGATCTCTTCAATTTTACCCGTCAGGGAAGTTTTGCAAGCTGTGATAGCCTGGAGTAGTTGATGCGACACCTGACGTAGGGTGGGTTCCTCTTCCTGCTCATCTCCTGAGAGGTTAGCACGTGGCGGATCCACAGATTTAGGCGTGTTACTTCGTAGGGATCTAGTACCTTCTGGAGGATCATTTCTAGCGAAGTCTTTCAATTTCTCCGTAGCAGAGGGACCCTTAGCACGGTTGGTAGTCATAGCAGCGACAGGAGAGGTTGAATGTAGAGACACTTGTAATATATAGAGGAATAGTGGACGTCTGCGGAGATAAATCCTGCCAGTAAAGTAATGAAAGTCCAGAAATAGAAGTAGAGAACCCGGTTGCGTACCACAAATTAATAGAAATAGCACGTAGATAATGCAGCAAGAAACCAGCTATGACCGAGACAGGTATCCAAAAAGCAAGGGTTTCCACAAGGCAACGCCGGCCCAAGATATAATGTAGAGCAAAGCAGCAGAGTACTGGCCGAGGTATAATATATAATAGAGCAGGAGAGTACTGGCCGAGGTATAATATATAATAAAGCAGCAGAGTATTGGCCAAGGTGTAATATATACTAGAGCAGCAGAGTACTGGCCGAGGTATAATATATAATAAAGCAGCAGAGTATTGGCCAAGGTGTAATATACCCTGAAACAGTAGATGGTGACAGAGAGCAGGGAGAGTTCACTTAAGTGCCTCCAGCAGCCAGCAGGGGGCAGCAGTTACCGTATGTCGGGCCACCACGTGTAGGGCTTACAGGCTCGGCTTTCACAGGGCCCTGCTCCAGGGCTGATAAGAATGGTGCGGGGGGTGAAGGAGCTAAAGTCCTGGTATCCAGGAGTCACCTACCCCGTCCACCACGATTTCTTTATGTGCTGCAGGCCGATGTGCACTGCAGTGAAGAGGATGCACACGTGTGCCTGCAGGGATGTCGGCAGTTAATGGCGGCCCCGGCCTCCGTTCAGCGCCGCACCACGAGTCGTCTCCCGCGGGATGTCGGCAAATAGCCTCTCCTAGGGACTCAGCAGCCTCTCCAGACTAGATTCCTCCGGTCTAGCACCCAGGTAAGTGGAGGACGGATGCCTATATAACAGGATTATATGCAGGATGGCGGGAGCTCCGTTACACACGTCCGCTCAGGCTGCCATCCAAGCCACGCCCCCCCTAGCTAACGATGTTGCATTATCCAACTCAGGGGTTCGATTCCGCATACGAAAATCCAAGACAGACACTATTGGCAGGTGTTGTTGGGTATCTTTGAGACCGGTTCCTGGTCCCGGCTGCCCTGTCCGGGCCATCACACTTTATACAGATGTTCATGTGTCAGGTACACAATTTTTCTCACATGCCGATGGTAAACCACTCACTAAGTTTCAATTCACAGCAATATTTCGGTCAGCCTTAACCCATGCTGGCTTCCCCCACAAGGAGTTCAGAACACATTCAATCCGCATTGGAGCCGCTACCACGGCCAGCGGCTTGGGTCTATCTGATGAGGATGTATGGCATATCGGGCGGTGGCATTCGGATTGTTTCGCCTGTTATATCCGTCCGGATTTGATTTTGTATTAAGTTTATTTATTTGTTTATTTATTAGGTTCACGCCCCGTTATATGGATCTTTGGGCATTCTTACATTTTCTGGGCAGAAAGGAGAGCGGCAATACGACCAGGAGGTCTCTCGCTGGGTCTGCTAGGAGCTAAAGTCCATTGGCGGGGTTTGCGAGGCCTGAGATTGCTGGACGCGTTGCCCAAGGTGGTGGCCATCAGCAGGCAATGAGTCGGTCCTACGGTACTGGTGATCCATGTCGGGGGGAATGACCTATGTTCTGTTCACTTGGGTGAGCTCATAGCACTGATCCAGTCCGACCTGGAAAGGTTTACTTAGTTTTTCAACGAATTGGTGCTAGTTTGGTCTGAGGTCATTCCTAGGGAAGTATGGGAAGGGGCCCGTGACGAGGCTGCAATTGAAAGGGGTAGACGGCTGCTTAACACCAGGGTGTCCAGGTATGTCAGGGCTGGTGGAGGTGTGGTAATTTGGCACAGGCAGTTGGAAGGTGACAATCGGTGCCTGTTCCTACAGGACGGGGTACACCTCACGGATATCGGATTGTATATCTTTTTATCCGGACTCCAGGATGGTATGGAGGAGGCTCTGTATCGGTTTTCCGGGGGGGGGGGGTGCGCAGTTAAGGATGCTCACCCTCCTCGTGGCGGTATTTGTGGAAAGGTACGACCTACATGCCCTTCCTTAGGCGGGCTGGCATACGGGTACATTAAAATGTGTATTGGTTTACGGTTATGTTGATAAATATCCAAATAATAAATAAATAAGGCTGTGGCCGACCCTTCGTGTCAACCCACGTTCAAAAGTTCATTGGTAGTTGGTCAAGTTATTTGTAATTAAAGGTGTCATAGTCCAACCTAGCGAGATATAAAAGGTTTAGCATGCACACAGTCTAAACGATCAGTCATTTCACTTAATAAAAATTATCTGTTTAGTGTATAAAATATACATAGTAAGTTAATGTTAAACAAACTAAATCGTCACACTATACAGTGTACAGAAAGATAAAAAAAAATGTGGAAAGGTACAGAGACCAATCACGAAAATTGTGCATACATTACGAAAAAAGTAAAGCATCAACAGATATGGAGGCATCGTAAATACGGTGTCTGCGCGCATCTACTGCGCATGTAAAAAATGGCGTCCAAACCGGAAATCCGGTCAATGGAATGGATAGATCCAAAGAGACACTACTGCATATGAACCAATATTGCGTTTGCGTTTCAATACTCTTGGCATGCTCCAAAGACGGTGCTTACTTTTCAGCACTGCTCATGACAGCTGACCCAATTTTTCATATTAGAAATAACCCTATCGAAACAGTGACAGCGTATTTATCACCATAACGGGGTACCTACAAAATATTTTACTATAGATGGTTTCTAAAGGAGAAATATGACAGCTCCAAAAAATAACATTAACTACGTAACTGGGGTATATACTCAAAATCAGCACATCATAAATCCCATTAAGTGTTTCAATTATGACCTCAATGGTCAAAAAATACAGTTCTAATATCTTATGCAGAAACATATGTAGAAGAGTAAAAAAATCCCAATAATTTGTTGGTAGTGTTTCTATGGTCTATATTGGAAAAATAAAAATTTTCGTCATCAGAATATCCCCAAAATCTGGCAAAAACAGTCTTGGAAATAAATACATAGCCCTATTGAAAAGAGTATGAATAAATATACCAAAGAGCGGCCTCTGTTCTTTTGCAAAAAAACATCCATTCTAGTCCTTCTCAATGGATTAGAATATCATCAAAAAGTTAATTTATTTCAGTAATTCAATTCAAAAAGTTAAACTCAAATATTATATAAATTCATTACACACAGTGTGAACTATTTCCAGCATTTTTTCTTTTAACTCCTTAACGACCACCCACCGTCTTTTTTTGACGGCAGGCGGTGCAGGTGCTTTGTCTACAGCGACGTCTTTTGGCATCTCTGTAGAAGAGGCTGATGATCGCTCCTGTGAGCGCTCATCCTCTAAGCAGGAGCTGTAACTAACAGCTCCTGATCTTAGATCAGCCTGCTGAACACAGCTGGGGTCGGAAAACATTCAGACCCCAGCTGTTTAACACTTTGATTGGCGCGGTCCGTGACCGCGGCATGACCAAAGGGAACTCCCCTCTTTGATCTCGTGATCGGAAATCCCGGTGACGTGATCAAAGAGCAGGGAATCCCTCTGCAGTCAGCCTTAGGGATCTAGAAGGGACCCCCGGGCTGTCTGTTCAGGAAACCTGCTGTTAGGGCACACTATGTAAGGGCCAATGCAAGTTCGAGCCTGGATGTAAGTTCAAGAATAGTTGCTCCTCCTGCGGCGGGACCTCACACAAGTCTGCAAAATGTTTCCGAAAGGGTAAGGATAAGGGATTGGTGGGTGCTAGTCATGGGCCTGACTCCGGTGAAATGGGAAAAGATGGAACCATACCTAAATAGATTTCCTGATCGAACGGGAACGAGGGCGGTGTTGTTGTTGGATGGCTTTCGTTTTGGTTTTCAGATCCCTCTTTCCCCCCATGAGGTCCCCTTTTCATTGCTTAATTTGTGTTCAGTTCTGCTACATTTTGAGGTGGTCAGGGATAAGTTGAGAAAGGAAATATCGTTGGGCAGGATGACAGGCCCCTTCGCGTATATCCCTATTCCCGGACTGGTTGTTTCTCCGCTCGGGATGGTGCCTAAGAAAGAGCCGAATAAGCTTCAGCTCATTCATCACCTATCTCACCCGTGTGGATTGTCGGTTAACGACGGGATTGCTCCTGAACTCTGCTCTGTGGTGCACACGTCTTTTGATGCGGCGGTAGAGTGGGTGCGGTGTTACGGCAGGGGTTCGCTGATGGAAAAAAACTATATTGAGTATGCTTTCTGCCTCCCCCAATTCATACGGATAGCCTGCGGCTGTTAGGGTGTTATTGGGACCAGGCTTATTTCGTGGATAGATGCCTCCCTATGGGGTGCTCGATTATTTTGGAGCTTTTAGCTCCTTCCCGGCATGGGTGATTTGTGACGTGGCGGGTGTCTCATCAGTTATCCATTACCCTGACGATTTTATGTGTGTTGGTCCTGCGGGTTCCCCTATGTGTGCTACCCTGCTACACCCAATCAAATGGGTGGCAAAACAGTTTGGTGTCCCGTTGTTCCCCGATAAGACGGAAGGGCCGTGCTTGTGCATTGTTTTTCTTTGAATCACGATTGATTCCATTAAAATGGAGTGCCGCCTTCCGGGGGATAAACTTGAAGCTCTGCGTGTGGAAGCTTGTCGGGCCCGGCACCTACGTAAAATTCCCCTTAGAGCATTGCAGTCTCTGTTGGGTAAACTTAACTTTGCCTGTCGGATTATGTCCATGGGGCGGGTTTTTTGCAGGCGTCTATTGGGGGCGACGGCAGGTATTAAGGCCCCCCATCATTTTGTCCATCTGACTTGGGAACATAGGGCAGATTTGGAGGTTTGGTCCGAGTTCCTACAATTGTATAATGGGAAGTCACTGATTATGTCCTCGACAGTTGACTGGGAGCTTATTGTAAGGGTCAATGGTGCGCATTGCGGTGGCCAAAGGCATGGGTCAACATGGGTCTAGATAGGAACCTTGCTCTCCTGGAACTTTTTTCCTATTTTGGTTTCGCTGGAGATTTGGAGTGAGAGGTTCCGAGACAGCAAGGTGCACTTTCATTGTGACAACATGGGGGTGGTATTGGCAATTAATAACGTGTCGACGTCTTCCCCCCGGTGGTGTGGATTTTGCGGCGTTTGGTTTTACAGTGTTTGTCCCTTAATGCGTGGATAATTGCGGTGCATGTTCCTGAAGTTCAAAATTATATAGCTGATTCTCTTTCTCGCTTACAGTGTGAGCGGTTTCACTCTGTCATGGCGTGGGGTGTCGACCTACTGGGCCGTACCGCGTAGCGGGATAGCAGCTGGCCAACTAGGTACAAAACAATGTCTATAGTCCAGAACGGGTACCTGAGGCAATGTAGACAGCAGCGGTGATACAACTTAACTTTCACTGTAGATGGCACAGTAGATGGAGCAGAAGACACGAATTGACTCTCACTGTAGATGGCACAGTAGATGCAGCGGAAGACACGACTCAACTCTCACTGTAGATGGCACAGAGGCACGGTAGCACGGGATACAGGGTACAGGCAGCAGGAACGGGCAACACTGGGAACTGGAAAACACTGGGAGACCATCTGCAAGACAAACTATAGGTAGACAACAATGCTCAGGCAAGGATCAATTGACTAATAACAGCTGGACGCGTACTCGCCCTTTAAGACAGTGCACGCGCGGGCGCGAGCACCCTGCGGGAAACAGTCCCAGAACCCGGAAGTGAGTGCCTGCATCTTTCTGGAGGAAGATGTCACCGAGAATACAGATGTTCATGGCCGGGGCCGTCAAAGGGTAAGTCTGAACGACGGCCCTCGGCCATAGACGTTACACACTCGTTGGCTCCGGAGGCGGACGTGGAGGGGACCACTTTGCCTGAATGGCTATGGGAGTTGGCTTACACGCCTCAGGACGATTGATCCTATCTTCTCTAGTGCCTGGTACTTGGTCGGCTTATGATATGGCGTGGATGGATTGGGAGGTGTGGCAAGCTGGTCTACCTGGGGTGATGATGGTCGAGTAGTGGCGTTTCTAGGGTTTCTAGGTCAGGCTTCAGTTGCGGGCTGGTCGGTATCGAGTGTTAATCATTTTATGGCAGCTCTAGCATTTGGTTTGAAGCTAAGGGGTTTCCGGGATGTCACAAAGGATTTCTTGGTGGGCCAGGCCCTGAGGGGTTATCGTAAAGGGAGAGTTTTGCCTGATGGTCGTTGCCCCGTTTCATTATCATTGTTAGAACGCCTGTGGGTAGTTTTGGAAGGGGTTTGTTTCTCGGCTTTTGAAGTAACGTTGTTTAGGTTAGCTTTTTCATGGGCGTTTTTTGGGGCTCTTCGGATAGGAGAGTTAGTAGCGTCTAGCACTAAGAGGGGTGGAGGGTTGTGAGCGAAGGACGTGTTGTTGTTGGACAGGAGTGTTGAGTTTTGGATTAGACGTTCCAAGACAGATCAGGGTGGTCGTGGTAAGAGGGTGGTGTTATGGGCTGCTGCCGGGGCTCGGATGTGCCCAGTGGAGTGTTTCTTCCATTACAGCGTGATACAACGGAGCGTCAGTGGGCAGTTTCTATGCCTTATTTGTCACAATATCAGTTCACCTGGGCATTGCGCTGCTGCTTGGAAGTCCTGGGGTTGGACAGGTCTCTGTTCTCACCTCATTGTTTTCGTATCGGGGCCGCAACTGAGGCAGTGTCCTGGGGGTTCGGACCCGAGGTGGTTAAGCGCATCGGCAGGTGGGATTCTCGCAGGTTCCAGTCATACATTAGTCCTCAGTTTTTGTGGGATGGTATTTAACCCCTTCCCGCACCTTGGCGTAAATGCACGTCCAGGTGAGCAGTAACTTCCGCAGCGGCGGTTAACTGTGCAAGGTGTCAGCCCTGCTCTCCCCGTTGCCGATCAGCGGCCTGTCGCCACTGAAATCGGCAATTAACCCTTTCGATGCGGTGGTCGATTGCGATCACCACATCGAAGAGGTTTACAGCGGATCGGCAGCCCCCCACATGTATTTGCGAGGGCTGGCGATCCTTATCATGGCAACCAGAGGCCAGACAATGACCTCCGGGTTGCCATGTACGGAAGCCTCGGAGGATCAGCCTCCGGCCGGTCCTCCGATGCTTCCTGTCAGTGTGACAGTTACGTCACAATGACAGTTGGAACACATTACACTACGTGTGTAGTGTAATGTGTTCCAGCAGCGATCAGAGCAGCAGCGATTAGAGCTGCAAGTGTAAGTGTCCCCTAGTGAGACAAGTAAAAAAAGTCCCCTTACAGCGCTTTTTTGACTGAAAAATAAAAACGTTATGGCTCTCAGAATATGGTGACACAAAAATTTATTTATTTTATAAATAAGTGGTTTTATTGCACAAACGCTGCAAAACATAAAAAAATTATATACATATGGTATCGCCGTAATCGTATCGACCCGCAGAATAAAGTATAATGATCATTTATAGCCCAGGGTGAAGGCCATAAAAAAACGAATAAAAAACATTGTCAGAATTGATGATTTTTGGTCACCTTGCTTGCCAAAAAATGGAATAAAACATGATAAAAAAAATTTCTGGTACCCCAAAATGGTACCAATGAAAACCTACAGATTGTCCCGCAAAGAATAAACCCTCACACCGCTCCGGTGGAGAAAAAATAAAAAAGTTCTGGCTCCCAGAATATGGCGATGCAAAATGTGCAGAGTGTCCAAAAGCAGATAAGATCGGGCGCCATTTATCAGTGCGACACCGGCCACATATCAGCGGATTATTATTTATTTACCCCATTATTATACCCTCTTATTATACCCTGATGTACTCCGCACAGATTACATATGCCCCCATCTTATAAACTGAAATACCAGCAAAACGCCAAACAGAACAACTACCAAGCTACATCTGCGCCCCAAAAGCCAAATGGCGTCCCTCCCTTCTGAGCCCTGCAGCGTGCCTAAACACCAATTTACGTCCACAGATATGGTATCGCCATACCCGGGAGAACCCGGTTAATATTTTATGAGGTATTTGTCTTCAGTGGCACAAACTGGGCATAACATGTAGTGCACTAAAATGGCATATGAGTGGAAAATTGTAATTTTCACTCCGCACCATGCGCTGCGCATTAACCCCTTTGCGCACCACAACTTAGCATGTCTTAGTGTGGGGGGTGATGTATGGAGCGTCTCACGTGAAAAATAAAGAATTTAAAACGGCAAAATCGCTGTTTTTTTGGTCACCTTCGCTCTACCTAAAAATGTAATAAAAAGTGCTCAAAAAGTTGTATGTACCAAAAAATGGTACCTATAAAAACGAACGCTCGTCCCTCAATAAATAAGCCCTCATACCGCTCTATTGACTGAAAAATAAAAAAGTTGTGGCTCTTGGAACGCGGGGAGGAAAAAACTAAAAAGGAAAAGAAAAAAATGGATCAGTCCAGAAAGGATTAATTACTTTCTAATGAAAAACCATTTATGACCACACGTGGGGTATTGCCGTACTCGGGAGAAATTGCTTTACAAATGTTGGGGTGCTTTTTCCCCCTTTATCCTTTGTGAAATTAAAAAAAATGCAACATTTTAGTGGAAGAAATGTTGATATTCATTTTCACGGCCTAATTCTAATAAATCCTGCAAAAGACTTTTGGGGTCTAAATGCCCACTATATCCCTAGATAGATTCTTTAAGTGGTGTAATTTCCACTTTTGGGGGGTTTCCACTGTTTTGGCCTCTCAGGGGCTTTGCAAATGCGACATGGCACCCAAAAACCATTTCAGCTAAATTTGAGCTCCAAAAGCCAAATAGCGCTCCTTCCCTTCTAAACCTTGCTGTGGGTCCAAACAGCAGTTTATTACCACATATGGCATATTTACGTAATCGGGAGAAATTGTTTTACAAATGTTGGGGTGCTTTTTCTCCTTTATTCCTTGTAAAAATTAAAAATGGCTACCTTTTTTCAGAAAAAAAGTCGATTTTTACCTTTACAGAATAATTCCAATGAATTCAGCAAAACAACCGTGGGGTCAAAATGCTAACTTTACCCCTAGAAAAATTCCTTGATGAGTGTAGTTTCCAAAATGGGGTCACTTTCCGGGGGTTTCCACTATTTTGTTCCCTCCAGTGCATTTCAAACGCGACATGGCACTGAAAACTATTCCAGCAAAATCAGAACTTCAAAATCCAAATGGTGCTCCTTCCCTGCTGAGTCCTGCTGTGGGTCCAAACAGCAGTTTATTACCACATATGGGTTATTGCTATAATCAGGAGAAATTGCTTTACATATGTTGTGGTGTTTTTCTCTTTTATGCCTTGAAAAAATTAAAAATTTCTACTTTTTTTCAGAAAAAAAGTAGATTCTCATCTTCGCAAACTAATTCAAATAAATTTAGCAAAAAAAACTGTGGGTTCAAAATGCTAACTATACCCCTAGATAAATTCCCTGAGGGGTGTAGTTTCCAAAATGGGGTCACTTTCCGGGGGTTTCCACTATTTTGTTCCCTCCAGTGCATTTCAAACGCGACATGGCACTGAAAACTATTCCAGCAAAATCAGAATTTCAAAATCCAAATGGTGCTCCTTCCCTTCTGAGTCCTGCTGTGGGTCCAAACAGCAGTTTATTACCACATATGGGGGTATTGCTATAATCAGGAGAAATTGCTTTACATATGTTGTGGTGTTTTTTTCTCTTTTATGCCTTGAAAATATTAAAAAAGTAGATTTTCATCTTCACAAACTAATTCAAATAAATTTAGCAAAAAAACTGTGGGTTCAAAATGCTAACTATACCCCTAGATAAATTCCCTGAGGAGTGTAGTTTCCAAAATGAGGTCACTTTTGGGGGTCTTTATTGTTTTGGCCCCACAAGACCTCTTCAAACCTGACATGGTGCCTAAAATATATGCTAAAAAAAAGGAGGCCCCAAAATCCACTAGGTGCTCCTTTGCTTCTGAGGCCGGTTTTTCAGTCCATTACCGCACTAGGGCCACATGTGGGGTATTTCTAAAAACTGCAGAATCTGGGCAATAAATAATAAGTTACATTTCTCGGGTAAAACCTTCTGTGGTATAGAAAAAAAATGTATTACAAATGAATTTTGTAAAAAAAAAATGGAATTTGTAACTTTCACCTCTACTTTGCTTTAATTCCTGTGAAACGCCTAAAGGGTTAATACACTTTGTGAATGCTGTTTTGAATACTTTGAGGGGTGCAGTTTTCAAAATGGGGTGATTTATGGGGACTTTCTAATATATAAGGCCCTCAAAGCCACTTCAGAACTGAACTGGTCCTTGTAAAAATCGCCTTTTGACATTTTCTTGAAAATATGAGAAATCGCTGCTAAAGTTCTAAGTCTTGTAACGTCCTAGAAAAATAAAAGAATGTTCAAAAAACGATGCCAAACTAAAGTAGACATATTGGAAATGTTAACTAGTAACTATTTTGTGTAGTATTACGATCTGTTTTACAAGCAGATACATTTAAATTTAGAAAAATGCTAATTTTTGCAAATTTTCTCCAAATCTTGGTGTTTTTTACAAATAAATATTGAATTTATCAACCAAATTTTTTCACTAACATAAAGTACAATATGTCACGAGAAAACAATCTCAGAATTGCTTGGATAGGTAAAAGCATTTCGGAGTTATTACCTGAAGGCCAAAACAGGCTTAGTCCTGAAGGGGTTAAGTATTTGCGCCTTTGTTTTTTGATATGTGTTTTGGCCTTGTCAGTCGTCGCCCCCTGACCCACACCCTCTATTCTTACTCTTCTGTTGCCACTCCCTCTTTTGTTGTAATTTTAGATTCCTCTCCCCGATTGGTGTGGATACTCGGGCACTCGTATGTGCATTGGGGGCGGTGAGTGCTGACAGTTGGGGTTTGAGGTCTTAGTCCGCTGGCTCGGGTGCAGAGGTATGGTCTGGAGTCAGGTTCTCCCCGACTTCCATCGCTTCGCCCCATTGGATAGGGCCCCTGACATCTTGGTGTTGCATGTAGAGGGCAATGATTTGAGTGCTCGCCCCTTTAGGGAACTCATAAGGGATGTAAAATACGTCCTTTTCCGATTGTGGTCCTGTTTTCCCGGGGTGGTGGTCGTTTGGTCGGAAATTGGCCCCCTGTAAGTCCTGGTGGCATGCCCGTTCCATGGTGCGTCTTAACAAGGCACGGGTTAAAGTTAACCTGGCGGTTTCGGGGTTCGTGGTGAGACACGGAGGTGTTTTCATTCGTCACTATGACTTCGAGGATGGTCAGCGGAATTTTTGGTTGGGCGATGGCATACCGTGGTTGGCATTGACCTTTGGGCCCTTCGGATCCAGGAGGGAGTAGAACGTTTTCTGCTGCTGGGTGGGGGCTCTCATACTTGAAGGTTTTCTAAGTATGTTCGTGTGGCGGATTGGGGGTCCCTGAAGTTGGTGGTAAATTGTGAGGGGGGATTTATCGTGGGTATGGTCCCTCCTGAATTATATAATTGATCGATGGTCTGGCTCAATTTGGGCTCCTGCTGGGTGGTGTCCCTGGGAGTGGTTGCACTTAAGGACAGCCAACTGCAGTTATGATGGTGCCCCTGAGCCTGTGGGAGACGGCTGGGGGTAAATATTATGCAGATGGGCAAATTTTTGATGCCAGATTTTTGTAGCCCCAAGGACTCCCCTTTCCCCGTTCATTTTCTATGCTAATTTGTTTATTGTTATTTATGTTTGTTAATAAAATGGCTGCTGTAGCCCAGATTTATCCAACCCAATAAGTCTGTGTTTTATGGGATGGGTAAATTGGGAGGGTCTGGCCTCTAAGGGGGGGGGGGGGATAAAAAAAAAGATAGGCTATGCTTCTTGTCCTTAACTGAACGAACTCTACAATCCCAGGGTCAAGTACAGGCCGGACACAGGCCGGACACAGGCCGAAGGACTTAGAGGTAGGCCAGCATGACCAGGGGTGTAGGTAGGAAGGGGTTAAGGAAGCGTAGGGGAGGAATAGGAGTTATGTAGGGGAGGGGGATAACAGAGTGAGGCATAGATATATGAGGGGAGGCAGGGGAGTTGCGCCATTAGCTAGTCAGATAGCGTTTTGAGTTCCCGCCTGCCCTCCCTATTTTTTGGTGTTCTTGAATGTTTATTGTGTTGTTTTTGTTGTTTTCTTTTTTCGCTGTTTCGTTTGTTTCTTATTTTTTCACAAATTCATGGACGCTGTGGGGCAGTTGATGCAGAGTCGCAGCAGTTTGTTGGCGGATTGGGGGTCCTTGGAGTTGGTGGTAAATTGGGGGGGGGGATTCATCGTGGGTATGGTGCCTCCCAAATTATATAATTAATCGGTGGTCTCGCTCAATTTGGGCTCCTGTTGGGCGGTGTCCTGGGGAGTGGTTGCACTTAAGGACAGCCAACTGCAGTTATGACGGTGCCCCTGAGCCTGTGGGAGACGGCTGTGGGTAAATATTATGCAGATGGGCAAATTTTTGGCACCAGATTTTTGTAGCTCCAAGGACTCCTCTTTCCCTCTTAATTTTCTATGCTAATTTGAATTGTTGTAATTTATGTTTGTTAGTAAAATGGCTGCTGTGGCTAAGATTTATCCAACCCAATGTGTCTGTATTTAATAGGATGGGTAAATTGGGGGGTCTGGCCTCTAAGGGGTGCAAAAAAGATATCTATGGTTCTTGTCCTTAACTAAACAAACTCTACAAGTTAACCCTTAATGGGATTAAAAAAATAAGTAACAAAAAAATAATAATAAAAAAAATGGCCCAAAACAGTATCATTATTTTGCATAAAATATATTTTATTGCCCCTACATTACATAAAAAAACAAACCTACACATATTAGGTATCTACATAACCATAATAATTTGAAGAACTAATTTAACAGGTTATTTAGTGTGAAATGTGAATGAGATAAAAATAAACCAGAAAAACTATGCCAGGAATCGATTTTTCTTATTTCTCACGCCGTAAAAAGTATTTTTTTCTACCACAAAACTGCGATAAAAAAAAATACAATTTCTCCCGCATAAAACAAGGCCTCATACAGCCACATCAATTAAAGAATACAAAAGTTATGGCTGCTGAAATGCACAGAGGCATGACTTAAGGTATGTTTGATGCCTTTGCTATCTATGACCTCCCACCACCCAATACCAATAAGAGACCACAACTTGCAATTGGTGTAAAGGCCACAGCAGCCATTTATTAAATACACAACTTTTATGCAATAAAATAGCATAATCATAACACATCATAAAAAACACTCCATAAATTAACATCCTGCACTATTCTTCCAACATTGCCCAGTTAAAGGATCCTTGAAGGCACTTCAGGAATTATATAAAAAAAACTCCATCCTTTCCTTGTCAGGTCTGGACTTATTGCCCTACAGCCGTACTGCACCTGACCCGAGGGCACCAACCATCTCCAAGACCTCCCTTCCTGGGGACCCTGCCCATCAGGAATGTATGCAAAACCAGCTGGGTAACCACTCCCCAGCCCCTCCAATACTACCCTGGGTTAAACGCCCCGATTTCTTTTCCAACAATCTTCTATGTTGTTCTCCTTCTTCCCATTGCGTGCCTTCAAAGACCCCTCCTCCTGCCGCCACGACATTCATGTGTGACCCCTTGCACATGAACGTCCCTCCACAACCGCAGGGCTTTTTCCAGGCCGTCCTTGATGCCCAGTGTCCACATATCAAACCCTACGTCATTCAAATGAACGCCATCCGCTCGCAGAAAACCACGCTCACCTCTCTCCAACTCCCTATGCCGCACCACAACACCGCCATTACGAGCCACAAATTTACCAACCACTTTGTTCACCTTTGCTCTGGCCTTATTCAAACTGTGAACCGAACGGGCCTGACGCCATGCCCTACGAGCAACAATATCTGACCAAATAACAATCAATACTGGAAATGATAACCATAACCGCAACAAATACAGCTTAACGTCCCGCGTCAAATCCCTAGACGACCGTATACCCAAGTCATTGCCTCCAAGATACACGACCAAAATATCAGGCACTCTATCCATCCCTGCGTAGAACTGGAGCCCTGGCAACAACCTGCACCACAGCATGCCCCTCAGACCCAGCCATCTGACCTGAACCTCCGATTGGTCCAAACCCAACTGCCGTCCAGCCGGACGAACATCAGCCCAAACACCTCCCCAGTGCACGTAACAATGCCCCATATTCCACTTTCTGTTCTTGAGTACTTTATTCCTCATATTTCCATGTCTCCTTGGGTTGCCGCAGGTATAAAGGTTATTTCTGATTTTTATAACTCTGACACTTTTCAGACGTTTGAAGACTTACAGAAGGTTTATCAACTCTCCCATAACCTTTTTTACCAATATCTGCAAATCAGACATTGTATCCAATCCATGAAACTTCCCCAATCACCTATTAATCTCACTTCATTCCACAAATTCTTAAATAAAGGGCAGGGATATTCAAAGGGTTTACCACAGTTTTATGATTTGATCCTTGCTCTGGATAATAAGGGTAAAACAAGTTACATGTTAAAATGGGAGAGGGAACTGGGTTCAGTTTTTCCTGAAGATACCTGGATTAAAGCTTCAAATTGGGCCGCAAAACACTCTAAATGTGTAAATCATACTGAATTAATGCGGAAAATTCACCTGCGGTGGTATTTAACACCTTCTAGACTAGCGCATATCATCACGGGTTCTTCTAAACTTTGTTGGAGAGGTTGTGGACAAATAGGATCCCCTTTACATATGTGGTGGTCGTGTCCATCAGTGTCTGGCCTTTGGGTTCGGGTATTTACACTTATTTCGGAATTCGTACAGGTTCCCGTGCCGTTATCCCCTGCCATAGCAATTTTGGATATTAATCTGGAGGAAATAGATCCGCTAGATAGATTAATTATTTATCATATTCTTATAGCTACTAGAATGGCCATCGCACAATCTTGGAAATCTCCGATTTCCCCCTCTATCCAGGAGGTCATTAGAAGAGTTAATAGCCAATGTTATCATGAAACTTATTTAGTTTCTGATTTAGTTCTTCATGGTCGGAATGTGAAGAGATGGAATTCTTGGACTCATTCAAAATACTATATTTAATTATGATCTTAAATGGCTAATTTGAGATGTGTTTTACTTATATGGAGTGTCATTCTAATACCAACAGTATTGTGTGTCTGTTACTTATGTGTATTTTTGTTTGGTTGTAATGTATAAAAATCTTTCAATAAAAATTTAAGATTTAAAAAAAAACAAAAAAAAAAACAAAAAACAAAAAAAAAACAATGCCCCATATTCCAGACCAAGCAGGGGCCCGCACCTAGAACAAAACAAAAACAGTAAGGTAATAACTTCATGTCCCACCTCCAGCACAACTTATCCCCACCGCCTCAAAGCAAATGAGGCCGCACATAAAGCCTGTATCTGTCTGACTCCCACCTACCTATCTTCTTGACCATCACTGGGGAAAAACCCCACCTAGCTGCTTCAGTAGCCACGCCAATCCTAAAAGACTGAGAGCTAAACCCTGCTCCACCCCTACCCGACAAGAGGATACATTTTTTGAAAACCTGTGAAAACTGAAATTTTGACAAAGACAGACCATCCGCATGAACCAACAAGGATGCCGGCCCCTCCGGCCTCAACGCAACGAACTCCTGAAAACAGTGAACCGGGCACACCTTTGATCCTGGTAACTCATACAAGCGCACCACAAAACCTCTACCCTCTTGATCCGTCTTTGATCTACGAAGCAAGCAAGATAAGCAGGAGCCATCTAATTCAACGTCCTCATACAATAAGCCCTCAGCGACACGCTTGCCAACTCCGATATCTTGAAAGCCCCAAAGAAAGCCAAAGAAAAGGCCAACGTAAATAAACGCACTTCGAACCCTGACACACAAACAGACTACAAGAGCTCACAAATTGCTTCCAAGATCTCAAAGGATACTGGCTTCCTATGATCCCTAACTGCGGAACCCCTCCTGAAACCCTTCACGAACCAGGAAGGACTTAGTCACGTCCTCTTCACCTCTGCTTTTAAACCAAAAAGCCAATGCAGACAAACTTCGAGCAACCGCTGGCGCAGACGCCCCCTCACTGTAAGAATTTCCTATATAGTATAACAAGCACGCCGGCCGATCCGAAACACCCACCTGCGCATCCTCCAACAAAGCCTGCCATACCGCACCATACCTTTTCCACGTAACCGCACTAACTGACTTCCCAACGAGCGACATCGCCATCGTCATACCACCTTCCAAAGATGTTCTGGGCAAGCCAGGCCATGAATCTCCGCCCCCGGCGCCAGCAGACGAAACCTGTCCCACTGTTGACGAGAAAGGGAATGAGCCACTGAATTAAGCACCCCAGGAACATGAACTGCCACATAATGCGAATTCAAAACCAATCCTTTCAAAACGAAATATCTCAATAGTCTCATGAACGGCGGGGAATTAGCCGTCTGCGCATTAACGGCCTGAACCACACCCAAGTTGTCACATACGAAACACACTTTCCGGTCCCGCAGACAATCCCCCCACAACTCTGCCGCCACCACAATCGGGAACAGTTCCAACAAAGCCAAGTTTCGGACGAAACCACATTCATGCCATGCACTGGGCCAAACCTCCGCACACCACTGCCCTTGGAAATACGCCCCAAAGCCACAAGCACCTGATGCATCTGTAAATAGCTCCAAGTCCACACTGGACACTGGCCAATACATGAGCACAGACCGCCCATTGTAGCTCTGCAAAAACTACCCCACACCAACAAATCCGCTTTCAGCTCCCCCGACAACCTAATAAAATGATGGGGAGAATGAACCCCTGCGGTAGCACTAGCCAACCGCCTACAAAACACCCGCCCCATGGGCATAATTCTACATGCAAAATTCAAATGTCCCAACAACGACTGCAAGTCCCGCAACTGGATCTTTTTACTGCGCAACGCACTCGCCACCATCTCTCTCAACTCCAGCAATTTTTCCTCTGGCAAGCGACATTCCATTTTATGTGAATCAATCATTATCCCCAAAAACTTGATTGCCGTTGTAGGACCTTCAGTTTTTTCAGGCGCCAAGGGAACCCCAAACTCCTTTGCCATTCGTTCCATAGTATGTAGCAAACCTGCACACACATAGGTAGCCGGCGGACCAATAAACAGAAAATCATCCAAATAATGCAGAGCAGATGGCATCTGCGACTCACGCCGAACCACCCACTCCAGAAATGTGCTAAACATTTCAAAATAGGCGCAGGAGATGGAGCACCCCATCGGGAGACAACAATCCACGAAATATCCTTCCTGCCAATAACAACCTAACAAACTAAAACTGGCCGGGTGTACCGGCAATAAACGAAACGCGGCCTCAATATCAGTTTTCGCTAACAGGGAGCCCTTCCCATACTTGCGAACCCAAAAAACCGCCACATCAAAGGAAGTGTAACTAACCGCGCACAGGGCAGGATCGATGCCATCGTTCACCGACTCCCCTTCCGGATAAGATAAGTGATGAATAAGGCAGAACTTATTAACCTCCTTTTTAGGAACCAAACCAAATGGGGAAACCCGCAAACTAGGCACCGGCGGGAAAGAAAATGGGCCAGCCATGCGACCCAATGCCACCTCCTTCATCATCTTATCAGTAACCAGAGCAGGCCGCACCAAAGCAGACGACAAATTACGGACCATCCCATCACGTCCAGCCGTCGTACAAGGAATCCGAAAACCCTCAGAGAAACCCAAAAACAACAACTCTGACACTTTTTTATTTGGATACTCCCTTAAAAACGGAAGCATCCTTTCCACCCTCACCGGCGTCGCCCCTCTTCTGCTCAGCATCTCCCTGCCTGCCCTTATGCTTCTTGAAGCATCTGGACAAACCATGGGCGCCTCCGCAACCGGAGCACTCGTGCTTGTACCGACAGTCCGGTCCAAACTTACAATGCCCGTCGTTGAACTGCATCAAAATCCCTTTCCCGAGGAAGCTGACCGACCCGTTGCTGACCCCTGACCGCCGGCCGCATCCCGAAAGGGCTGATGCCCCTGTTTTGGAGCCGACATTAAGCGCATCCACAAACTAATGTCCATGTGATCCCATCGCAACGAAGGGCGCACCGACTTACGTTGACGAAACTGCTCCTCATACCGCAACCAGGCATTACCGCCGTATACCCGGTACGCCTCCCCCACTGAATCCATGTAGCAAAACAACGCCGAACAATTCTCCGGCACCTTTTAACCCACCATGCTAGCCAAAATAGCGAGGGCCTGCAGCCAATTCGCAAACGTCCGAGGAATCAAGCGATAACGACTCCGCTCCTCTTCCTCCTTCTTACTCTCATCCGGTTTCCACCTGTCCAGGTTAAACTTTTCTAACGCCAATAAAGCAAAGATCTCCACATAGTCATCCTTCCATATCTTCTCCCTAATCTCAGCCTTCAAATGCGCCCCCAGCGGGCCCTCAAAACACACATACACCTCGCACTTCGCAGCGTCAGCCAAACGCACGTCCTCCACCACTTTTTTGGAAGTACTAGCCCCCACATCTACCGCCTTATCCACTTCCACCACGACGCCCGCAGCCGGCGCCACCTCTCTAGCCACCGCAACCCCTGCCACAGCTGCTCTTCCACACGCCTCACTAACAGCGCCCGCACCCTCGCTGGAGACTGCTCTACACCTCCCAAACCTCTAGTAAAATATTCCTGCATACCCCTAAAAAACAGTTTCATGTGAGACACAGAAAACAGCCCCCCCACATCCCCCCCACCCATCCCCGGCACCACATCAGTGGTAGACTCACCCGGCCGTCCCTGAGGTGACCTACCAGTGGCCGTTTCCACCGATCCAGACGATCCCGGTGTCCATCCCGTCGTTCCAGGGGATCGGTGCTCCTGCACCCCTCGCTCCCCATAGCTAACCGACTTTCCGGCCGAAGACGTCCTAGGCCCAGCAGACACCGGCCCGTCCAATGCCCTGCCACCTGCTTCTGGCTTGGCATAGATAGAAAGACAGCCCTGGCTACCAAGTCCTTCTGCAGGGCTGTCATAATCTTCCTCGTTACCCCTCACAGTAGAGCAAGATGGCCGCTGCCCCCTCCCGACCGGAAGGGGCACGACGTCACCGACAGACCTGGACCGGGTATTTTTCGTTCCCCGCCGCATCCTCCAGTTGGAGCCCGCCCACCTTTTCCTGCGGGTCGGGCCTGGCGTCCGCTCGTCTTTCTGTTGAGCTCCTCCGGCACCCGGAACCTCGGCGCCGGAGAGAGCCGTCACTTCCGGTCCCGCCCTCGCTTCCAGCCTTGTCGTTGAAGACAGGAGGAGGAAAGATGGCCGTGGCCCCCCCTTCGCCTGGCGATAGCTCAGGACCTGGAGGAGGAGGGTCCCTGGAGGGGCTCCCACGGCGCCGACAGGACTGAGGCGTTACCTCAGGTGAAGGCCTCTCCGGAGGCCTGGAACGCCTGCTGCTGCGTCCCTCCACGCTCTTCACTCCCACCACTGGATCCGGAGGAAGAGCCCCAGAGAACAGCTGCTCCAGCCATCCAGGACAGTGCTGCAGCGCTGCGTCTCTGATCCTGGCCATCATGGACTCCAGTGAAGCATCCATGATAAGGTAAGTGAAGAAACTGGGTTTTTATTTTGCCCTGACTGCCCTTGCTGGGGTTTCCCCTCCTAGAAGGAACCACAATAGCTCTATCTACATACAGGGAGGGGGTGAGGCTATATCTTCAGGGAGGTGTGGGTGGCACTATCTACAGGGTGGTGTGTGGCACTATACACGGGAGGTGTGTGGCACTATCTACAGGGGGGCTGTGTAGCACTATCTACAGGGGGCTGTGTGTGTCATCATCTAAAGGGGGGCTGTGTGGCATCACCTACAGGGGGTCTGTGTAGCATCATCTACAGGAGGGCTGTGTGGCATCATCTACAGGGGGCTGTGTCGCATCATCTACAGGGGCCTGTGTTGCTCTATCTACAAGGAGGGCTGTGTGGCAATATCTGCAGGGGGGGCTATGTGGGACTACCTATAGGGGGGCTGTGTGGCACTATCTAAAAAGGGGATATGTGACACTATCTAGAGGGGGGCCTTGTGACACTATCTACAGGGGGCATTGTGGCATTGTCTACAGGAAACAGTGCGTGCCAATATCTACAGGGAGCAGTGTGAACATTGCTGTACTAACCAAATAAATTAACGAAAAAATAAATATATATATATATATATATGTGTGTGTGACGTATATGAACAATAAATGTACGAATAGATAGAATATATATATATATATTTATTTTCCTGTTTGTGTATACGGTATATACAGTCAGGGTAGGAAATCAGAAATCGCTACAGTGTATATAGTGTGCACTGTATACTGTCTGAGGTAACAAAGTAGTCAGTTTTATATAGACACTTTGTAGACAATCATCAAATGGCGCAAACTTGTTGCAGTCAGGTACAATGCAGCGAGCCACATATAGCACAGACCAGGGGATCTCCTCTGCTTGTCAGAAGAACGGGGCTAGGTGAGTATTTTTTTTTTATTAGGCACTATGCGGGCATTATATTGTGTGGAGGGCACTATGGGGGCATTATACAGTATGGGGGCATTATATTGCCTTTAGTGCCTCCCCCCCATATTTCCCCTTTCCAGTATAATGCTCGCATAGTGCTCTCTCCGCACATATTATAATGCTCCTATATTGCCTAAAAAAAATAATAAATATATATTCACCTATTCCTGTCCCCACGACGAGTGGAGGAGATCCTCCGATCTGGACTGTGTGTGTCTCGGTGAAGACAGGCTCAATCATGCGCCTGTCTGTGCCAAGGCGCTCATGACTGGCGTTACATAGTGAATGGTAGAGCATGAGACTGACGGCTCCCTGCTCCACCATTGGTTCCAACTGTAGCTGCATCCTCAGGTTGCAAATGCAGTTTACACCGGGACATGCCGCCTTTCGCCTAGGACAATGGGACACCGCCAGGAATCTGGGACTGTCCCGCTGGATCCTGAAAATAATACTGTGTGCGGAGGCACTATGGGGGCTTAATACTCTATAAGGGAGGCACTATGGGGGCAATATATTGTGTGGGGAGGCTCTATGTGGGGCAATTTATTGTGTGGGGAGGCACTATGGGGCATTAAACTGTGGGAAGGCATTATTGGGGCATTATACTGTGTGGGAGGGCACTATGGGAGCACTATACAGTGGGGAGACACTATGGGGCATGATACTTTGTGGGAGGTTACTATGGGAGCATTATACTGTGGGGAGGGACTATGGGGGTATTATACTGGGTGAACTGTAGTCAGTGTGTATGGGCAAGGATTAGGCAGGGTTAGAGGCAGGGCTTACCATTAAAAAATTAAAATTGAAAGCACCACAAGAGTTGTCCCTCTTTAACCCCTTCAGGACCAAGTTCATTTTGGCCTTCAGGACCAGCCCCATTTGTTAAAATCTATAATGTGTCACTTTATGTGGTAATAACGTTGGAATGCTTTTACCTATCCATGCGATTCTGAGATTGTTTTCTCGTGAAATATTGGACTTTATGTTTGTGGAAACATGTGTTCGATAAATTCATTGCTTATTTGTGAAAAAAAACAACATTTTTTGAAAATTTGCAAAAATTATGATTTTTCTAAATTTAAATGTATCTGCTTGTAAAACAGATAGTAATACCACCCAAAATAACAAGGAATAAAAGAGAAAAAGCACCCAAACATTTGTAAAGCACTTTCTCCCAATTACAGCAATACCCCATATGTGGTAATAAAATGCTGTTTAGACCCACGGCAAGGATCAGAAGGGAAGGAGCGCCATTTGTATTTTGGTGCTTAAATTTTGCTGGAATGGTTTTCGGTGCCTTGTCGCGTTTGCAACGCACTGGAGGGACCAAAACAGTGAAAACCCCCCAAATGTGACCCCATTTTTCTACGGGTATAGTTTGCATTTTGACCCCACAGTGTTTTTGCTGAATTTATTGGAATTAGTCTGTGAAGATGAAAATCTATTTTTTTTCTGAAAAAACATAGAATTTTCAATTTTTTACAAGGAATAAAGGAGAAAAAGCACCCCAACATTTGTAAAACAATTTCTCCCGAGTACGGCAATACCTTATAGCTGGTCATAAACTTCTGTTTGGACACACGGAAAGGCTTAGAATGGCAGGAGCGCTACTTGGCATGCAGACTTTGCTTGATTGGTTTTTAGGCGCCATATCGCTGTTGAAGAGCCCCTGAGATACCAGTACAGTAGAAATTCCTCAGAAGTGACTCCATTTTAGAAACTACACCTCTCAGGAAATTCATCTAGGGGTGTAGTTAGCATTTTGACCCCACAGGTGTTTCTAAGGCATAGATTTTATTAGAATTAGGCAGTGAAAATTAAAAATGTAATTTTTACCAAAGATATGTTGTTTTATCTCCCAATTTTTTATTTCCACAAGGGGTAATAGGAGAAAAAACACCACACAATTTGTTACTCAATTTCTCCCGAGTACGGCAATACCCCATGTGTGGCCCTGCTGTTTGGGTACATGGCAGAGCTCAAAATGGAAGGAGCGCCATGTGGCTTTTAGAGCGCAGATTTTGCTCTATTGGTGTACAGGCTCCATGTCACGTTTGCAGAGCTCCTGAGGTACAAGAGTACAGTAGAAACCCCTGAGAAGTGACCCTATTTTGGAAACTACACCCCTACACCCCTCAATGCATTTATCATATCCCTGGACATATGACAGTGCTCAGAATTGAAGAGCACAATTTGCATTTGAGGTCTATTTTGGTGATTTTCACAGCATTGGCCCACAATGGCATGGCTCTGAGGTCAAATAGTAAAACAAACCCCCAAGTAGTGACCTCTATTTTGGAAACTGCACTCCTCAAGGTATTTTTTAAGGAGTGCAGTGAGCATTTTGACCCGACAGGTATGCCATTTTAGTGCCCAATATGCGGTGCCCAGTTTGTGCCACTACAGACAAATGTCTCATAAACTGTTAAGCGGGCTCTCCTGGGTATGGTGATGCCATATATGTGGACGTAAACTGCTGTTTTGGCACAATGTGGGGTCCAGAAGGGAGGGAGTGGCATTTGGCTTTTTTGAGCGCAGATTTTGCTTGGCAGTTGTTCTGTTTGGGGTTTTACTGGTATTTCAGTTTATAATGTAGGGGCGTATGTAGTACATCAGGGTATATGTAAGCTGTGCAGAGTACATCATGGCATATGTAAGATGTGCGGAGTATATCAGGGTATATGTAAACTGTGCGGAGTACATCAGGGTATATGTAATCTGTGGAGTACATCAGGGTATATGTAAGCTGTGCGGAGTACATCAGGGTATATGTAAGCTGTGCGGAGTACATCAGGGTATATGTAAGCTGTGCGGAGTACATCAGGGTATATGTAAGCTGTGCGGAGTACATCAGGGTATATGTAAGCTGTGCTGAGTACATCAGGGTATATGTAAGCTGTGCGGAGTACATCAGGGTATATGTAAGCTGTGCGGAGTACATAAGGGTATATGTAAGCTGTGCGGAGTAGATCATTGCATATGTAAGCTGTGCGGAGTAAATCAGGGTATATGTAAGCTGTGCGGAGTGCATCAGGGTACATGTAAGCTATGCAGAGTACATCAGGGTATATGTAAGCTGTGCGGAGTACATCAGGGTATATGTAAACTGTGCAGAGTACATCAGGGTATATGTAAGCTGTGCGGTGTACATCAGGGTATATGTAAGCTGTGAGGAGTACATCAGGGTATATGTAAGCTGTGCGGAGTACATCAGGGTATATGTAATCTGTGAGGAGTACATCAGGGTATATGTAATCTGTGCGGAGTACATCAGGGTATATGTAATCTGTGCGGAGTACATCAGGGTATATATAATATGTGCGGAGTATATCAGGGTATATAAGCTGTGCGGAGTACATCAGGGTATATGTAAGCTGTGCGGAGTACATCAGGGTATATGTAAGCTGTGCGGAGTACATCAGGATATATGTAAGCTGTGCGGTGTACATCAGGGTATATGTAATATGTGTGGAGTACATCAGGGTATATGTAAGCTGTGCGGTGTACATCAGGGTATATGTAAGCTTCAGGAGACTTTCGGTCCCCCGTTCTCCCTATCGCTGCCAGCGATCACACATGTATCCCCTCTCCTGTGGATAGGGGATACATGTCTTTTGTTTAATGGCAGGGCGGGGAGATACCTCCCTGCTCTGCCGTACTGTTCAGTGGCGTCCCGCTGTAGCAGCCATAGCGGCTGCTAGCGGTGCCTCCGGCCATGGTGGGGGCCCGTGCCGGTGGGCGACACGGGCCCCCTCATGCCGCATAGCAGTCGCTACTGCTGCTACAGCGGTAGTTACGCCACTGATTCCACCATTCTCTATGCGATCCTCATGGTGAAGTCTCCGGTATCTGTGTCTCCTCATCTTCATCTCCTGGACTGAGCAGTTGACCCCTGAACCCCAGTTTTTATAGAGCCACAGTCATTGTGACATCATGCAGTAAGGTGACAATGGCCTCCTGCACATCATCCGATGATGTCACATATGAGGTCACAGTGCACACTGGTTAGCTTTGCTGCCTTACAGTGAAGATTCCTTAACCCCTTAATGACCAGGCCTATGTACTGTATATATATATATATATATATATATATATATATATATATATGGAAAAAATCGAGCAAAGAAGCAGCACTCAATAGCAAAAAATGAAATTTATTCACCCAACACAGCAACGTTTCACTTCCTCCATGGAAGCATTTTCATATATAAAACAGCCTGCCACAGTGCCCCTATATTACAGTTCGCACAGTGCTCCCATACATAGTATCCTAGGTGTGTTTCTATAGCAAGCGGATCAAACCTAACATGGGTAGACATGGTGACCGCATAATTATAGCAACCACTCAGATGGAAACACGTTGCATTGACATCCACATTTATGCTTTTGCTATAATACAGTATAAAAAAATAACTGTACAAAACACAAATGGGACAATAAACTGTATACTAACCAACTGCTTCTAATTTCCAGAAATAGATAGATATTTTTATTGGTGGCCTTGACAGTTCCCATTTTCTGCTTTTTAGATGTAATTATCTCCATGTACTTCCTAAACCTGGAGCTTTATAATGTAATAATTATTGGGTGGGTCTCGTTGAAAACTATATAAAGTAGACAGGATCAAGCATCATCCATATATACCTTTGGCTACGGAGGATATTTGTATAATTATGACAATGTAATTCAACTGTATAGAAAAGATCATGTTACATTCCCAGTTTATATTTGTAAAGAGGGTTTGGCTGATATTCCTAGGATCTCATTAATAGTGGTCCATTGACAATCTCAACTGTTCTTTGTGCACCGGGTGTACCGTAACCCAACTTTTTTGCAAGAAATAGACTTATGCTTTGATGCCAGATGCCTTAAGTGCCCGGATGAACAGGCAGATCTCCTAAATGATGTGAATGAATCCCGCATTATGGAGGTTTTCAGGGAAGGTGTTTCAACTTATCGCATTAGTGTTCCACACTGTTCTACCTATGTCTGTTGGTGGGGGCAGTGGCATAACTACCGCTGTAGCGGCTGCTAAGGGGCCTGTTATGACTGCTGCAGCGGTAGCGACGCCGCATTCAATAGTATCTGCGTCCTTCGGGGCTTTATGGCACTATACAGGGGGAAGCTGTATGCCACTATCTACAGGGGGGGGGGGTGTATGACACTATCTACGAGGAGGCACTATCTACAGGGGGACTGTATGGGATTATCTACAAGGGGAGCTGTATAGCTCTATCTACAAGGAGAGGTGGGAGAACTATCTACAGGGGGGCTGTATGTCACTATCTACAAGGGGGCTGCATGGCACTGTCTACAAGAGGGGCTGTATGGCACTGTCTACAAAGGGGAAGTGGACACTATCTACAGGGGGAAGGGTGGCACTATCTACAAGGGGGTGACACTGTCTACAGGGGGGCTGTATGGTACAAACTACAGGGGGGCTGTATGGCAGAATCTACAGGGGGCTGTATGGCAGAATCTACAGGGGGCTGTATGGCACATTCTTCAGGGGGCACTATCTGCAGGGGGGAACTATCTACAGGGGGCACTACCTACAAGGAGGGCTGTGTGTGGCACCCAGGGGAGGGGGGCGGTCAAAAGTTTGATATGAGGCCCAGTCTTTTCTAGTTACGCCTGTGGGTGGAGGTTTCAGGTTAAGTTGGTAATCACCAATTGATATTCCATAAATTGGCCATACAGCGGTTAACTGGTTAGATCCGAATTCTCCTCACTACAAAGAACTATTTAATCTTAATGGTGTGTTCTGCACGGAAAAAAGTATCTATCTCAAAAGGGGTGCCCTTCAGAAGTTTGGGGATCAGTGGTCTCTATGGCTCCCGGGTTACCCTTTACGGACCCCGCAAGAGGCAATATACTGTCCCCTTAATTGCATTGCTATTTTTCTGCATGATATGTTTACTGTACCTTGACAGTGTGACGTACCTCTGTCATGTAATGATATGGTCCATTTATTATTATTATTTTTTTTTTGTAATGTCACTATGTTCTCCAGAAGGAAGTGTATTCGCCTTATATATGTGGCCTCTCTTCACCTCAGGGGCTTGTAGGGAGGGGGAAGGGGTGCATCTTGTACATTGTTTTGCATTATAAAAAAATCAATAAAAACTATTTCATGAAGAAGAAAAGATAATGTTCCCCATAGCAATCAGGCAAATTTTGTCTTTTTTCATGTACATTTTCATTTAATTGAATAGCCTGTTTTTACGGACAGAGGGATTTCTACATTGTAAAATTTCAATTCATGTTTAAATACAAATGTACTATACAGAATATTGTTTTTTTGTTTTTTTTTAAGGCAGACTGGACTGGGTTCATTTGCAAAAGAGGCATTAAGTATGGTGCAAAATGTAGATCACATAGCAGGTCTGTCCTTCCGATAAGCTATTAATGTGGGAGTCAAACCACAGGGACTACCACCGCAAACCAACTTGCTAGAGTGCAGCAGCCCCATCAATATTTATTCACCTATATCGGCGCATCCGTACATGCAGCTATGCCTATTACTGCAGCTGAACACCATTCACGCCCCTTTGCTCAGCTGATTGGTGGGGATCCTAGGGGATGGACCACCACTGATCACAAATTGATGGCCTATCCTAAGGTTAGGCTATTAATGTCTATTCCTTGAAAACTCCATTAACCCGTTAAGCCACCAGAATGTAACTGTGCGTCATGGATTGGCTTACATTAACCCCTTCCCGCCTCAGCCCTTTTTCAGATTTTCATTTTCATTTTTTCCTCCCCACTTTCCAAAAGCCATAACGTCTTTATTTTTCCATCGATATAGTCCTATGAGGGCTTTATTTTTGCGGGACGAGTTGTAGTTTTTCGTAGCATCATTTATTTTGCCATATAATGTACTAGGAAATGGGAAAAAAAAATATTTGTGGGGTAGAAAATGAAAAAAACAGCGATTCCTCCATGTTTTTTTGCGCGCCGTTTTTACGGAATTCACTGTGCAATTAAAACAACATGTTAACTTTATTCTGTGGGTCAATACGATTACGGCGATACCAAATATATATAGTTTTTTCTATATTTTACTACTTTTACAAGTAAAAACCTAAGTGTAAAAAAGAAAATTTATTTTGTGTCGCCAAATTTCAAGAGCCATAACTTTTTTATTTTTCTGTCGATTAAGTGGTATGAGGGCTTATTTTTTGCGGGATAAGCTGTAGTTTTTAATAATACCATTTTGGTGTACATGCGATATTTTGATCACTTTTTATTTCATTTTTTGTGGGAGATTAGGTGACCAAAAAATAGACATTCTGGCGTTTACAATTTTTTTTTTTACAGCGTTCACCGTGCGGGTTAAATAATGATATATTTGAATAGTTCAGACTCTTACGGACGCGGCGATACCAATTATGTTTATTTATTTTAGTTTTTTACTATGCTCTAGGGGGAAAATGGGAAAAGGTTTTTTGTTTGAACTTTTAACGTAAAAAATTTTTTTTACATTAAAAAAAAACTTTATTTAACTTTATTCAACCAATTTTTACTTTTTTTTATTAGTCCCCCTAGGGGACTTCAACCAGCGATCTGACGATGCTAATGTACTAATGTATTGCTGTATATCGTGATTCTGACAGGCTTCTATTAAGCCCTTCCGGAGGCAGGGCTTAATAGGTGCACAAAGATGGCGGACCTGGGGGCCTTCATTATTCATTAGGCCCCCAGGCAGCCATAGCAACCATCGCCCCCCCCCCCCCGAGATTGCGTTGCGGGGGGCGCGATGAGCTGTTAGAGGGGGTTAAATGCTGTGGTCGCTATTGACCACAGCATTTAACGAGTTAAACTAGCGGAATCGCGCTCAAGCGCAATGCCGCTCATTACTCTGAAGTGTCGGCTGTAACAAACAGCCGACACCGACATGATATGGAGCGGGTTCACTCCATACTTCCCCTACCCGACTTTGCATATGGATACGTCAAATGTCGGGAAGGGGTTAAAGCCAATGGATCACCATGGCAGCCGGAGGCCTTACTGCCATGACTGTATGCACGCCTCATAGACTGTTTTACACTGGAGGGAAGTAATGCTTTTGTATACCAACTATGCCAAATATTATATTCTAAATCAGAAGATTGCAGTGTGAAGTCCCTTAGTAATACAAAAAAAATAATTAAAGAAAGTGAAATTGAAAAAAGTGCAAAGTAAAAAATAAAAATAAAGCCATTATATAAACAGTAATTTAAAGGGGTTGTCCACGACTGGGCAACTGATGACCTATCCACTAGATAGGTCATCAGTATATGATCGGTGGGGGTCCGACACCTGAACCCCACACCGATCAGCTGTTACGGCTGCCTCAGGGCACCAGACGTCCATACCAGAAGCAGATCTCTCCGGTCACGGAGTAGTGGCCGAGCTGCAGTACTGCAGCTCTGCTCCTATTCAAGCAAATAGGGGCAGAGCTGCCGTTCTGCAGAACGGCCGCTATGCAGTGGTCGAGGCCATCTGCTTCCGGCTCCAACTACTGCATACCGTTCAAAACATCCGGTCCCCGGCGGCAGCCTAAGTAGATGATCGGTGCGGGGTCCAGGTGTCGGACCCGCACCGATCATATACTGATGTCCTATTCTGTGGATAGGTCATCAGTTGTCCGGTCGTGGACAACCCCTTTAACTTTGTAAAAGTGACAAAACAATTTAAAATACACATATGATATTGCGGTGATCGCAGCCATAAACCCATAAACAACAACGGCAGAATTGCTCTTTTTCTATCCACTCTCCATAAAAAATTATAAAAATTAATCGATAAGTCCCATGTACCCCAAAATGGTTCCAATTACAACTAAACCTCGTCCTGTAAAAAACAAGCTACATGGACAGAAAAATGTAATTAAATTAGAAAGTTCGGACACCTCCTCCCTTAATATTCCTAGCTCATTTGATCCTATCTTGTCTCATATCACAATCAAAATTGTGATAAATATAGAAAGTTTTCCTCTGTTATTCCCCAGGAGATCATCCACCTTTCTTTTCTTCTTTCTCACAAATCTCAGATCAGACCGATACCTTCCTGTAAGGCAACTGGTTGTAGCAGGAGCACCCCCCCCCCCCAGATGCTCTATCTGCAATTGAAGACCAGGAATGATAAGCCCCACCGCTTACTGAAGCCGCATCCCCCCAGCCATCTACCAAACAAAAATGGAAAGTATCAGGAGTAAAATTTCTGCAAGATTTCTGCAAAACTGTTTGTTTCAGCAGCTGCAAAAAAATCCTGTTGGGCAAGTTTACAGTTCCTATCTCTTTAAAAAAATACTTTTTCAAAGTTGATGAAAATTAAAAAAGAAATCCTAAAAGAGTTAGTCTCATGAAGATCAACTGATCACCGTACGCCCGGCTCTTGGAACCCCCGACTCTCAGCTGTTAATGCTGGGGAAAGTTTTTTTTAGCTCGCGGCAGGTGACATGCATACCTCCTAACTATCCTGTTATTGCAGGATTAGCCCTGCGAAATGAACCTCGAAGGGGTGGGGCTTAAACAAGTGTGTCCCAAAGTAGGCGTTTCTGGATGGTTTCATAGGCATTTCTAGGTGGATCCGGTTGGGTTTTAAATGTCCCACAAATGGGGATTCAAAAAATGTTGGGTGGTATGAAACTATTACAAAGAACACAAGGATTAATTTCCTCCTCATCTCTTCCATTTTCGGCTGACAGAAGGCAGAGGGGCGGGGCTTGAACAAAGGGTGGGGCTTAATATATTCCTAATTTTTTTATTACAAAAACCACCAAAAAGGATCAAAGTAAAGAAGGAGATTCAGGGCTTCTCAACTCAGACAGTCGACTTGCTCGACTGTGTTCATAACTCCCATAGAAGTGAACGGAAAGTGTCAACTCTCCATGCATTCTCCTCCTGGATGTGGTGGCCGGCGGCTGTCTCACCAAGTGAGACGGGGGTTGGGTTTATGGTATATCCATGTCTGAGTTAGGAATACCTCTTTAAGGGAGGAATTGCCGTGATTTTTTTTATTTTTAGTGTACCTGGGTATTAATATCATTAGACAGTTCTCTGTATTAACCTTGAGTACGCTTTTACATAGTAATTACCTTATCCCAAACGAAATAATTAAAAATGTTCTAATTTTTTGTGATAATGCAACTCAAACATTTACCAAATGAATAAGGTTAGTAGCACTGAAATATGTCAGCGGGTGATTACAGGGTCAAAACTACTTACCCCTTCATGAAACCAAGTGCCCATTTACCCATCCCGACAAGGTCTGATAGTCCCAACAGCACTTGGTAATACAGTAAAACCAAGGAAGAAGGGATAAGTGGTGTCGGCTATGTGATGGGTAGGGGACTTTAGGGCTGTAGGCTATATGCCCGCTACACCACCACTGGTGAAGTCGAACATCTTGGACACTGCTCTTTCTGTAGGTCTGAAAGGTGACACATCACCTTTATGATGTCAATACCCCTGTAATGTCTATAGACCCCATTAGGACAATAAAACCCCAGTGATCTGCTGTACTCTGTGGCGAGTGTTTCATTTCCCTGCAGCGCCACCACACGGAAAATGAAGCATTGCATGGTGCCCATTGAAATAAATGCGCTTTCTGTGTAATGCACAGATGTGCCGGGTCTTCCAGAGAGAGACACTCTCTGTAGCCGCTTTCCCCTCCTTCAAATTAATGGAGGGCCTGAACCAAGGAACGCTCTATTAACCTCAGAATGCCCTAATAGGGTTTTATAAACCTAGACAACCCTTTTAAAAAAAAGTACTGGTTAGGGCTTATTCAGACGAATGGAAATCTGGTCTGTGTGAAGGATGTTTGTTTTTTTTACGCCTGTCACATGGCTGCATTTATTTCAATGGGGTTGTTCACATGGCCGTTGTTTGAACGGACTGTGTGAAGGGCCCGTGAAAAAATAGGAGATGTCCTATTTTTGTCCATTTTCACGGATCCCTCAATAGACTCAAGTCTATGAGGGATCCATGAAAGCGGGTCCCGCACGGGTGTGACTTAGACATGAAAAACTGAAGTTTTCAATACAACATGTATAGAGATGAGCGAACTTATGAAAAGTTCGGTTCGGCTAGTTCGCCGAATTTCACGAAAAAGTTCAATTCGGACCGAACTAGTTCTGACCGAACCTGTAATTTCCGTGCGCCGAGCATGGTACTGTCCAGGGTGCTGATAGAGTTAATGGGCTGCACTAAGGGTGTGTTCACACGCTAGCTGTCATTTACGTGTGAAAAGGCAGACTGTTTTCAAGAGAAAACAGCTGCCTCGTTTCACACGTAAATGCTCCTCCTCGCATTTTGCGAGCCGTCTGAGACGCTCGTAAATCTTGAGCTGTGCTTCATTGAGTTCAATGAAGAACAGCTCAAATTACGTGGCAAAGAAGTGCCCTGCATATAATGTATAAGTGTACTGCATATAATGTATATAAGTGTCCTGCATATAATGTATATAAGTGCCCTGCACTTCTTTGCCGAGGCAGTCCATTTACGCGTCGTCGTTTGACAGCTGTCAAACGACGACGCGTAAATTACAGGTTGTCTGCACAGTACGTCGGCAAACCCATTCAAATGAATGGGCAGATGTTTGCCGACGTATTGCAGCCCTATTTTCAGGCGTAAAACGAGGCATAATACGCCTTGTTTACGTCTAAAAATAGGTCGTGTGAACCCAGCCTAACTCTTTCAGCAAGCGGCGCGCGGAAAATACAATTTTAATGTAATAAAAAAAATATATAAATACGTTCATACTTACATTCCTCCTGTCCGGCCTCCAGCGATGACTTTTCATCCATGTCGCCGCTGCAGCCAATCACAGGCTGTAGTGGCGTCACGCACGTCAGGATGACATCAGAAGGCCGGCCTCCAGGGATGACGCTTCATCCCACGTGACCGCCTCTGCAGCCAATCACAGGCTGCAGCGGCCTCTGCAGCCAATCACAGGCTGCAGCGGCCTCTGCAGCCAATCACACGCTCCTCTCCTGAAATACTCTGTGCTGCCTTAAACTCTGTGGACAGGTCAGGATCCTGTTTCTTTTAAAAGCCACGGGCAGCCGGTCGTTTTTCCGAGCCGTGCTCCCATTATAAAGTATAGGAGCACGGCCCGTAAAATAAAAAAATAGAACATGTTCTATCTTTTTAACGGCACGGGCACCTTCCCGTGAGAAAACGGGAAGATACCCCTGGCTAATAGAAGTCTATGGGCCCGCTATTTCGGGTCGTAATTACGACCCGTAATAACAGGTGTTTTTACGGTCGTGTGCATGAGGCCCCGTAATGACGGGTGGCTACATGTGTGCACCCGTCATTACGGCAGCGTTGCTAGGCGACGTCAGTAAATAGTCACTCTCCGGGGTGCTGATAGAGTTAACTGATCGGCAGTAACTGTTTCAGCACCCTGGACAGTGAATTCCGATCAGAATATAGAGTAACCTGTCAAAAAAAAAGACGTTCATACTTACCGAGAACTTTCTGCTTCCTCCAGTCCGGTCTCCTGGCCGTTGCCTTGGTGACGCGTCCCTCTCGACATCCGGCCCGACATTCCTGGATGACGATACAGCCCATGTGACCGCTGCAGCCAATCACAGGCTGCCGCGGCCTCTGCAGCCAATCACAGGCTGCAGAGGCCTCTGCAGCCAATCACAGGCTGCCGCGTCAGAAAAGAAGGTCGGACTGGAGGAAGAAGAGGGACTCGTCACCAAGACAACGACCGGGTACGTATGAAATGCTTTTTATTTTATTGTTAATCAGCAGCCTCTTTTCTCTATCAGTGATTGATAGAGACAAGTGGCTGCCGATTTGTATAATATTTTAGACCGGTTTCGGTCAAAACGGGTTCGGCCGAACCCGGTGAAGTTCGGATTCGCTGCGAACCGAACTTTTCCCGATGTTCGGACCGAAACCGGGTTCGGTTGTCCCGGTTCGCTCATCTCTAAACATGTACTATGTCTTCCATTCTGTGGTCATATTTGAAAACATACTAATAGAAAAGCAGATTAAAGGCTATGTACACCTTTGAGGGCATTTTGTTCCCTAATAAATAGATTAGCCAGCGTAATTAGTGTAACTTCCTAAATAGTTTTTATTCAAAATTCGTTTTACTTTTGGAGATTCGGCTGTTCTGTATTCTCTATACAGAGCAGCTGTATCGTTCGCTTTACACTGAATCCGTCAGTCCCGCTGACGATTTACAAAGTTACACTAATCACACTGACTAATCTATTTATTATTTTAAAAAAAATAAAAAATGCCCTCAAAAGTGTACATAGTCTTTAAGGCTATGTTCACATCGGTATTGTTTTCCTTTGTTCTGCTCCGTCATGCTGGATCCGCAGACTCATTTAATTGGTTGCGTTTGGTTTCCGTCATTTAGCCGGACACAATAGTGCTACATGCTGCACTTTTTGTCCGCCAACTATGACAAAATCTGCGATGAAGACTACGACTTAAACAGAGCCTAAGGCTTCCTTCACACACACTTTTTATTTGGCTTTTTTTGGCCAAAAAAACCTCATCTTTTTCACTTAAATGGTATAGACGGTTTTATGGCATTTTTTGTGGCGTTTTTTCCAACTAGTCTTTTTTACTAACGGAATTTTTTTTAAATGTGGGATTTTTCCCATTGTAACTGATGTGATTAAAAGATCATGTGTTGCAAAGATTCCGCTTTGCAACACATGATTAAGGGTGCATTCACACTTTGCGGTTGAGGTTAATTTTTTTCTGGAACAGGGACTGAAATCCGGGCGAAAAATATCTGGAACGTCTGCATAGTAAACAATTGTTAAATACAGAATGTGTCAACTGGTCATTATGATTATAAACTACAAAGAACTAAACCACCAGTAAGAAAAAGTAGCTCATCAGGCGATTGTCACACATAGATTGAGGCAAATTACCCCCAATATGGGGGTGGGGGGTGTCTGCTTAACCTCTAAATCTCAACAGTGGGGTTCAGTTGATTGGACAATGACGTCATTTTGGACCCGATTGAATCTCTTAATTCTGGCAAATCCTTCCAAAGAATCGCAAAATAAATAGGATGTTATGAATAATCCAATGATTCATTCTGAGCTGCCGCCTGTAGCGGAGGAGTTATAAGGAAGGTAGGTGGAGGTTACAGGAGCGATTGTTGATGATTGCATTGCTGGAATGTTTTTAACAAATTACACAGTCACAGCCTCGCCATATGCTCCAGGAAAATTCATAGAATCAATAGCGATTCCACTTACTATAGATCTTCTATTGTGGTTAGTATTCCTATAATAAATTCAGATGAAACAGGTTGTTTGGGATTAGAAAAAAAGGTTCTATTTATTTTTTTCAGAAACAGCGCCAGCTTTGTCCATGGGCTGTGTCTGGTATTGCACCTCAGCCCAATTGACTTGAACAGACACATTTAATTGACAAAATAAATTTATTTTCTGGAAACAAAGTAGACCCATTTTTCTAATCTTCAAACAGATCAAGCCTCATCTTCAAACAGATCAACAAGTTTCTACAAGAAGGAGGTCCCATGCTTGGTGGCCGACTTTTGTAATCTCAACAAAGTCCCAAATTATATGAAGGTTGTATTAATGTTGGCAATGACAGGCTTGAAAGAGTTGTCCTATCAGGAGAACCCCCCTTCCTCAAGTTTCCCCAATGATAAGCTGATCGCGGGGGGGTCCGTCTGATCCTACAATCATCTGCAGGAGAAATGTGGTATTACACCACCCAATGTAAAAACGGGTGACCATGTAATAACACATGGTATTATCGAGTACTCCAGAGTAAGCGGCCCTCCATGCAGCAGCCCATTAGAAGAACTTCTTTACATTAGGCCGGCCAGAGCGCTGTCATTACTGTCATTACTAATGTGGCAGCACCCTGATGGTCTGAGTACCCGGAGCTTGCATCCCCCATTCCCACATTTGGTGCCTGGACTTGTGAAAAGTCAGCTGCACAGAAATCATCTTCATTTTCGAATTTATTGATCGGGTGAGGTTATTTGGACAAATTACTGCACTATTACTTGGGTACTGTATAATGGTATTACTTGGGCATTATTTTTACACCATAAGGTGGGTAATCAATACAAGGTACACCATCGAATCTTAGGGTCCTTTTAGACCGGCAAATATGGTCCGTAACAACGAGCGCCGATGAACGAGACAGCACGTTGATCGGCGCTAGTTTGCTCCTTTCACAAGGAGCAATGTATAGAGGAGTGCTCGCTACCATACATAACCATCATGTCGACAGCGCATCTCCCCGCCGACAATGATATTTTGTGCTTCATAAACAATAAAATCAGCGAATAAACGAGCGATTGCTCAGTCAACGGCTGATATTTGCCCTGTTTACACATGATCGGTAATGAGCATTCATATGAACACTTGTTTGCTCGACCATTGGCCCGTGTAAAAGGGCCATTAGACTGGCACTAAATGTTGGATCCCAGTAGAAAGGGATAATATATGTCAAACAGGGAAAATTCATCCCAGTAGATCCTTATGTCCCCTGATGACAGACCTCGGCCAAGGGTCTGCCATGCATTATAGACATGAAAGGGTTATTCAACCCCCTCCCAAAAAAAACCTTGTATGGCATCTAAAACACTGAATGGTCGCGCAGAGCATCTCTATGTAAAATCACATGTACGTCACCTGATCGCCCCGTTTAGTTCACTGCTATAATTTTGGAAAGTAGGTTTAGTCACAGGTTCTGAACCGCTGTTGCGGGGGAGTATTTTCCTGAGAAGGATTGGTCACATCATCTGTGACTATCCATTAGGGAGGAGTATACAACAGAGAAGGACTGATCTCATGATCTGTGATGTTTCATATTTTGCGGAGTGCGAGTGGGAAGAGGGAATATATTATTAAAGTCCGAAACGTTACACATTATGATTATGTTGTACTGTATGTTTATTTGTACAGACAAATGATGGTTGGCTCACTTGTGAACTAAATTGTTTGGCATTGGAATGTAGGGCCCGTACGCCATCTTGGTTACTGTATTGACGTTCCATAGCAGTGTAAGGCTTCATTCACATCTGCGTCAGGTCTCCGTTCAGGCGTTCCGTCGGACCTTTCCGTCAGAACAAAACCCTGACTGAAACATAGGTTTCCGTTTGCATCACCATTGATTTTAATGGTGATGGATCCGGTGTCAATGGTTTCCGTTTGTCTCAGTTGTGCAAGGGTTCCATCGTTTTGACGGAACGAATAGCGTAGCTGACTACGGTATTGCTTCCATCAAAACGACGGAACCCTTGCACAACAGAGTCAAATGGAAACCATTTGCACCGGATCCGTCACCATGAAATCAATGGTGATGCAAACGGAATCCTATGGATTCCATTTGTTTCAGTCACGGTTCTGTTCTAACGGAAAGGTCCGACGGAACGCCTGAACGGAGACCTAATGTAGATGTGAACGAAGCCTAAGGACATTGCACTGTGGCTACACGTCCCAACGCTAGGTGCGGCATTTCTTGTATAAAACGTCTGATGTTGCCGCTAACATTGTTTGAGTGGGAGAGTGGAGGGACCTGGCTATGGAGTGAGCTGCTGAGAATGACCCGTAGAGCTGAGGTGGGTTTGACAAGCACTAGGGTTAGGACTGAGTCTTTGGGTCCTGGAGCTAGTTGCAAGTGATACACAGAAGCCTCCTTGCCGGTTGTGATGTAGAGTGATCTGTGGCAGGTGACGGGCAGCAGCTTCCCCAGGTGTGTCAGCGGGCAGCAAGTCAGCAAGCTTGTCGCGGCCTAGTAAGCCTGAAATTGCTGGACTATCCCCTGTTTAAAGAAGGAATGTCCATGAATTTGTCCGAGATTGTGGAAGCCAACCATCATCTGCCTGCCTGGGCCGTGTTGAACCAAGTCATTCTGCTGTGACCCTGTGAACCACCAAAACCGGTCGAGTTAAATTCAGTTGTCGCAAAATCTCTTGGCATCGTTTCCTTCTTTTCCGCTTCACACCTGCCAGGACCATGCAACACCCTAAGCCCCAGTCTTTACATGTGGACCTACTAGATTGTTTGGTAGATACACTACCGTTCAAAAGTTTGGGGTCACCCAGACAATTTTGTGTTTTCCATGAAAACTCACACTTATATTTATCAAATGAGTTGCAAAATGACTAGAAAATGTAGTCAAGACATTGGCAAGGTGTGCTTTGGGTCATTCTCCTGTTGTAGGATGAAATTGGCTCCAATCAAGCGCTGTCCACAGTGTATGGCATGGCATTGCAAAATGGAGTGATGGCCTTCCTTATTCAAAATCCCTTTTTATCTTGTACAAATCTCCCACTTTACCAGAACCAAAGCAACCCCAGACCATCACATTACCTCCACCATGCTTGACAGATGGCGTCAGGCACTCTTCCAGCATCTTTTCAGTTGTTCTGCGTCTCACAAATGTTCTTCTGTGTGATCCAAACACCTCAAATTTCGATTCGTCTGTCCATAACACTTTTTTCCAATCTTCCTCTGTCCAATGTCTGTGTGCTTTTGCCCATATTAATATTTTCCTTTTATTAGCCAGTCTCAGATATGGGTTTTTCTTTGCCACTCTGCCCTGAAGGCCAGCATCCCGGAGTCGCCTCTTCACTGTAGACGTTCACATTGGCGTTGGTACTATTTAATGAAGCTGCCAGTTGAGGACCTGTGAGGCGTCTATTTCTCAAACTAGAGACTCTAATGTACTTGTCTTGTTGCTCAGTTGTGCAGTGGGGACTCCCACTTCTCTTTCTACTCTGGTTAGAGCCTGTGTGTGCTGTCCTCTGAAGGGAGTAGTACACACCGTTGTAGGAAATCTTCAGTTTCTTGGCAATTTCTCGCATGGAATAGCTTTCATTTCTAAGAACAAGAATAGACTTTCGAGTTTCACATGAAAGCTCTCTTTTTCTAGCCATTTTGAGAGTTTAATCGAACCCACAAATGGAATGCTCCAGATTCTCAACTAGCTCAAAGGAAGGTCAGTTTTATAGCTCCTCTAAACAGCAAAACTGTTTACAGCAATGCTAACATAATTGCACAAGGGTTTTCAAGTGTTTTCTAATCATCCATTAGCCTTCTAACACAGTTAGCAAACACAATGTACCATTAGAACACTGGAGTGATGGTTGCTGGAAATGGGCCTCTATACACCTATGTAGATATTGCATTAAAAACCAGACGTTTGCAGCTAGAATAGTCATTTAGCACATTAACAATGTATAGAGTGTATTTCTGATTAATTTAATGTTATCTTCATTGAAAAATACTGTGCTTTTCTTTCAAAAATAAGGAAATTTCTAAGTGACCCTAAACTTTTGAACGGTAGTGTATTTTTACAAGGCTGGATAACTCCTTTAATTTGCTGATAGACCCCAATTAAATTGTCGTGACCCGCCAACAAAAATGTAAGATAATTTCTATTTCCATGTTTAGTTGGAGGTATTTGCACAACTGTCTAGTGCTCTCAACTTGCACAATGCACCAGATTTGCATAGTCCGTGGGTGTTTTGTTCCATTGCCACAGAATTGGTTAACAACAAAAAGTAAATAACAAGTGACAGTAATACAGGGGGTGCAATATGATGAGCTAATTGAAGACAAGGGTCCAATATACTGTACTTGACCAGGGGCCCTCTGCTGTCTATATGCACCCCTGATCAGAGGAGCCTACTGCTGACTGAGGCTTTATATGAACAAAAGAGTTGGGGGGGGGGGGCGACAACTGCTTTGCGCACATTTCTGGCAAACAAAAGTGGTTGTCACTTCCAAGCCCATCTGGACGGACCAACTATTGAATATGTGACTACTACAATACTGTCCAGTATGGACAAGAATAGGGATCTGAACTGGAAAACAAAATCCATATCTGACTGGAATGAAATTGTACAGTCAAAGGAGGCAGAATGTAATAGTTTTTCACAAGCTGTTCACTCCAGTATCATTATGTCACACGTCCAGAGTCAGTCTGCTGAATAAATAAACAACCCCACAAGCAGAATCTCTGCCGCAGCTGACATATCCTACCATTGGCATGCTATCCAGGACTGCAGCTGCGTGGAATTCCCTTAGACCAAGAAGAAAATGTTTTAAAAATAATTAACCTAATGATCCTGCAGTACTTTTTATGGCCACAAGGTCACAAGACCTGAAAGTCAAAACACACAGAGTAGATTAGTTATTAAGAGAAATGAAGGCATAATTGTTTGAGACTTTCACCGTGGTCATTACTGCATTGTCTATTTTGGCGTTAGAGCCTGCAGCTTTTTGTGTTGTTGCATTCAGAGAGCCATAACTTTTTTCTATGTACATAGCCATATAAGGGTTTGTTTTTTGCAGGATGAATTGTATTTTTCTTTTTCTTTTTTTATTATAATTTCTCTTTTTATTAAATTCTTGATAAAAATCATAACAGAAAAATACAGGATTTGTGAGAAACAAGCTCACAAAACAGTGAACAGACAATAGTCAAACAACAAATAGAAAAACCGAATTAGGATCTTAAATTGGAAAATTGGAATGAACCTGTCATAAGGCTATGATAAAGTAGACACATCTCTAAATTCTATGGGAAAGAATCCCGACGCAGCAGCATAAGACTAGTGAAATAAACAAATACAGAAATATGTGAAATATAGGAAGGAAACTCCTTACAATGTCCACTCCTGTGTACACTTAAGGCTGGATTCACACGAGCGTGGCGTTTTTGCGGACGCAAAAACGCGGCTCTTTGCGCGCGCAAAAACCACTTGACAGCTCCGTGTGCCATCCGTGTATTATGCGCGGCTGCGTGATTTTCACGCAGCCGCCATCATAGAGATGAGGCTAGTCGACGTCAGTAAATAGTCACTGTCCAGGGTGCTGAAAGAGTTAACTGCTCGGCAGTTAACAAACATAGAGATTTTGCTGATACCCTCACTTATTTATTATATACAAAGTGAGTTTTAGGGAACCACAAAGGTGTATACCACCAGTATATGCTATTTTATATTTTGGAAATAGGAAGAAGGGAAAAGAGTTGTGGTTCCTGTAGAGAACGAAAATAATAAACTTTATTAATATGTTTTTGTTAAAATAATTCTAAAATAATATTTTTTATTTTATCAATGTAGGTCAAAATTTATATAGCAGTGCAGAAAACCCCTTGTCCTGCACTTGAAGAACAGAATTTGTCTTTTGTATAATCTATTATCAATTGCTACTGTTGTACAACAAGGTTGGACTCTATTGCTTGCTGAGGTAAGTGAAAATCTTATCACATTGGTATATTGTATGTACTGTGTGAATTAGTATTGCTGTCAATCATTAAACATTGTATCTGTTTCTTGTATGCATTGACAGTTGCAGTATTTTCTATTTGTAAATAGAAATTGTATCAATTTTTGGTTCTGTGCTGTGCACTGAATGTGTCACTATAAGCTTGCTAGTCTAAAAGTTGTCAATTCTCAAAGTTCTCTTAGATTCACTGAATTTATTATACAATTTTAGATTCTTGCAATTGTCCACATTGTTTTATTTTAACATGCTGGCTAATTCTGTCTGAAATAGCAACGGTGCGTTAATCTGTGTGAATGGGCACCACAGGGAGTGCTCTAATTGTCATGTGCTCATTGTTATTTCCCACGAAGTGACATCCATAGATAGTACCCTTTTAATTATCAAATTTTATAGGAGAAGGAGAGAAATAGGGGGATTTTTTAGGAATATTAAGCACGTTGAATTAACAAATTATCTTTATCATACCCATGGTAGATTACCAGTAGAGGTTGACAAATTATTAACGTATCAAGAGTATTTATTTATTTTAAGGGTTTTTTTATTCACAGAAAGCAACCAAAATTAAAACTCTCATTAAGGCCGTTTGGATTAACAGAGTTCATCTGAAAAATCCACTGGCTTTCTCTTTTTAAAAGGGCTTCATCCAAATTGCCTCCTCTTATGCCCATTTTGAGTTGGCAGATTGCCCATCCTTTAAGGTTTGTCCATTCAAGATTGTGATGTTGCTTGTAATGTCTAGCAATTGGGGTCGGGGTAAAGGGTTTATTTTGTGCCTGACTATACAGTTTGTTTTTCTCATAATTTAGGATGGAGCCAATATGCTCTCTGATTCTAATCCTCAGTTCTCTTTTTGTCTTGCCTACATATCTAAGGCCGCAAGGGCACTCGAGGCAGTAAATGACACCTGTTGATGAACATCTAATGTGTTCCCTTATTGTGTAACTTTTACCTGACCCATCCAGAAAGGTCTTTGTACTTTTTAGAATTTTACATGCCCTGCATAGCTTGCAGGGATGGAATCCTGGTGCTAAGATTTTTGGTTGATTATTAGTTCGGGAGAAATGACTTGAAACTAATATGTCTGAGATGCTTTTACTCTTACGATAGCCTGTGGGAATTCTTTCTCCCAAAATTTTTCCCAGATCTATATCAGTTTTTAGAACATGCCAATGTTTGTTTAAAATGTCAAGCATTGTGTTCCAATCTTCATGATAGTCAGTAATAAATCTCGGTTGGCGTGGAAATTCAAGATCTTTTTTCTTTGGAGTTAGGAGATCGATTCTGTTTGTTCGTAATGCTATATTATAGCCTTCTTTTATGCTTCTATTAGAGTAATTTCTTATTTGTAGTCTTGATTTTAATTCTACAGCTCTTTCTTTAAAGATCTCAAATGTTGAGCAGTTGCGTCTCAACCGCAGAAATTCTCCTTTAGGAATTCCCCTAATAGTACTGGGAGAGTGTGCACTCTCGGCGTCTAACAGACTGTTGGTGGCAGTTTCTTTCCTATATAAGTCAGTATTTAACTCTCCATTATCGTCTTTGTATATTTTAATGTCCAAGAATGGTATTGAGTTATAACTAAAATCCAAAGTTAATTTAAGATTGAAGTCATTATCATTAAGTTGTTGTATAAATTCTTGAAGGTTGGAGACAGTATCGCTCCAAACCACCAAAATATCGTCTATAAAACGCCGCCATAGACTGACATGATTTGTAAAATACCTCATTCTGTCATCAAAGACAATCATTTCCTCCCACCAGCCCAAATAAATATTAGCAAAGGTAGGAGCAACTGCTGCTCCCATTGCAGTTCCGCGAGTTTGTAAGTAGAACCGACCATCGAATAGAAAGTAGTTTCGGGTGAGAATAAATTTCAGGGCCCGGAGAACAAAATTTTTCCGTATAGGGTTATAATTAGTGTCTTTAGATAGAAAAAATTCCACAGCTCTACATCCTCTGGAGTGGTCAATGCTTGTATAGAGACTTTCCACATCACAAGTCACAAGTATCTCATCTGGGTTTAGATTTATCCCTTCTATCTCTTTCAGAATCTGCATTGTGTCTCTGGTGTAGGAAGGCAGCTGGTAGACTATATCTCTAAGTTCATGATCTAACCAAATGCTGCATTTTTCGGTTAGATTTCCCACACCAGAGACTATAGGTCTTCCTGGGGGATTCTCCTTATTTTTATGTATTTTAGGAAGCAGATATAGAGTAGATACCCTGGGATCTTTGACTGATAAGTATTTTTTCTCATTGAGAGATATGGCTCCCAGGCCATAGCCCTCTTCTATCATGATTTTATATTCTTCTACGAATTGAGATGTGGGGTCACCCCATAGTGGTTTATAACAATTTCTATCAAGTAATTGACGCTTGGCCTCATGTATATATTTGTCCTTTGGCCAGATAACAATATTACCTCCCTTATCGGATCGTTTGTAGACTACATCATCCCATAATTTAAGTTCTTTTATCGCTTTTTGTTCTTCCTGCGAGATGTTGTCATTCATTGTGTGGGCCGGAAGTGATAAAATGTCCTTACTGACTAAATCCACAAAAACCTTTATAGCTGGGCATGTATCCATTGGTGGCATTATAGTAGATTTTGGTTTTAAATGTTTTTTTGTTCCAAAAATTGGATTATTTGTTTCTTCTTGATTAAGGTTTTCCAAGAGAAGTTCTTCCAAATCCCTAATAGTCTCCATTTCCTGTTCTAGTATTGGATCTTCTGGAAATATCATGGTTTGATTTTCTAGCAGGGTGTTATGCTCATGTTTAGAAAAAATCTTTTTGTAAGTGAGTTTACGTCCAAAGAGATTTAAATCTTTAATAATGGAGAATTTGTTCAATCTGGTTGTCAGGCAAAAATGTAAACCTCTTTTTAAAACTTTAGCTTGTGCTCCTGTCAGAGAATGTTTGGATAGATTTATGACTTGTAGTGAATCCATAGGTATAGTTTTTTGGGTTATGTCCTCTGATGTGTTTGATTTTTCTTTTTCCCTCTCTGGGATCCCCTGAAACCCCATGTCCCTCTGTCCCGTAAAAAAGGGACTTCCGAATTGGGGTTTAGCTCTTTGTCTAATTCTGGCTTTCTCTTAGTCGGATCTCTTTGTCTAATTCTATTTCTCTGTACTGGATATTCTGATTCTGACTCTGAGGCTTCTGTTGCCTCCGTGTCCGTATCTGTAAAGTTATGTGTTCCAAATTGGTCAGGTTTTCTTGTCCTGTTTTTATTGTTAAACCGAGTGGATTTCTTTTTTCCCCATTGGTATACTTCCCCCTTGAGATAATCTGATTGATCCCTTAAATATTTCCTCCTTTTTCTATTTTTAACTTTTGTTTCTATAATGTCAACTTGGTCTAAAGCTTTATTAAAGGCTTCTTCAAATCCACGTGTACTTTCATGAGTCTGTAATTCAGGAGTGAGTGTTTCTATTTCTTTTTCTACTCTCTCTAATATGCAAGACTCATCTTCGATCAAAATTTCCATCAGGGTTCTAGAGCAATTTGTCAGGGCTTAATTCTACAGCTCTTTCTTTAAAGATCTCAAATGTTGAGCAGTTGCGTCTCAACCGCAGAAATTCTCCTTTAGGAATTCCCCTAATAGTACTATATGATAAAGTAGACACATCTCTAAATTCTATGGGAAAGAATCCCGACGCAGCAGCATAAGACTAGTGAAATAAACAAATACAGAAATATGTGAAATATAGGAAGGAAACTCCTTACAATGTCCACTCCTGTGTACACTTAAGGCTGGATTCACACGAGCGTGGCGTTTTTGCGGACGCAAAAACGCGGCGCTTTGCGCGCGTAAAAACCACTTGACAGCTCCGTGTGCCATCCGTGTATTATGCGCGGCTGCGTGATTTTCGCGCAGCCACCATCATAGAGATGAGGCTAGTCGACGTCAGTAAATAGTCACTGACATGTCAGCACGGCCCCATAGACACATGTAGGTCCGTGCAACGCGCGTGCAAATCACATTTCAAGAGCCGTAACTTTTTAAATTTTCAAGATTTAATTGGTACTATTTATGTTTACATGGGGCTTATTGAGTAACTTTATTATTTTTTTTGGGGAGTGAAAAAAAAATTATGTTATTCTGAGGTTTAGATTAATTAAGGGGTCTGGTCTGGGGTCTGAATTAATTTTGAGGTCCGGTATAGGATCTGAATTAATTTTGGGTCTGGTCTGAAGTCTAAATTTATTTAGGGGTCTGGTGACTGAATACATTTTTAGGTCTAGTCTGAGGTCTGGATAAATTTTGGGGTCTGAAATAATTTTGAGGTCTAGTCTGGGGTCTGAATTAATTTTGTGTGTGTGCTGTACGATTGTTTCTGGATCTTTAGTACAACCCACGGCATGTTCTGATCATTTATCAGGTCATGCTGGGAGTTGTAGTTTCACATGAGTTGTGATACCTGTTCTGTCAATCTACAACTTCCATTCTTCTCTGATGATGATCAATTGTCAGGTCATGCTGGAAATTTCACAGAAGTTGCATTTTTTTTACTGTGATTTGGCTGGCAAGTGGGCTTTAGGGACAAGTGGAGGCATTCGGAAGCACTGTACGTACAGTAATGGTGGCACAGGGTAGCGAGGGGCTAAATATGTCTGGGCTAGAATCTCTGCAGTCATCGAGAAAACTCTACAGGACGGTTTTAGCCAGATGGAGAAGAAAAGTAAAGGGAATGTTTACAGTCAGAGAAGACGTCACCTGTGAGTCACTGGGTTTAGTTGCACTGTATTCTACCTGTATCTGATCAGTATTATATTCTTTTGTATAGTCTGCAGTGTGTTAATAGTCTGCAGGCCGCCAGTGTAGAACTGATATCTGAGCACTATATGGTCACTGTATGGCTGTATTATTGGCTTTATCGGTCTTTGTATAGTGGTAGTGTATGCCAGTCCATGACTGTGTACACTTATTTTGCCTTCTTGTGTTGACAGTATTGCTTACCTATTTTAGGGAGTGGCAATGTGTATGGCAAACAGAATTTTTTTTAGCAGCGTGCAATGTGTGCCACTATTTTCCCGCTCACTTTTAGATTTCAATCCTGGATCTGCCCCTGGATAGGTGACCAATGAGGGGGCTTAATCTCTGCTATATATACTTACATCCAAATTAAAGGACATCAAGGATCATGTGAAACTTAAATGAGAAGCCAATTGCAGCCCACTATCTACTGAAACCTGGTCAGCAATTCTGGAAGCTATCCCAATATGTCTGCGTTAGAAGAAAGGATGTGCTTTTTGTCCATGATCTGTGTCTAATATTGCAGATCAGCCTCATTTGCTTGAATAGGGATGAGCTGCAATGCCAGACACAGCCTATGGACAAGAGAGGTGCTGTTTCTGGAAAAAAACAATTCATGTTTTTTTTCCAATCCTGGACAACCCACAGAGTCTTTCAGTTGTATTTAATATATAGGGTCTATAGCTAATTTAAATTGATTTGGATTAAGGCCTACAGCTCAATGCTATAGATGGTCATATACCCTTTATTACACTATATGGGCATTCCTACATCTGGGTGGGTTTTGGATGGAAGTGCTAGTCTATTAGGTTACCGCCCCAGTAGAGCCCCTTTGGTGTCTACTGAGATACCTTGATGAGCCTCTTATGGATGCCTCTATCGAAATTGCTCTTGCCAAGATCTTATATGAGACATAGAAACTTAGGATATGTTCACACGCAGTGTTTCCAGACGTTTTTTGGGCCGTAAATGTCCTGAAAAATGGCTCAAAAATCGGAAGCAGAACGCCTACAAACATTTGCCCATTGATTTCAATAGGAAATACGGCGTTTTGTTCCGACAAGAATTTTTTTTTTAGGCCTTGTTTTCCAAAAACGGCGCATAAAAAGACGTCCCTGCAAAAAAGAAGTGCATGTCACTTTTTGGGACGTTTTTGGAGCCGTTTTTCATTTACTCTATTGAAAAACAGCTCCAAAAACGAACGTAAAAAAACTGCGAAAAACGTGAGTTGCTCAAAAAACTTCTGAAAATCAGGAGCTGTTTTCCCTTGAAAACAGATCTGTCTTTTCAGACGTTTTTGGTTAAGCGTGTGAACATACCCTAATAGTCTCACATTGCTTTAGTCCTAAAAGGTCTACAGTGTCAGAAGGGCTTGCCTTGATCAACCTGGTATGGTGAATGATAGATTGGCAAGGGCATGGGCCATGGGTAAGGTTGATTGTCTGTATAAATAACATACACTAAGGGCTTGTTTAGATGGCAGATCTTGCGTGGCGGGTCCCGCTGCAAATCTAGCGCGGAATTATTTGTGCCATCGGCAGAAAGATTCCTCCTTTCATAGAAAAAAGGAAGGGAACTATTGACGATGCACATAAGTTTTGCAACTCCCTAGATAACAACTCCTGTGGTCTTTCCTTTACGAGCAACATATACTCATAAGAAATAGAGTTTTTGGACCTTGTCATATCATCTAATAACAATATCTTTACCACACGCACATTCTTTAAGAAAGTAGACACAAACAGCTACTTGGATTTCAAAAGTGGCCACTACTCAAAATGGATTAAAAATATTCCCTTTAGCCAATTCAAGAGAATCAGAAAGAATTGTACCATGGATACTGATTTTGTGATGCAATCCACAATCCTAAACAAATGTTTTAGAGAAAAAGGGTATCCAAAACAATTAGTAGTACAAGCTTTTAGAAAAACCCAAAATTTATTTCAAAGAGACTGCACGCAACCAAAACCCCCGAAAAAAACTAGTCCAACAGGGGACCCCTAAAGTGACCAGAGAGAACCTTAATTTTATCACCACGTTTAATGTTGTATATAAGCAAATAAGAAACACTTTGGCCAAGCATTGGAGCATATTAGGGCTAGATCCCTTTCTGAAATCTGTGTTACCAAAAAAAACAATGGTAACCATTCGATGGGCTCCCACTCTAAAAAACCTGCTTGCCCCTAGTAAAGTTCGACAATGGGGACGTTCAGAAAATTCGACCATTCCGACAGATAACAAAAAGGGCAGCTACAAATGTGGCACAAAAAGTTGCAAATCAATCACACACAACCGAACCACCTTTTCTTCAATGTACTTCGGCAACATTTTCGATATTAAATATCAGTTCAACTGTAAGTCCAAATCACTCATTTAACTATTACACTACATGTGCTCTCTACAATATATTGGAATAACGGTACAACCATTACATTGCAGACTTAATAAGCATAGATCTAATTGCTCCAAAGGTTTTATGCAACACAGTGTATCTCGACACTGTTCCGTATCAGTATGGAAAATGTCAACAGAAGACAAGTTTTCTGGATGTACAAGCTGAACACACCGAGCCCAGTGGGTCTGAATATTATCACGGAAACCATTATCTAATAGTAGATTTTTAAATAAATTTAAAAAATAAATTATAAACATCTCCAAATATCAATTGATGTAACATCAATCCCATCAAAGAAATCAATACTCAGTAAACAGAAGGAAGCAAGGAATATTTCTGAGTAACAATATATGTAACTTTTTAAAGAAAAACTAGACAGACCTACTAAATTATTGTAGTTATGTAAAAATCACGAATATACCTTCTTGTATTTTCGTATGTCGGTCTCGGCTCTGATTCCCTTTTTGCACTGTTGTCCGATTTCGGGGGATCTGCAGTTTTTTTATTTTTTTGCTTCCTCGACGGCGTAAGAAAAGGTTTTCTCTATGGAACGCCATTGGTTCCTCTCTGGTCCCTCGGGAGCCTTCCGCCTTTAGGGCTTCTTGGCAATCGTTACTGACGGATAAGTTGCCGTCCATTTCAGCTAACATCGAAGCTATCTGTACACACTGTTAGTGGCCTCTGAGCTGTGTTTCTGAGACTGACCCGATGTCTGGCAAAAAGTGATAACCCCTGTGAGTGTGACTTTGGATTTATAACTAAGGCCCACCCATCGTTTTCAAGACACAAATAAACAAATATATTCCCCCCTAACTCAAAAACTCAGTAAAGACTTTTTACGCTGTACATGTATTATATATTCTTGTATTTGTATTTATCATATATTAATATTTACCAATAGAGATAATATCTTTATCCCTAGATTGATACATTTTTAGCATCATATACCAATAATTGGATTTTCATTATTAATATAATGGTGTAATTTCAAAATATCCGTTTCATGTTAACATCTTGAACTTGAGAAAAAATAGATATGTTTACAGGTCGACAGTATACCGCTTCACCATGTTTTACCTTTAGTGTTGTCTCAGAGACACTATCTCTGCCTATGTGTATATACATTATTGTGTATTTATATACTTCTAAGTATATTTTTTAGAAGTGAAAAGTGCAAACATTGTATCCAGGTCTCTATTGACATTTAGTATTGCTTAGGCTCTGTTCACATCTGCGTTGGGGTCCCGTTCTGACATTCCGTCAGGGCTTTCCGTCAGAATGGGACCCTGACCAGACACAAACTGACACGAACGTTTTGCTAGAAGCAATAGCGTGGTCGACTACGCTATTGCTTTGCTATTGCTTCCGACAAAACAACGGGTCTGGTGCACAACAGAGACAAACGGAAACCATAGGCACCGGATCCCTCACCGGATCCCTCACTCACCTCTGGTTTCCGTTCGTGTCAGTTTGTGTCTGGTCAGGGTCCCATTCTGACAGAAAGCTCAGACGGAATGTCAGGACGGTATGCCAACGCAGATATGAACAGAGCCTAACATAAGTAATATGAACTCTGACCTCTGAGCCTCCCTCTGGAGCTCGAGGCAGCTATAAAAGTATTCATCAGGATTGCGTTTTTGCACTGTGTTTTTGAGCCTGAGGAAGAGACCGGTGAGGTCTCGAAACGCGTAGCTATTTTATTTATAAAAACACTGAATAAACCATTTGAACTTCACACTACTTGGCCGCAGACCTTCTTTCCTTGATTATCGAATTGTCCAGAATGGAAGTGTAAGGACCATAGAAAACACACTACAGAGGAACAGCGTCATTACGGGGGAATTTTCATCTTTTTCGTCTCTCACCATATTGCCAAAGGAACCATTGTAGATCTCCATATGAACCCCGAGCCGCAGTACCCTATAACATTATAGACGCATCAAGACCTTGTGCTCCTAGCACAACGTCTTCAGGTGACCATAACTTGACCATCCAGAGCACAACCCCTTCAAAATCCTTTGGGATGATGCGCTATGTGCGGCGTGTATTTTTTGTCTTCCTTTAAACACTTAGGCATTGTGTGGCATTATACAGTATATTATTTTTGGAGTGCATGGTGACGTTGTCACTGTAGAAATTTGATATTTAGGCAACTGTATTGTAATGTTATTTTGCTAATGTAAAGCACTGTTATTTAGGCATTATACTGAATGACACTTATCATTTGCTGCTATATGGTATTATTATTTGTACACTGTATGACAGTACACGAAACAGATGTAGCCAAGTTTATCTTGACTTTGATAACTTGCTGCAGCGTGATATCACACAACAAAAGTTACTCTGAGTCCCGTAGTGAAGCATGCCGCTGACATCTATGCGTGCATGCTTCCGTGTTGTGCAGTAGAATACCCGCTGCTGAAGAAAATATCGCTGGCATCCTGGCCAGACTGACAGACCCCTGATGATAAGTATAGAAACGCGTAGGGTCGGGTGAAGTGAAGGAATTTTGCGTAGGGGGCAGTGGCATTGTTGTGCATCTGTGCATTGGGAGATTCAGGCGCGGTAAACGCAGGCTCCTGTGTGTACGAGGGTCTAAACCACTGCCACACCAATGTTCAAACGCTGATACCACAATCTGTTATCTTTGTTATATACCCAGTCATAAAGGGTTCGCAAACGAACTAGGACTTGGAGTATTTTGTTTAATACGTTTTTAAATACACGGTTGGGCTTTTCACAGTGGTGATTGTACCCCTGTTTTTAGATAGCTATGAATTAAAGTTATATATTTTACTCATTATCACTTCAGTGAACATACAACAAAAGGCATTAAAAAGGTCATTGGAAAAAGATAAAGATGGCCACATCTGTATGGGAGATTGCCAACAGAAGGTACTGCTCAGGGCATCATCAAACCTAAGGGCCACCCCTTGGATATTCTTCCTTATACGGAGGAGGGAGTTGGGGTGTTAATATTTCCGGATTGTATATTTTGTTTTTATACAAAAATAGTTTGACAAAAACAAAAGTTATATCTAAAAAATATATATTCAGAATGGTGGCATTCATCTGTAAAGGCCTCCAGCAAAAACGTCAATATCAATTTTTGTAATAAAGCAATGAGGTTGTATTCTATTGTATATTCTATTTTATAATAATATTACGGACCCATTTTAACATTTGTATATTATTTGTATTTTGTTTACCTACTTTGTCGGGGAGACATAATTAGAGCGTATTTTTTTTTTATTGCGGTAAGAACTGCTTTTACATTTATTTTTGGCCATATATAAAAGCCCAGTATGATCTTGTGGTAAATCAATTGCAATGGCATTCCCCAACTGTAACCCAAGCACTAATGAAGGAGAGCCAAGAAGTCAATTAGAGCTCAGCGGACTCCCTGAGGAGCCGCTACCATTTGTGTTCCAGGGATTAGCGATTAAGATGGCGATGTTCTCCGTAGGAGGCTGTGCAAAAATGCATAAAAACATCAATCATGATCAGTCAAGGTAATTGCTTATAAAAGGCTCAATCAAAAAAAAAAAAATAATAATAATTTGCTTTTAAGTTCTACCAGGAATATTTTACTTTAATTATAGAGAATTAAATAAAATGTGCTTACTTAGTCATGTTAAATCAAGTCATAGACAAATATGTATAGTTGAAACATTCAGGGGATTCTAGGATTTGAGACATTTGTTGTTAAGGTAAATTTCCAGCTAAATGACTGCCTATTGCTTTGTCAGCTCATCCTTGGTTCACATGTGCAGCTGAGAGGTTGTCACAGACCCACCCCTATTTCAAATATCACGGAAAAGTAATGTGGTTTCAATCACTGTTGGTCTCTCTGCTTCTATGCTACTCCAAGACACCTAGACCCTCTGTTGCCCACCTCTCCGCCAAATAGTATCAGTCCCACCTGTCTACCCACAGTTGCTGTATTATTTTCACTAAAAGGGTTATGTAGTCATTTTCCTGTAGTCTGACCAGAGACTACTGGGGTATTTCTTAGCTGGCCACACACATCAAATGACTGTTGGCAGCTTGTTCGGCTGACAACTTTTTCTTCCGACTCCGCTATAAACATGCATGCTCTGTCGAGCTTGCATGTTTATTTAGATGGGGAAAGGCTAATAAGTTGCTGCCAGACCTCTCTAGCACTGATACATCTCCTATAGGAACAAAAGATCGGTCACAATGAAGTCCAACACGCCCTATACCTCTTCTTTCCAACATCTCCCATCAGGGGAGAATCGCGAGGCCGGTATACACATAAGAACAGTGTCTGATTTGCGCTAAAATTGGCGAGTTAGGACGACTTTTATCTTGTGTATGGTCAGCTTTAGAATCTGCTCTACAGTTTGACCTGGCCCAATCAAGGTAGTGAGGATCCACTATACAGGTGCATAATTGTCTCCTTGTCATCCAAACCCAGGGCTATATTATATGTAAAGGGGAAAATGCCCCTTCCTCTCACTCAGTATAATTCATCAACTTCAAGTGTCTGAAGCTTGGGCTAAAGACGTGGGACCTGTGTACTGTAATCTGGGCAATTGTATTGTTACTTTGGCATTGTGTGACATAATTGGGCATTTTGCGCGTTGTATGGTGGTATATTTTTGAGCACTCCATGGTATTTGTGCACTTTATGGTAGTTTTTCAAAAATTATTGTTCTGCTACTGTTTGTAAATGTTTTGTATGTTGTAGTTGAACAATTATTTTTTTTCAGCTAGCCTCCATTTATTCCAAAAAATATTCCCAAACCTTTTCCACCTCACCCACTGACTGAATAAAATATTTATAATAGGGGAACTCAGGATAATTTTTTTCTTAATTTAGGAGGAAATGTTCTTTACATTTTGCTGCCTACCTCTTGACTCCATTGTCAGAGACTGCCTTAAGAGTTTCTTCCAGAGATTTGCAGAAAAGCATATTTGGCTTAAACGGTCAGATGCTTAAACATATTTCCAGAGACGTGGGGAGAAACTAATTTGCTGGACGCTTCGGTGCGCATCAACAGACCTGCTAATTGATATAGAGTTGTTAGAGGCTGGAAAGAGAAGTGTTCCCATCCATATGCATGTAAAAAAGAATCGAGGGCTTGACGCTCGTAGTCTGTGGAAAGTGGGGTAACAACCCCTTTGGGTGCTTCATTGGGTGCCGCTCGTGATTACCACCCATATCAATATTAAAAGGTTTAATTGAGAGAACAACTTAGGAACTAAAATGTCGGATTTAGTGTTTTTTTGTTTTTCATTATTTTTAGGGTGGAATGCTCTTACAAAAAGGGTTGAATATGTCAAACAGACAAGGTTCATGTTATTATTAGGAATAGAGAAGCTGCATAGTCTATGTTCTTGATAACCTACCGAAACCTTTATTAATGCAGTTTCTGGCAAAGCTCTCTCTTTTTTTTTTTTATTAAATCAATACGTTTTGTGATTCTAAGCACTTTTTTTAATTGACTTTTATCTTTTATTTTTTTTACTTTTCACGATACAGCTTCTATATATCCTGTATACATAGAAGCTGTATCGTTCTCTTTCAGCCGATTCCATCAGTTCAGATTGTACATGGAGGCTGTATGACTCCTTACTATGGAGCTACACCGCCTCTGAGCACTATCGTACAGGCGCTATCAGGCACCTATGTACTAAGATATTCCCCCTAGAAGCAATGATTACGGAGTTTGATGGAACATGTTATGGTTTTTTTTTCTGCCGGATTCGTACGTGACAGAAAAAGCTTGTGTATGAAATCTGAGGCATAGAAATGTACAGTGGAGGCCCATTTACCTCTATGGATACCCTAATACGGAACTGAAATATGCCCGTGTGAATAAGCCCTAATAGGTATTGTGCCATTTTCAAAAATACCCTGACCTACCTACACTTTGTCTTGTCCTTGTGTTCCCCTTATCTTTCCCTTTTATTTGTTCATTGATACTCCAGCACTGGCCAGAAGTACCCAATACCCTGTCCAACAGAGTTGGATCCCTGGTCCTATTAGGTTGCCCTCACACATATTTGCTGTGGAAAACTACAATGCATGCCTATGGGAAAAATATTCCAGGCATATATTGTATAGGTTTCCGCAGCATAGATTTACGCTGTGGAATTACAAAGCAATACACCACGTGTGACTGGACCCTGTCTGCAAAAATAGACATGCCAATATCTTTGGTTGCTATGGTTAACCCTGCTCTGTTTATCTGCCCCCCATCTTTATAAAAGAACCCAAATATAAGAGACATCTATTTCTTGAGTTTCATTTTCCATCAACGGATACTTGTATAGCAAAGTTTTTTTGTTCGGTATGGCAGGAGGCCAAGCAAGCATTGTGTGAACTGTTTAATGATTTCCCAAATGCGATGTGGATCTGATTTTGTACAATACCGACTAACAAAGAATTCTTGTGCTTTTAGCTCGTCAATTGCTCGGTTGTGTACAAAAAGTAAGAAAGAAGGAGTTTGTATTTCTAAATGCTACACGTATTATATTTATGAAGAGAGTAATCCATCTATCCTGGTATCTACCACAGCGGGACAGCCGGAGTCCAGAAATAATGCTATGTTTTTGGATTTTTTTTTTAACCTTTTTTAAAGTTTTGTAACTGTTTCTTTGTTACTATTCTTTTGGATAATTGCAATTCTGGACATGTATCTTGTAGCGGTGAGACCAACCCGCTTGTCACAGTAAATTGTAGTAAATGAATCCTTGAATCCTCTATTTGTGTAATAAAGTAAGACAGCGTTTGTAAGAATATAAGCTTTATTTATGAGATGCAGTCTTAAAGGAGCACTCCGGGAAAAAGTGATACACAGTGTTATGCCTAGTGCAGGGTCTGAGGGGGGCGTACACCGTAAGTTATGTAGTGGTCGGTGCCAGTAGCACATGGCTCCATACACAGTATAGCGGCCTTGCTGGGTTACTACAGCTCTGCTCCTATTCACTTGAATAGGAGCAGAGCTGCAGTACTGCAGCACGGCCTCTATACTGTGACCGGAGTTATCTGCTTACGGTACTGAACACTACATAAATTCTGTAGCCGGAACAGCTGTTGGCAGGGTATGGGTGTCGGATCCCCACGATCATATACTGACGACCTATCCAAGGGTTCACTGATGATAGTCAGATTACAGGGTGTTACGTTAGAGGCCTAAGTGATCAATTATAATCTGTTAGTGAACTTGGAATCAGCTGTCCAATTTTATAGCAGCGCCTCCATAGGGGAAATGAAGGATTACACCGTTCTCATTAAAATCAATAGTCTATCTTTGTAATATAGAGACGCGCTGGGTCCTCCAGAGTGAGAACTGCTCTTTGTAGCTGCTCTTGGCTCTGGCTATTAGATGAGAGTTTTGAACGGGGATCTCTCTATCTATTAACTCAGAATTCCCTATAAGACTTTTTGAAAATAGGTTTTCTAAACCAAGACAACCTCTTTAAATTTGCTTTTGCCACCATTAGGATGGCAGTGATAGTTTCGGTGTCAATTAATTTTGACCTCATGACCTGATCTAGTGACCTGGCTTTATCTGACTTTGCTTTTGTCAAAGGTGATTTGGTGCTATGGATACTCTCTCAGCTACCTATTCTGACACCCAGTTTAGAACCATGCTGAGCTCTTGTTGCTGACTCGTGCCTACTGCCAAGCAATCTGCTGTCTACTACTTCTGAAATTCCTTTGATCCAGTTGCCAATGCAAATTGAATAACTAAGCCTTCTGTCCCAATGCCAGAGGCAGCTGGCTGCTCCAGTATATTAGTAAAATATCTGGAGTTCACTCCTACAGTAGTTTTGGGAAAACCACCATGCTTAAGTCTTTGGGCCAACAGAATCTGCAACCCAAACTGAAGTAGATTGGTAAAGGGTTAGGGTTTAGGGCTAGATGAAACGTATGATCCACTGGACCGTTCCCCTGAAGATGAAAACCTAGGACCATAATAGATGCTATGGAATGTGAAAAAGTGGAGCCTTGACCAATTCCAGCCAAACCGTCCACTGGAACATCCAATGTCAAGATTTAAGTTTTATCTTATTTTAAACATTTTATGAACAGACTCATTGGAAAAGATATGGAAAGAGAGGAAGGGGTCAAAGGCAATTTGACTGACTAAAACAATCATAGAAATATTGGCCATTTCTTTGAGTATTAACAACTTAAGTATCGAGCCAAATTTGGTCTTGTAGACCAGAGCATTTTTTAGATTTTTTTCCTCTTTGCATCCTGGCGCTTATAACTTTTTTATTTTTTGCATGACATAGCTGTATGAGACATTTAACTAGATAGCAGCTGATGACTGATAGTAACAGATAAGAGGGAAGTTTGTCTGAAATATACTCAAAAGAATTTTAAGGAATCTTTCATTAAAAAACATTGGAAAACATGCTGATGACTACCTTAGAACATGACTCTTGGTCAGTGGTTTTCATTTTTATACCACAAAAAGAAATGAATATACATGCACAGGAGACATGTCAAGATGTAAAATTATGCATTAATAGTCCCATGTTCCCCTACCATATTTACCATTGTGGTTTTCTTCTCCCAAGCCTAACCAATGCATAAGGGTACTAGAATGTGGAAATAATCAGAAAAGGTTCTGTAGTCAGGACACATCTGAAAGCTACGAGACCCTCTGGGATCAAAGACCTCGAGCACCCATCTGGTCCACCCCTATTGTGAACGCCTGGTGACAAGTCTATCTTCAGTCTGCTATCTTTACTTGGATGTTATCATTTAAAGGGTTGTTTCAGGAAATTACCTTGATGGCCTATGCTCAAGGAATGGGGCTGAGCTGCTTCCCAATACCACTAAGCACACATTGATGGTCTATCCTAAATCAATGGAGATTCCTGGACAACCTATTAAAGAGAGAATTATTTGTCTTTTGCATCCTCTGGTGGCAGCGAGAGAACAGAGCACCAGTGTGTAAGGGTGGTCAATACCACCGAAGACTTACCTGTCCAGAGCGGGTCGGCGTCGGCGGCTGTGAGGCACACGGTTGCGCCGGAAGTGGGGCGCGCGCATGCACCGAAAGGAGGAGGACATACGGCCGGAAGTGGGAAGAAGGGCGTGCAGAGGACGGAGGAGGAGGGAGAGAGGTGAGACCTGAAGCTGGGGAACGGGCGCGAAGAGGAGGAGAGGAAGGGCGGTAAGGAGGAGAGAAGAGGGGAGAAAGAGCGGCGGAGTGTGGCAGAGAGGGAGCGGTGGAGAGAGAGAAACGGCAGGGAGACTGGTGGAGCAGAGACACAAGGCAGGCAGCCTTGGAGTGTGACAGCAAGGAGAGAAAAGCCGGACCAAGAAGAGGCAGGCCGGACTAGTGTAATGAAGCGGAGCAGTGAGTACCAAAGAACCCCCCCCAGCAGCACTAACCACCCAGTCCCCAGCAGTACTAGCCGCACCAGCAGCCAGCAGTACTAGCCACCCAGCCCCCAGCAGTACTAGCCGCCCCAGCAGCCAGCAGCACTAGCCACCCAGCCCCCAGCAGCACTATCCGTCCAGCCGTGCAGTGATCCAGCCGTGCAGTGGTCCAGCCGTGCAGAGGTCCAGCCGTGCAGAGGTCCAGCCGTGCAGAGGTCCAGCCGTGCAGTGGTCCAGCCGTGCAGAGGTCCAGCCGTGCAGTGGTCCAGCCGTGCAGAGGTCCGGTAGCCCGAACCTGGGACGCCACCCCCAAGCCGAGAAGCAAGACACGGAGGAGCACAGGTACTGGACTTGTTTTCCCCTAAGCGCGGACGAGGAAGCGGGCTCCCGTAGTCGCGACAGTGCGCCAGAGACTTTTCCACAAGGAGGAGGCGGAACAGCCATCGAGCCACGCCCTACAACGCTCCCAACCTTTTGCCCGTGGTTACCCCCTGGCCATGTTCGGGTGTTCATCGCAAAGGACAACTGCCACCCGAAGATAAATGTTGTAACCAGGAGGAGATCCGTTTCTGAATTTACACAGTAAATAACCGTTAAACCAACCGCAGTGTCGTATCTATTGCCCACCACAGCAGCACCCACCTACAAGTGGGCGAGAGACTGCTGCCACAGACTAGGAGAACCTCTGTGATCTCTAGGATCCGAGGTTAATACTGTACATCTGGGGCAAAAAGCAACACTCCTTTTCAGTCAGGCACTTTCTCCCAACAAGTATATTCTGGAGATGTTTACAAGTACCATAAAAAAACATGGCTACACGTTTCTATTCCAGTTCGGGATCTTCATCAGACATGGAAGTCAGGTAAGAGCTGAGTTTATATGCAGCAGCAGAAAAGAACAAAAATTAATATAATCAATACAGCATTGGTAAAAAAAAATCTAAAAATAAAAATATGAAAACTCAGATCATGCTGACATTTTTCAGATCTTTTTACAATAAATTTTTGCATCTGGCCAAAAAGGGATTACTATGAAAACGGAGATACTGTTCTCTGTTTCACAACTTCCATGGGGGACGGGAGGGTAAATTAAACCTCCAGCCGTGCCAGCACAGGTTGTTGGGGTAGATAAATGTAGATATTTACTATTTTCACCAAGGACTCTAACCACTCGTTATGCGGATGTATTCTAAATTCTATTAGCATAAAATATACTGTCGATTCTAGCTAAAAATTTAATAAAAAGCACAACATTGTACCTAAAGAAATAGGCACATCGGCTAGAGAATAGCCACACCAGGAAGAAAAAAAAATATATATAAGAAATTAATAAATAATCAACATGAAATCACAGAGACATATCAATAAATGAATATAAATAATAAAATTATCCCAAGAACAAAGATAGAATAAAACCATGAATTATCTGCCCCATTCTTTACTCTCATTTAGGCCATCAGGATATAAAGTTTGTAACCTCTATATCCAGAAGGCCTCACATTTGTTCAATGATTCCCGTCTATTTAGGCTCAGAGGGGAAATCTGTTCAATCGAGAAAATTATAACCCCTTCGAATCTGCCTCCTTGGGCCTGCAGGACGTGTCTGGGGGAAGCTATGATTAATATTAAAACAGTGCCAAATTATACGCTCCCTAAAGGTCCCTAAAGGTCTGTGTCGTTCTGCCACCATATTGTAGTCCACAGACAGTCAATTAAATTGACTACAAATAAGAAATTATTTTATAAGGAACTCCTCGTGTGTAACGTTAGAGCAAAAACGATGTGAATAAACCGATTGTACCTTATGCAGAGTCCACCATGTCTGCATAATTTTCGGGAGACAGTGCCCAACCAAAAAGGAGTGTTGTTTTTTAGTTTTTTCCCCAGATGTACAGATCTGTAATATGGTGTCCATAGAAAACTATGGTCTCATGCTGTACCTCCATATGCCTCATGCCTGATTACGGAAATAGTTACCCCTAGACGTATTGTATGCAGAGAGAACACATTGTCTCATGGAGACACCATATGGTGGCACACAACGTGCCTGCAGGGCTGTAATACAGACCTGTATGTACTCTGTCTGATGCCATGCACATGGCTTTGCAATGCACGTGAACCCTTATACTGAACTGCATTAAAGAGTGTTCCTAGTATAAAGATAGCCCATATGGCTGCTATAGGGCCTCGGGAAGTCCAAGATGGCCCTATCTTCTTTTCTAATGGCTGGTGAGAATGTATGCAGGTCTACAGTACTACAACTTTAGCAAAGACGGGAGTGGGGAATCAGCCCAAGGGTCATGGAAAGGGTTGACAGTGCAAACAAGTCCCATGTAAGGAGAGGTGTGGGGACCTGAACCATTTTGATGTTTGTTATGGGGTCACATCTATCTAAGTACACCCCTGATTGAATACATAGATAAATACATTTTGGGTGGATATGTTCTATAATAAAAGCATAAATAGGCATAATATAAAACATAACTTAAACCTCTGCACTGATAACTGTCAATTGTCCCCGAGCCCAGAGGTGAAGACTTTCTGTATTATTATTGTTGTTTTGAAATGGTCCCGAATATTGCGCAAGAGCAAAGTGAATGAAACTAAGATGAAACAAGAAAGAGACAAACATAAAGAGAACATACAAGCTCCTTTCTTCTTTCACATCTGAATGAAGCTCCTGGGCTTTCGGCCAAATACCTCCCCCCCACCAATTGTTGGAGGGACTAGAAAAGTTTTTTTTTTTCTTGTTTTTTTTTACACAAGTACAGGAGGTCCACTGGATGAGCTGACCCAGCACTACCGAGGCATATGGTGACCCAGTATATAGATCAGTCGAGCGTTAGGTGTGGAATTTTCAAAGGTTTTCATACCATAGGATCTATCAGTGAATTTATTATGCTTGCCTCTGTCTTTCCACTTTAAAGTTGTGGGAACAATTGTTAGGAAGATGGCTCTAAATGTTCCCGGCTTGATAGCTGTGATAATTTTCTATGCTATGACTCTAGTGACTGGTCTCTGGGCTGCCTGGAAAGCCAAACAAAGTGAGAGGAACACGAAGCAAACTGAGGTGGCCATTGTCGGAGGAAGGAACTTGAATATATTCGTTGGGCTATTCACAACTACTGGTAAGCTTATAGAATGACTGAAACTTATGATATCAACTAAACATTATGTTTAATATACACACACTCATAGATTTATTATATTTAATGAAATAATTTACCAATTTTTCTTTATTGCATGTAATTTGGGGTAGTTGAATGGTTCTTCCAATTTGACCATTTCTGGTGTGGAGGGGGTTCTAATTTTTGACCACCTTTGTCCACAAAGATGAAAATAAACCTGTACATGACATGTAAAAGTAAATGACCCCCATATTCCCAACATATTTAAAGCATACCTCCAATTATAAAACATGTTTAAGGGGGACACAGTAGATTACCTTTATCCTTGTGGGAGGGAGCAGCTGAAGGCGCAGAGCCCCTTTAATTTGTCCAATACTTACTCGAGTAGTTGATTTCCATTATTAGATAGGAAAATAAGGTTTTGTTCACAATGGAGTCATGGCTTCTGTATATAACGGAGCCATGAACTACGTGATGATTCCAAACAGACCACTATTGACTTTTAATGGGGTCTATTGGGGTTCCAGTATTTTTTTATGTTCTATACTTTCCATCAAAATCCTGATAGATTCCCCAAACAATTGTGTGTGTAATGGGAAGTTCACGTCACGTTTTCTGCCTACATTTGGTATATATGTCAGGAAAAAAGCTCCTGACGTATATTAGGCTGTGACAAAATATAAACAGTGGCCTCCATCACCATAGACTTTAATGGTTTTCGAAAAGTGGCTATGTCGTGAACTGGGGTCATCAGAGTTCATGACTATACATTATAGTCTATTGGTGATGGGTGGCACTATCAGGCACCCATTTAACGTATCAGTCGCCCATAGACTGGTTAAGTATCTGTTTAATGTATACGTGTACATATTCCTGACTTACACACTAAGCTTAGGGTAAAAACGTTAAGTGAACATGGCCTTATTGAGATAGCCATTGCCCTGTGTGGTACCTTCTGTTGTTGAACCCCTTTCCCATATCATATCACCCCTTAGGGGTGTGCGACCTGTGAGAGTACACAGGGCGCTGCAGCCTCCCCACAAGTAGGGGGTGCAACTGGGCAGGCAGTTTGAGGAGTGTTTCTGTGTGTGTGTGTGTGTGTGTGTGTGTGTGTGTATATGATCCAGTATGTGTGAGTATATGTTCCTGTGTGTCTATGTATGTGTCCGTGTGTGCATATATGTCTCCGTGTTTGTGTATATTTTTCTGTGTCTGTGCCTGCGTGGGTATAGTGACCAGGGTGTGATATCTGTGGTGTTACGTAGGACAGCAAGTAACATTTACTAATAATCTGTACTCAGAGAGTTAACATTGTGTTATCTGTGGTGTTACATAGGACTGCAGGTAACATCCACAACATTATCTGTACTCAGAAAGTTATCACTGTTTTATATGTGTTATCTGTGGTAACATCTACTACATTATCTGTACTCAGAGAGTTATCACTGTTTGATATCTGTGGTGTTACATAGGACTACTAGTAACACTACTATATTACCTGTACTCAGAGAGTTATCACTGTGTGTTATCTGTGGTGTTACATATGACTGCAAGTAACATATACTACATTATCTGTACTTAGAGAGTTGTCAGTGTGTTATCTTTGGTGTTACATATGACTGCAGGTAACACTACTAGATTACCTGTACTCAGAGAGTTATCACTGTGTGTTATCTGTGGTGTTACATAGGACTGCAGGTAACACTACTACATTATCTGCACTCAGTTATCACTGTGTGATATCTGTGGTGTTACATGAGCTTGCAGGTAACACTACTACATTACCTGTACTCAGAGAGTTATCACTGTGTGTTATCTGTGGTGTTACATAGGACTGCAGGTATCATCTACTACATTAACTGTACTCAGGTAGTTATCAATGTGTTATCTGTGGTATTACGATACCTCCCAACAATCCCAGATTCAGGAGGACAGTCCCGGAATTTAGGCGGTGTTCAGCTGTCCCGAGTGGCCAGTGGTATGTCCCGTGTCAACTGTATCTGCGTCCTCAGGACGCAGATACAGTTGAGCCCAATGCTGAAGCAGGGAACTGTCATCTATGGTCAATGACATCCGCGGTTCCCTCTAGGAGTGGAATCCCCGGCCAGAGCGTCGGCAACGCTCTGGCCGGAGATTCCGTTCCAGGAGAAGCCCCTGACGTTACTGTCCATATATGGACAGTGATGTCAGGGGCTCCTCCTGGAGTGGAATCCCTGGCCACTGAGTGGCCGATGATCTGGCAGGGGATTCTGCCCCAAGAGGGAGTCCCAATAGCTACGGGAGGGTGGCACTACCTACATGGGCACTGTGGCACTATCTATAGGGGACACTGTGGCACTATCTACATGGGCACTGTGTTTGGCACTATCTACGTGGACACTGGCACAAGGGGCATCTAAGGAGTATTATACTGTATGGGACAGCTAAGGCGGCATTATACTGTATGGGGCAGCTATGGGGCATTATACTGTATGGTGGCAGCTAAAGGGGCATTATACTGTACGGGGGAACTATAGGAGCATTATAATGTATGGGGCAGCTGTGAGGGATTTATAGTGTATGGTGGCAGCTGAGGGGGCATTATTCTGTATGGGGAATTATACTGTATGGGGGAATGTATAGGGGCATTATATTGTATGGGGCAATGCTGGGGTCATTATACTGTATGGGGGCAGCTATTGTAAAGGATCTGCCAGACACAGCTTCTGTGTCAACGCCCATAGGTAATCAGTCTGCACCTGCTTCTATGTCTGTGAGACTGACTCAATTTTCCACCACTCAGGATGGCAGGCTTAGGAGTGGGAGAGCCTATCACAGCCTGGCCAGACGGAGATAGCTCCCGCTCTCTGTCTATTTATACCTGCCTTTGCTGTTCCTCCTTTGCTTGTGATTCTTCTCTGCTGGTTTCCTGGCCCTGCTGCAACTTCTTGAACTACTGACCCTCTGCTTGTTATTGACCTTGGCTTTCCTGATCTCTTCAATCAGGTTCAGGGGGCCCAATGGTTCTCTAAGTTTGATCTACGGGGGGCTTATAACCTTATCCGCATCAAAGAGGGGGGATGAGTGGAAGACTGCGTTTAACATGCCCGAAGGTCATTTCGAATACCTCGTCATGCCCTTTGGGTTGTGTAATGCTCCCGCGGTCTTCCAGAATTTCATAAATGAGATTTTAAGAGACTACCTGGGGGTATTTCTTGCAGTGTACCTTGATGACATACTTGTGTTTTCCAAGGACTGGTCCTCCCACATTGAGCATGTCAGGAAGGTGCTCCAGGCCCTTCGGGAAAACAAACTGTTTGCTAAGACCGAAAAATGTGTGTTTGGGGTGCAGGAGATACCATTTTTGGGTCAAATCCTCACTCCTCATGAATTCCGCAGGGACCCCGCCAAGGTCCAGGCTGTGGCGGAATGGGTCCAACCTGCCTCCCTGAAGGCGTTACAGTGCTTCCTGGGGTTCCCTAATTATTACAGGAGATTTATTGCTAACTTCTCGGTCATCGCTAAGCCTCTTAGCCTCAAAGGTGCTGATCTCCTCCACTGGCCTCCTGAGGCTTTCCAGGCTTTTGAGGTCCTTAAGAAGTTCTTTATCTCGGCCCCTGTGCTGTTTCAGCCCAACCAAATGGAGCCATTTATCGTGGAGGTTGACACGTCCGAGGTGGGAGTGGGGGCTGTCTTGTCCCAGGGTACCAGGTCCCTCACCCATCTCCGTCCCTGTGCCTACTTCTCCAGGAAGTTTTCGCCCACTGAGAGTAACTATGATATTGGCAATCGTGAACTCTTAGCCATTAAATGGGCATTTGAAGAGTGGCGCCACTTCCTGGAGGGGGCTAGGCACCAGGTAACGGTCCTTACCGACCACAAGAATCTGGTTTTCCTAGAATCTGCCCGGAGGCTAAACCCGAGACAAGCTCGATGGGCGTTATTTTTTACCAGATTCAACTTTTTGGTCACCTATAGGGTTGGGTCTAAAATTATTAAGGCTGATGCACTGTCGCGTAGCTTCATGGCCAGCCCTCCTTCGGAGGAAGATCCTGCTTGTGTTTTGCCTCCAGGTATAATCATTTCCTCTATTGATTCTGATTTAGTCTCTGAAATTGCGACTGATCAAGGTTCAACTCCCGGGAACCTTCCTGAGAACAAGCTGTTTGTTCCCCTGCAATTCCGGCTAAGGGCACTTAGGGAAAATCATGACTCCGCACTATTTGGTCATCCAGGCATCCTGGGTACCAAGCACCTCATTGCCAGAAACTATTGGTGGCCTGGGTTGCCTAAAGACGTTAAGGCCTACGTCGCCGCTTGTGAAGTTTGTGCTAGGTCCAAGACTCCCAGGTCCCTACCAGCGGGCTTACTATGTTCTTTGCCCATTCCCCAGAGACCTTTGACCCATATCTCCATGGATTTTATCACTGATTTGCCTCCATCTCAAGGCAAGTCGGTGGTGTGGGTTGTAGTAGACCGCTTCAGTAAGATGTGCCACTTTGTGCCCCTCAAGAAACTACCCAATGCTAAGACGTTAGCTACCTTGTTTGTCAAACACATCCTGCGTCTCCATGGGGTCCCTGTCAATATTGTTTCTGACAGAGGGGTACAATTTGTTTCATTGTTTTGGAGAGCCTTCTGTAAAAAGTTGGAGATTGATCTGTCCTTCTCCTCTGCCTTCCATCCTGAAACTAATGGCCAAACTGAGAGGACTATTCAGTCTCTAGAACAATATTTAAGGTGTTTTATCTCTGACTGTCAATATGATTGGGTCTCATTCATTCCCCTCGCCGAATTTTCCCTTAATAACCAAGTCAGTAACTCGTCAGGGGTCTCCCCCTTTTTCTGTAATTTTGGGTTTAATCCACAATTCTCCTCCGTTTCACCTGGTAGTTCCAACAATCCCGAGGTAGAGGTCGTTCATCGGGAACTGTGCACAGTCTGGGCCCAGGTTCAGAAGAACCTAGAGACGTCCCAGAGCATACAAAAGACTCAGGCAGATAGAAGACGTTCTGCTAATCCCTTGTTTGTGGTCGGGGATCTGGTGTGGCTATCGTCAAAAAATTTGCGCCTTAAAGTCCCGTCCAAGAAGTTTGCTCCCCGGTTTATAGGGCCGTACAAGGTCATTGAAGTCCTCAACCCTGTCTCCTTCCGACTGGAGTTGCCCCGTCTTTTCGAGTACACGACGTGTTTCATGCCTCCCTCCTTAAACGCTGCTCCCCGTCCTTGGCTCCCTCGAGCAAACCTCCGGTCCCTGTTCTCACCCCTGAGGGGGTAGAATTCGAGGTGGCCAAGATTGTGGACAGCAGGATGGTCCAAGGTTCCCTCCAGTACCTGGTCCATTGGAGAGGATACAGGCCTGAGGAGAGGACTTGGGTACCCACCCGGGATGTTCACGCTGGGGTATTGGTCAGGAGGTTCCACCTTCGTTTCCCCAATAAACTAGGTCCACCTAGAAAGGGTCCGGTGGCCCCTCATAAAAGGGGGGGTACTGTAAAGGATCTGCCAGACACAGCTTCTGTGTCAACGCCCATAGGTAATCAGTCTGCAACTGCTTCTATGTCTGTGAGATTGACTCCATCTTCCACCACTCAGGATGGCAGGCTTAGGAGTGGGAGAGCCTATCACAGCCTGGCCAGACGGAGCTAGCTCCCGCCCTCTGTCTATTTATACCTGCCTTTCCTGTTCCTCCTTTGCTTGTGATTCTTCTCTGCTGGTTTCCTGGCCCTGCTGCAGCTTCTTGAACTACTGACCCTCTGCTTGTTATTGACCTTGGCTTTACTGGCCATTCTTCTGCTCTGCGTTTTTGTACCTCGCTCATCTCCTGGTTTGACTCAGCTCGTTCACCTCGCTTGTTGCTCACGGTGTTCCCGTGGGCAACTTCCCCATTTCCCCGGCTTCTTTGTACCCTTGTCTGTTTGTCTGTCGTGCACCTATTGAGTGTAGGGACCGTCGCCCAGTTGTACCCCGTCGGATAGGGCGGGTCGTTGCAAGTAGGCAGAGACTGAGTGGCGGGTAGATTAGGGCTCACCTGTCTGTCTCCCTACCCCGACATTACAGCTATGGGGCATTATACCATATAAGAGCAGCTATGGGTGCATTATGCAAAATGGGCGAATTTGGGCATTATACTGCATGGGGGTATCTGTGTGGGCATTAAACTGTATGGGGGCATCTGTGTTCGCTTTATATTGTATGGTGGCAGCTAGAGGGCATTATAATGTGTGGGAAGCACTACTGTAGTATAATACTTTGTAGGCTGAATCGGGTGTGTATGGGCAGGAATTGGGCGGGATTATAGAGGCACGGCTTAAAATGCAAAAAATGTTTTCCCTCTTTGCGGTACTTGAAAGTTGTGAGGTATGGTATTACATGGGACTGCAGATAATACTACTACATTATCTGTACTCAGAGAGTTATCACTGTGTGTTAACTGTGGTGTTACATAGGACTGCAGGTAACATCTACCACACTAACTGTACTGTGCATATGTGTGCCTGTGTGGGTATATATGGCTCTGTGTTTGTGTATATGTGTCTCTCTGCATGTATATATGTGCCCGTGTGCGTGTATGTAAATAAATATATATGTGCCGTGTGTGTGTGTGTGTATATATATATATATATATATATATATATATGTGTGTCTCTGTGTGTGTATATAAACACAGTTGAGTCCCATTATTATGACCACCAGCTAATATCCAGAGTGACCCCCGTGTGCAGCACGGACAGCAGCTAGACGGGCTGGGAGTGATTCAATGAGGTGCTGGTAGGTTGTCTCAGGTATCTGGAGCCATGCTGACTGCAGTGCCCACATTTGCTGGAGGGTGCATGGGGGAGGATCCATAGAACGAACAAGACGATAGAGGTGGTCCCACCGATGCTCAATTGGGTCCAATTCTGGTGAATTAGGGGGCCAGGGAAGTTCTTGGAAGTCTTGGTTGTGCTCTTCCAACCACTGTTGGACATTTCTGGGTGTGTGACATGTCGCATTGTCTAGCTGGAAGATTCGATCTGCCCCAGGGAAGACAAACAGCATGTATGGGGGGGACGTGATCTGCAACGATGGATTCATACCCAAATCGGTTAAAAGTGCCTTTCACATGGATGAGTGGGCCCAGAGAATGCCATGAAAAAATTACCCACACCATAACGCTGCCACCACCAGCTTGTGTTCTTCCAGCAATGATTGCCGGGTGTTTGTTCTCTGATGTTTGTCACCTGACACGCCAACGTCCATCCGTCCGATGAAGCAGAAAACGTGACTCATCGGAGAAGGCAACCTTTTACCAATTATCGGTGGTCCAATTCCGTTACAGCCGTGCAAATTGAAGCATTTTTTTCCGATGGAGCTTTGTTAGCATAGGAGCAGTGACCATCCGTCTACTTCGGAGCCCCATACTTAGTAGGGTTTGCTGAACTGTTGTATTAGACACACGTCTGGTAGTCCCCTGGTTGATTTTCACGGTGAGCTTCTCCACTGTAGCGTGTCGCTTGGCCCTCGCGCACCTTTAAAGCCGACGTTCACCTCTCACATCAATGGCAAGTGGTGCTCCGCAGTTTCCATGTCGGTTAATGCCAATGGTGCCATTTGTCCACTCACGATACATTTTCACCACAGCAACACACGAACAGTTCACAAACTGCACTGTTTGAGAAATACTGCAACCCTTGAGCCGAAACCCAATAATCATCCCTTTTTGCAACTCTGATAAATCGCCCCTTTTACCCATGGCAACAACAAGTGATATGTAATCAGACAGCCTATCACACACATTATATACTCACCAAGCCAGCCTATGACACATCACTTCCTTCATGGACCACGCGCTGCCGACGTCGAAAGTACGAGGTGGTCCTAATAATGTGACTTGACTGTGTGTGTGTGTGTGTGTGTTTGTGTACGTGCCTCCTGTGCGTGTGTGTGTGTATACATGCCTCCAGTGTGTGTGTGTGTGTGTGTGTGTGTGTGTGTGTGTGTGTGTCTGTATGTCAACATATTTACCTATGTAAATATATATTTACATATATATATATATATATATATATATACATTTGCCTGGATGTCTAAATATTTCCTTATGTATCTGCAGTATATATGTTCCATAGCAGTATATATGTGCAAGTCTATATATGTGGTTAATTTTTATTTTATTTTATTTTATTTGTGGAGGGCAGCAATAGAGAGTCCCGCACAGGGCGCCATCCAACCTAAGGCTGACCCAGTATACAAATAACCATAGCGAACAATGCCAAACTAAAAGCACCATATAATTCCATATGTTAGCCAAATAACACTTCCAGTTACAGTTGCCTAAATAACAATACTATACTGTGGTTGTCACTATACACTGCATGCAGTGGCACACATCGGCCATGGCCTCAATGGTAAAAAAAAAGTTTACAGCGCATAATAGGTTTTATAGCGGTGGCCCACGCCAGTCATTCCTACACAAAAAATTGTCATAAGACGCATACCACCCCAACGGAGGCCAAAGAGACATTCTTTTGGCCTCCGTTAGGTAAATGGTGGCCATAGCTACGTTCAGCGTATGCGCCTGAGAGCTTTCCTGGCACTTACGCTGAACGTGTTCACATAGCAGGATGTGAACAGAGCCTATTATTACGTGATGCTAACAAGCACCCCTGAGGTGCCTCTCAAGTGCTCGCTTCAGTAGGGGCAGCTGATGCACCCTGTGCGACAGCACAGGTTGCACACCATAAGGCCAGCCCTGCATAAACTACATGTATTCCGATTTTTACTACTTAGTTACCCTGTAATGCACACAGATAATAAGTTTGTATCCAAACTTTTCAATTTTAGTATATACTCTGTAGTTTTGGGGTGTTTTGGTCTTCTACTGTATATAGTTACCTATCGACAAATCATCTAATTTACTCTATAATTTATTTTCCCTACAGTCCAATATTGAATATAGTCCATTCTTCAGTTTTCTACCTTATTATAGCAGTTTCCTGTGTTAATTAACCAAGTTTCAAAATCTCATCAATTGGGTATTTCGTCCCTTGAAATAGTAAATTAATCAGGAAGTTTAGGATCTTTTCAGTAAAGTGGAAGGGATTATGATGTCTGAGTCTCTCAACATAGTAATTAAAGAAAAATAATTTAAAATGACGAAGAAAATTTATTAGACAGACAAACAGGTAGGTAGATAGATAGATAGATAGATAGATAGATAGATAGATAGATAGATAGATAGATAGATAGATAGATAGATAGATAGATAGATAGATAGATAGATAGATAGATAGACTGTTAATTTACATACGGGTTGGGGAAAGAAGGGTTTAAGAAAACCCCACATTTAAATAACATTTGGCATGCTAGAATCTGCATGAAATGTTTAGTAACATTGTAAATGCTTTGCTTTACTTTTTTTGCATTTGAATTGCATGATGTTTTACTCTCTGTGCAGACCGAAACCTAAATTCAGAATTCTGCTGGTTTCCTGTTACCGGAGAGCAGTGCATTGTAGGAGCTCAGATGACAGTTACATAGTAAGGGCTGAGCTGTTAAGTCACATGTCTAACAGCGGAGTGGAACTAAACTGCTGTCTGTTTCCAAGAGCAACCAGCAGAATTTTGAAAGCAGATATTTATAGACGCAGAGAAAACAACATGAACTTACCTTGAAAGCAGACCTTAACTTACAGTTTTAGGCCCTGTTCACACAGAGTTCTTTTGGCGCTGCTTTTGACGCGGAAACCGTGTCAGAAACCATGCAAGAAAACATTCGAAAACGTCTCCCATTGATTTTAGTGGAAGGCGGAGGCAGTTTTTAAAAAAAATGCTCAAGGGACAAAGAAGCGTCATGCCCTTTCTTCAGCCGTTTCCGGAGAATGGGAGGCAGAGAAAGCGTTTTTCACAGTGTTTTCTTGCCCGTGGCACTCAATGGCAAAGAGAGTGCAGGCAGGTCAAAATCTGCCTCAAATTTTTTCCGCCTGCAAAAAAAACTCTGTGTGAACAGGGCCTTATTGTGCTTTTCGACGCGGAAAATGTTAACAATGTGAATGCATCTCTTGTTTTTGTTTGCATAGCGACATGGGTTGGAGGTGCCTATATCAATGGTACAGCAGAAATAATTTACCTTCCTACGAAAGGACTTGCATGGGTTCACGCACCATTAGGATTTGCAGCAACATTCATCATTGGTGAGTGGAGCACCAAGTGCTTTTAATTACTATTATATAGCAGAACTGAATTTGTTATTGAGTTCTTTGGGGCAGCAATAGTTGGGCAAATAACTAATGGGGTTTTCCAGCCGATAAAAATGTATGGCCTATCCTCACTATAGGCCTTCAATAGCTGATGGATCGGGGTCCGACTCCCGGCACTCCCACCGTTCAGCTGTTTTGAAGGGGCCGCAGTGCTCATACGAGCCCTGCTTCCCCTTCATTTCTTCTTGCTCTAGTGGATGTTTGACACATTTAGTGGCGATTTACCGGTATTGCAGCCTTTTCTCCCATTCACTTCACAGGTATTCCAGCCTTTTCTACCATCAACCTTTTGACCCCACCACCCTCCACATAGCCCCTTCCATCTGCTTCGGTCTCCCCCTCCCCTAACATTGCCCTGTCTCCTCCTGTATTTCCTGTCCCTGCTCCCTCACAGAGCCCCTGGCACCTTCTGACTATTGCCACCCCCAGAGCCCTTGCTATTTGCCAATGCCCCCCACCCCTAACAGAGCCCCTGTCTCCTTCTGTTTTTCTTGTCCCACTCCTCCCCTCACAGAGCCCCTGGCACCTTCTGATGCCCCAACCCCCAACGAGTCCCTCCTACCTGCTACTGTCTCCCTTCCTTTAACAGTGCCTGGCACCTTCTTACCTCTTGCCTTTATAGAGCCCCCAACATCTGCTTCTATCCCCTCCCATAAAAGTGCCCTGTTTCCTTCTGACTTTCCTGTGCCTGCTCCCTCACAGAGGCCCTGACACCTTCTGACCCCTTGACCTCTACTAAGCCCCTGCCACCTACTTCTGTCTGCCCTCCCCTAACAGTGCCCTGTCTCTTTGTCCGTGCTTCTTCACAGAGCCCCTGGCACCTTCTAACCCCTCACCCACCACAGAGCCCCTTCCACCTGCTTCTGCCTCCCCTAACAAAGCCCTGTCTCCATCTTCCCACCCCTGCAAAGTCTGTGTTAACTTGTATCTGGCCCCACACCCGCAGATGGAGGGACCCATGGCCGAGATTTTTTGTCAGTATGGGGCCCAAACATTTTTGATGGCAGCCTGTACGTAGATGTAGTTCTGCACATTTTTTTTGTTCTGATCTTATTGCCTAGAACTTTTGAGTGGATGGGACTTAGCTGCAGTACCCGATGCAGCCCATGGACTATGGTCGTGCTTTGCCTAGAAAAAAAAGCAGACCCCTTATTCTAATCTCACACAACCCCTCTAAACGTACAAAATCTTGGGGACAAATCTTCCATGGACTTTAGGGCCAGTTGCTGACTATAACTTCAGTGGCTCTGCAATGGTTAAAGGGATTGACTTATTATGACAACCTCTGTCAATATACCCTATAAATTTATATAGAAGTCATAGAGGGGGGGGGGACCCATCTATGATCCAGAGCGGGGAGCCGCTAACAAGCAGTTTGTGTTGTTGTTGTGGTTAGTGATAGAAAGAACAAATTGTGCTGATTACTCATCTCCCATGCTGTGTCAGCCGGGAGGGAGTGAGGCACTGGCTTTAACATCACACGTTTTGAGGCTTAAAGAGGCAGCACAGCTCAAAAGTCTAGCTTCTATTAGCTGGATATTCCCTTTAAAAGAAGTTCTGTGAAACATCAACATTGATGGACTATCCTCAAATGAGACAAGCTGCAGCCGCTCGTTCAGACAGGCCACTGTGCTTATGCAAACAATAAATGCTGGTAGTGCGTATTGATTTGTGCCACCAGTTATTCTGTTCCAGCCCCTGAGAGGTAGATGACTATCGTCTTCAGTGCCCATCTTTGAATGAGCCAGGTGATGCCTCATGCAGTTGTTCCAACTTCTTTATCCTCAATGGTGTGTCATTCATTTAAGGTCCTTTTAGACGGCCCAATGCTGGTCATAAAAATGAGCATAGACCACCTATACAGCACGTCGATTGGTGCTCGTTATCTCTATTCCCAAGGGACAGTCATCTGTAATTTTTTGGGGGCGAACGATGTGCTGCCAAATAGAAACCATTTTTTGGGTCGCATAAAATATGCGATCGGTCGACGTTCGTCTAATCTTTAACCTGTTTACACAGGGCAATGATCAAGAACGAGCGTTCGTAAGAAAACTTGTTCACCCAATCATTAGCCCTTAGATAAAGTTTTAGTTACATAGTTACATAGGTTGAAAAAAGACACAGGTCCATCAAGTTCTACCTTTCTCACTCAATTACCCATGATTTATTGTTTGATTAATTATAACCCCCAATGCCATTCGTCAGTAAGGGTATGTTCACACGAGGGCATTACGTCCGTAATTGACGGACGTATTTCGGTCGCAAGTACCGGACCGAACACAGTGCAGGGAGCCGGGCTCCTAGCATCTGTCGTGGAAATCCATCGCTCAAAATATATTAGACTGAAATTAATACGAGTCCCAACAGACTCTCAAGGCCAGACTCCATTAGTCAGAATCCTAATTAGGATATTTCACCGATATATATCGAGAGACGAGAAGAAAACACACAGACACGCTGAAATGTTCAAAATTCTCATCTGAAGGATTTATTACCAAACTCAAACTGTTAAACTGAAATTCAGAAGGGGTGTCGGCTTGAGGTAAACCAATCAGAGACAATGTAACAATATTTGTTATTCAGTAAAAAGCATACAATAAAATACATCATTATAATTCTTCCCACATTATGTTTACAGGTTTCTTATCTCTCTTTTGGACAGAATGTCCTCGTGGAGATGGGGGGAGACCTTCCCTCACGCATACTTGCCATCCCCCCATCTCACTCCCATCTCACTCCCTGTCCATCTTCGCATGGGAACCAAGGTCAAAGATAAAACATACGAAATCAACATTACTTGTATTAAAGGAACAATGACTTTTCTATTCACTACAAAAGAACCAAGATGGGAACTCCAGACAAGACGCGGCTGCACGAAACTAAATCATTTAAACATTATCATCACTTTCACATAATACATATCTTAGTAATTCGGCATCCTGCTTGATAATTCACAATGTAATTTCATACAGAGAATATAAGCAAATAAATCATCCTTCACAAACCTCCCTTTTTCTCATATTAAATTACAGAAATTATATATTATGATTATGAAACTCAAACAATATATCAATAGGGCCACAACTAATATGATGCCATCACCAATGTCCGGTTAGGGTATGGGGTCCCACCAGTGTATCGACAAGTCATGTACATCACCGTCCTCTTCTCCTGTCTTCTGATTAAAACACTTGATACTGCTGACGGATTCACTCAGGTCTTTGGTCTTTACTTGGAATTTTGCTGATGTCATCAGGACTTGATTTGGTCCTTTTCATCTGTCAGACACCGTCTCTTTTAGTTTACGTCACCGGGCTGTACATAGCACCTCATACTGTGAGCCTGGTGTGAGATCCCACGTAGGCGGATTAGTGGGGTGTTATTGTGACCCCACAAACCCTCCGCTCATCTGTCTTCTTACTTGTCTGGGCGGCTGCTTGGAATTGTGACACTGCCGTCAGTTCATGACAAACGCGTTGTACTGGCTCCGGCTGCTCCTGCCGCACCTCAGTAATGGAGTTCATCGTATTAAAAATCTTTTAGTTCATGTTTACTGCCACTTGCTCGGGGACCCCAATCCTTGTCAATTGTTACTAATCTAGTGATAACATCTACGTAACAATGTCAGGCCCTTAAACTAAATCAAACAAACACCTTTTATATAAGAAAAACGTCTCTGTTCCAATGGACAGGGCACCTAGAAGATGTGTAATTATTGGGTACATTTCATTTGCACTTGGTGTCACGCTTTCCAGCAGGATTTGTACCTTGATCTGAGCTGATTGCCTGGAACATTTCCAGCTCACCAAAATATACACAGATTCAACATGTTTATCTGACAAATGTTGCAAACCAATTTTCCTTACTCTAATTTGTATTGCATGGGGAGGCCTCTGAAGGTCTGTTCTCTTCGTGGGAGGCGGGTATGATAAGGTTGGCACCGGTCTGCCAGGACTGTTCTGTAGGCAAATCAAACAGCTCTAACAGAATTTAGCAGCAACAGCTGTAAAGCCTGGGACATACCAATTAGATCTCACCAAATCGATCCTTGCAGTCTTGGGGCCTATGTGAGGTCATACACCATCAATGCAAAAGCCATCAAGAGTGCCTTGGGTCTTACCGATTCACGTTCCCTTATCCATCCACATTCTGTTAGAATCTGGTTCTCACGCCTCCATTCGGAGTTGGACTCTTCCTGTGGAGAACAAACTTTTTCATTGTATAAACATTAATTGATCTTAATCAAATAATTAATTTGAAGAAAAACATTAACAAATAACATCTTTACATCAAACGTTCACATTGAGCAATAACTAGAAGTGATACATGCAAACTCATTTTTCTTCTTTATATATATATATACACACACACACACACACGAACACTGCACAGAATTTTCCTTTCACAATAACAACGACAAAAAACAAATAACTAAAAATGTTTTCAAATGGGAATATTCCACTTCTGTACCTTTTATCTGACGCATGACTCTAATAGTCCAATGCTAAGGCTGGTCCAGAACTTTGCATAAAACTTAACTTCAATATTTAATATTCCCACAACACTTCTTAAATACAATTGTTAAACAAACTAACTTTGGAATAACATCTGGAGAACTGCTGATATCGTATTGTACAAACATCAGGTCAATACTTGGGATAACATTGTTCCCCTGTCACTTACACACAACGTCTGCAGTGGGGAAAATACAGGCCGGGCTTCAGGCCCCCCCTGAGAACAGGTCTACACACACGAGCACCGCGTCATACACGTCTACCTCGGGTAGTTGTATGTTCTGCAGTCGCTGGGACTGTTAATCTGGCCAGGCTGCACTTTTCACAGGTACCTTTGCTGTTTTACCTATGTCATGCCGTGCGCACATCATGCCGGCTGCTACAAACCTAGTGGTGGCATTATTGTATCCAGGGACAAGCCAATTTACTGACACCTGGCTGCACATACTCTTTTTGTCAGGTCTGTCTTCTCTCGCTCTCTCAATTGGCTTACCCAATGATCCAATAAAGTTCCTACTACCAATGGGCCCATAATTGTGGGCGATGCCAAAAGCGTACCTAGAGTCAGTGTAAATGTCGGCCGTCTTACCTTCTGCCAGGTTACAGCCTCAGCGAGCACCTCCAGCTCCGCTCCTTGAGATGAACAAGAAGGTGAGAGTGGTTTCTGTGTAATTTACCTTGTGCCTCGTATCCTGTTCTACACATGCTGTATATGATAAAGTATGTCTACATTACAAATTTACATTGGAAACCCATGTCACATATAGATAGAACATTTCAAAAGGGTGGAGTTTTATTGTTCCACATTTATCTGATGATCCAGAACACTTGTAAATCCCACCCACCAGGTCCTGTAAATACCTGATTAATACAAAAACAAACAAAATATGTTACTGAAATCTGGCATAAAATAAACAATATTCAAACAATTTTTTTTTTGTTTTGCCTTCTCCCCATCTAAATCTGTAAAGACTCATCTGTGAGTGACGTCACCTCTGCCTCCTGTGTAAATTGGCTGGAGGGGGATCTGGAACCATCTACACAGAAAAACCTCAAAATATAAGTTACTGTCATACACATTTAATCTGGGTTACGCCTTGAAACTCATACACATTTTGTAGATCTCCTAGAACCAAATTCATTAATTCAAAACAAAATAAAACACAAAACAAAACTACCTGATCAGTCCCTTCACCATTCCCTCCTATTTGGACTCTGCGAAAGTAATGTAGCAGGGTTCAAAACTACATATTAACATAATGAGATTAGGCACTCTATCGGGGGGCACTAGTTTAACCCCCTGTAATACACAACAGCCTGGAACAAAAAAGATTACTTTCTCCTGACAAAAATACATTTTATCTTTAAAATGACCTGCAACCATTTACCTGTAAAACATCTCACATTTTTAAAAAATAACATTTAGGCAGCACCATAGCACGTGCCTCATGTGTGATAACAAAAACAAAACAATTGTAATTAGTTATTCAATAACACAGAAAATAATATATCTGGTAATATTAATTACTGCAAACCAATAAGCTGTACATAAGAATAGGGAACAGAGGGGGCACATACATGTTCAAGACCCCGTGTCTCACAATATCTGTAGTTTAATACATTTGAATCAACATCAAAACATTCCAACAATAAATCTTCACATTATAACACATTAATCTGCAGTGTAGCTTTTATATTTCTACAAACAGATCCAGCCGGCTGTAATATTTTTCTCGCTTGGTGTAGTTACAGACGACTGCGCTGCGCGAAAATAAAACACGTTCCATAAAAAAATGAAAAAAAAAAAAGTAGAACTGATTTTAACCCCATACACAAAACACTAACATTTTTAGACATTACTGCTGTTAAAAATAGGAAACATACAATATAGTTCTGCTTTTATTGTGGCCATTAGTTTCAAACTTCAGACATGTTACATTACACATATCACACAGATGTCTCATCACATCACACATGTTACATTGCACACATCACACAGATGTCTCATCACATCACACATTACACTCCCCCCGTTCTGACCCACGTTAGTCACTGCAATGTACCTGGCTGCTCCGTTTTCTTCACTCTTCCAATGAAAATTTACACCTGTATTTAAATTGTTCTTTCTCACATGCAAACATCCTTCTTACGGCTGCCAGCCTTTTCAACAATTTTTTTTTTTTTTTCAGTGTGTTATTTTTCCTTCACATACTTTATAATTAAAGCCCCAGCTCCTTTTGCTCATTCTAATGTTGGCCGGGACCAGTTCCCCAAAGCATCTTTGTCCAACTTCCTCCTGACCCCATGGTCAGAGAGCAGTAGGGTGATTTCCGGTAAATCCCCCACCTCCAGGCAAACAGGCCACGTTTGCCGACAGATATCTCAGACCAGTCTATCTCCTAGACTGTCTTACCAATACGATATCACAAGTCGTTCCTCCAGACATTCTAGCAGTAGGATCCCCTTTCCTCTGATCCCTCACTGGATTGAACATCAAGAACAGACAAAATGCTGCCAATCAACAATTACAAGAGCAAATTCTTCAACACAATCGACATTCATGAACCTCCATTGATTCAAGCAGGAGTTGGTCACTTCACTTATGCAGAACACTTGCTGCCGGGGTGTGTCTTTCAGTTCATAGAGCCCATGATGTAACATATATCCCAAACTCTTTCCTCTAGCACTTTGCAATGGTTTCACATGCAAATTATATTTGGTAACATATATATATTATCCTCCCCGTTCAGCCGTTCACTCTGTGGGTTGTAGTTTAGGGGCCTGTTATGTATGTTGGTGATAATTTCTTTACGGGCTATGGGTCTGATCCAATACCAATGTTCTTCACTGTAATTACTACTACAACACAGGTGGCACCTGGGATAAGTGTCAGGGTCATTCATTGAATACAGGATGTTATATTACAACGGTATTCAATCCAGCGGTCTGATGTTATACTACTACAGACTTCATTACTTGGATGTTATTTTACATCAAAGTGTATATGCCGGATTATCACGTGCTAGAAATCAGTCTGTACTGATTCCCACCTTATGCCAGTCTGGCAATGCATACAACTGGTTTATGGACCCTTACACACAATATCACTGTTTGGCAGTGAATTTAGGAAAATATAAATGATTTTCTAATACAGTATTCAAAGTTTTTCCCTATTGTACTGGGTAATGGTATTTAGTGCAAATTCAATATAGACACAATTGCTTCTCCTTGCACTGGATTCTACATTATCAGGACTTAACCATTGAAGCCCCTGTGGTACTACAGGATATTACTCACAACTATCCAACTGTCCTCTCACCTACAGACATTCAGTATCTCCCAACTATAATCCCAGACAAACGGGTAACAGAACAACTATTAATCCTCAACAATTTTACACAACTAAATAACAAATAACGCTACAACAAAGCAGCAAGCAGAAGTTTTGTTTTTTCCTCACAGTCCAAAACAACTCTTTGCATTTCAAATACTTCACATGTGAGTTACGACTTCTCTCTGCCATGCGCTACGTCACTGCATTCCAAAGGCTTCTCACAATTTTTCCTGGTTAACTATGTAATTGCTGGCAAAATTCTCTCATGTCTTTCATATCAACAGTTTAAGATCACGTACACACCTGTAATCCTTCATCACACAAAAAGCTTCAACATACCTTTTTGGATCCATCTTTCAACCCACTGACTAAGGAGTCTCGTCCATAGAAGTGACGTTCTGACAGCTGGATTCCAAGGCTTACGCAATACATGTGTGAATGGTGTAAGAATAAGCTCCTTACCTACCGCGGTTTTTTGTAATTCACAGATGCAAAGCCAGACCTCTCCAGTGACAGCTTATCAGACGTGCAATCTTCCTGGGTTTTATCGGCACCATTACTGTCGTGGAAATCCATCGCTCAAAATATATTAGACTGAAATTAATACGAGTCCCAACAGACTCTCAAGGCCAGACTCCATTAGTCAGAATCCTAATTAGGATATTTCACCGATATATATCGAGAGACGAGAAGAAAACACACAGACACGCTGAAATGTTCAAAATTCTCATCTGAAGGATTTATTACCAAACTCAAACTGTTAAACTGAAATTCAGAAGGGGTGTCGGCTTGAGGTAAACCAATCAGAGACAATGTAACAATATTTGTTATTCAGTAAAAAGCATACAATAAAATACATCATTATAATTCTTCCCACATTATGTTTACAGGTTTCTTATCTCTCTTTTGGACAGAATGTCCTCGTGGAGATGGGGGGAGACCTTCCCTCACGCATACTTGCCATCCCCCCATCTCACTCCCATCTCACTCCCTGTCCATCTTCGCATGGGAACCAAGGTCAAAGATAAAACATACGAAATCAACATTACTTGTATTAAAGGAACAATGACTTTTCTATTCACTACAAAAGAACCAAGATGGGAACTCCAGACAAGACGCGGCTGCACGAAACTAAATCATTTAAACATTATCATCACTTTCACATAATACATATCTTAGTAATTCGGCATCCTGCTTGATAATTCACAATGTAATTTCATACAGAGAATATAAGCAAATAAATCATCCTTCACACATCATACTTATGTTCGACGCTAGGAGTCCCTGCCTCGCTGCCGGACAACTGTCCCGTACTGAAAACATGATTACAGTACAGGACAGTTGTCCGGCAGCGAGGCAGGGACTCCTAGCGTCGTACATAAGTATGATGCTAGGAGCCCGGCTCCCTGCACTGTGTTCGGTCCGGTACTTGTGGCCGAAATACGTCCGTCAATTACGGACGTAATGCCCTCGTGTGAACATACCCTAAATAAACATCCAGCCCTTTTTTTTTAATACTGACATAGTATCTGCCATTACGTAGGGCATAACATAGTTTGACTACTCTAACTGTAAAGAATCCTTTCCTATATTGATGTCTAAAACGTCTTTCTTCCACATGCAATGAATATTCCCTGGTTCTTTGTAAAGTCCTCCTAAAATCTTATTTGCTTTTGCAGCTGCTGCTTGATATTGAGTACTGCTGCTTATCATATTTGAATCCAGAATGCCCAGGTCCTTCTCTTGTTCTATTATCCCAATTTAATTTGTATGTGTTAATACTATTATTGCAGCCTAGGTGCATTACTTTACATTTATCAACATTAAAATTAATCTGCCATGTTTTGCCCATGCTGCCAGCTTACCTAGGTCTTTCTGTAATATTTCTGCAATAGTTCAGTGACTAGTTTATTCCATCAGAACCTCACCACTACAATTATAGAGCTGAAATTGTAGAGGAGAAACTAAGGACCGTACATCCACAATATTAATCAGTTAACACGAGCGCGAGGTTCTTTGTTAAAGTGTAGCTAAACGTTTTACAAACTTCTGACATGTAATAGTGACATGTGAGAAGTTTGGATTGGTGGGGGTCCGAGACCCTCACCAATCGCTAGAACGAAACAGTTGAAGTGCTCGTGTGGGCTCTCAGCCGCTTCGTGTATGTTCGGCTTTTTCCGGAAAGCCGATGTATCGGAGTACGGGCTCATAGACTTTCTATTGAGTCCGTACACCGATACATTTATTTCCGTAAAAAGCCGAACAGACACGAAGCGGCTGAGCACTCACATGAGTGCTTCAGCTGCTTCATGCTAGCGATTGGTGGGGGTCTCAGTGCTCGGACCCCCACCAATGCAAACTTCTGACATGTCACTATGACATGTCAGAAGTTTGTCAAACGTTTAGCTACACTTTAACATTTTGATCACATTGCATAAGCCCACTTGCCACTTCACGGCGACCTCCTTTAAGTGGGTCCCTACTCTATCAGTTTCAGCACCGCATAGCGGTGCCCGCCATCACAATACCGCACCCGCAGATGGAGCAACCCAGAGGCCTAGAAGCGCCCCTGCTGTGAAGCCAAGCCAACCTTGGCTCTGGGCCACGTCCCCCCACAAGTGCAGCACCACAGCAACAGACACCACCACACGGCTCCACAACAAGTGAAAAGATGGAATGAACTCACCTTTAGATGCGCCCCCAGTGGCCAACTGAAAACTGAGAGAAGAAACACTTATGAGGTTGATCCTAAATGAAAATCAGCTGGGTCAAAAGCGTGGAGTGCTGGTACCAGAGATTGCAAAAAAGGGAAAGACTGCATGTGTTGCTCCCTCTGCGGGTGCGGTATTGTGGTGGTGGGTGCCGCCATGCGGTGCTGCAACCAATAGAGTAGGGACCCCTTAAAGGAGGTCGCCGTGAAGTGGCAAGTGGACTCATACAATGTGATCAAAATGTTAACAAATAACCTCATGATCATGTGTTCTGATAAATATTATGGATGTGCGGTCCTAGTTTCTCCTCTTCAATTTCAGTACAAATATAAAGCTGTTGCTTTTTCATTAGTCTTCACCACTCTTATCTTATATGTGTCTGTTCTTGGATAATCCTATGTATTTTAATATCTTCCAGGTGCACTTTTCTTTGTTAAGCCAATGAGGTCTAAAAATTATGTGACAATGATGGATCCTCTGCAGGAAACATTTGGAGATACAATGGGGAGTATTCTGTTTATCCCATCATTGCTGGGAGACATTTTTTGGTTTGCATCAATTCTAGCTTCTTTGGGTAAGTCATAAGTCAATATTGCTAGCAATCAAAACGCTCATATACACCCCTCAACATTGAAATTGCAACACCAAGAAGGGCAATCCGTAAGGTTCTGCAAATCGAGGAAGTAGCAGGTCACTGAGATCTGCAAACGATCAAATTTTCAAGCACTGAGCTCCAATCGGTGGCATGTGGAGAGGCATAAAATCCAGATTGAAAGCAAAGTTTTTAGCCACACGAAACCTCAAAAATGGGATCAAGCGGTGTGGGATGATTGTGCGATGCCTCCTGTTAGTGGACGTGACAGTTATCTCCACTTGTCGTGAACTAAGAGGGACAGAATCCTTAAACTGAGAGACATTGGATTATCACTCCGGCAGATTGCTACGCGCCTAGCCCGAGATGTCAGCACTGTTCAACGTTGTGTGTCCTGGAGGTTGGGAGAACAACAATGAACGGGAATGACAGCAAAAGGTGCGTGGAGGTGAACCTCTGCATGGACGGATTAATTGGTTGGAAGAATGGCACGTAGTGATCCAATCTGTACTGCAAGTGAAATTGGACGTCACATCCCAAGCCTAGGGTGGCAACCGGTGTCGACACAGACCATCAGAAGGCGTTTGCACATAATTGGCCTACGAGCCAGATGTCCAGCTACGGGTGTTCCAATGACCACACGTCACCGCACAGAAATGTGATGCACAGAAAGAGGGCAATGGAGGCTGGAATGAAAGGCTCTTCAGCGATGAGCTCCGCTTTCGGCTCAGATGCATTGATAGCCGGAGATTGGTCTAGAGACCACATGGGCAATGCCATAAAGAGGCCTTTACAAGAGAACGTCACACCGGTCCTACTCCCGCGATTATGGTCTGGGGTGGCATAATGTACAGTAGCGGGACCCCTCTAGTCTTCATTTCAGGTACACTAACAAATCGGCATTACATTGATTTGATCGTGGAACCAGTGGTACAGCCATTTCTCCAAAGTGTCCCAGAAGCCGTTTTTCAACAGGACAACGCCAGCTTTCATGTTGCTCGTGCTACTGGGAACTGCCTGTGTGGCCTAAACATGCTAGGACTTGTCTCCCATCGAGCACATCTGGGACGTCATTGATCGGCAATTGCAAAGGGAGCTGCCATATTATTTGCATATCATTAACATGTCTCTCGTTCCTGTGATTTCCACAATTCAAAAACTTTTCCTTCTTGGTGTTGCAATTTCAATGTTGAGGAGTGTATAAAGATTTTCACCCATCCAGGATCCGTTAGTGTTAAAGTCAAAATCACCTAAACTAGAATATTGTAGGCTCATTTAAAGGGTTTGTCTAGATGTGAAAATCCATATTTAAATACTCTATTAGGGAAAGCTGAGTTAATATAGGGGGGTCCCAATCCATCTCTTGGCCAAAGTGGAGGGCAGTTAGGGTATGTTCACACGCTTAGCAAAAAACGTCTGAAAATACGGAGCTGTTTCCAAGGGAAAACAGCTCCTGATTTTCAGACATTTTTTTAAGCCACTCGCGATTTTCGCTGCGTTTTTTACCGCCGTTTTTGGAGCTGTTTTCTATAGAGTCAATGAAAAACAGCTCCAAAAAGTCCCAAGAATTATCCAGCACTTCTTTTTCGTGGCAGTTTTTTTGCACGGCCATTTTTCAAAACGGGCGCGTAAAAAAACGGCCCATCGGAACAGAACAACGTTTTTCCCACATTGAAATCAATGGGCAGATGTTTGGAGCCGTTCTGCTTCCGATTTTTCGGCCGTTTTTTGGGCATTTACGGCCTGAAAAACTGCCAAAAAACACTCTGTGTGAACATACCCTAACAAAGAGCATCTCTCACTCTGGAGGACCTGTCCTGTCCTACATTACACAGACAACACATTGATATGACTGGGCATTGCGTAATGCTTAATTTCCCCTGTGGTGGCACTGCAGGGAAATTTAACACCCACTGCCAGGTTTCCGCACAGATTACAGCTGATCGCTGGGGGTCCCAGCAGGGGGACACTTTGTGATCAGCCTATTTTCATGGGACCCTTCTAAAGCTGGCCATACACATAAGATGAAAGTCCGCTGAAATAGCCGATTTTGACCATTTCATCTGACCATTGTTTTAAAGTTATACACTAACGATTGCTTGCGATGGTCGGCAGAAGACTACGGTCTACTAAAAAAGTGATCTGTCATGTTGGGTATTTTCGACTTTCGTCAGCTGAAATTAGGCGTGCATGGCATGATCCTAAAGTGTATGGCCAGCTTTACAAGTAGGGGTTGTCCAAAGTGGAGAACCCCCTTTAAATTCCTTACTCATTGAACTGATGAAACCAGTCAGATAAATGGTGAAGGGTCGAAGATTTCAAGAACTTTATTGGGGTTACCCATGCACTACTACTGCTATTATTATACACTTTAATTAAAGTAATACTCCTAATGCTAGACAATACAGATTTTAGAACAAGCGCGTCATAAATTGGATGAAGGAACATGGAAACATATTGATACCCCAGATAAACTACATTTTGGGGGTTTGCAAATCAGTAAATTTGACCATCCCTGGGCAACAACAGTCTACTTTCCATAAACATTGCTGCAGTATATGTTAGAATTGACAGCATATATTCATTTATCTCATCCGTCCGATGTTTTCTTATAGGAGCCACTGTCAGAGTTATCCTGGATGTGAACGGATACTTATCTATTATAATATCGGCTTGCACAGTCATTCTGTATACTTTGCTTGGTGGTCTCTATTCCGTCGCCTATACAGATGTCATACAGCTACTCTTTATGCTAGTCAGTCTGGTGAGTGATAAAACGGGCAGTCTGGAGCTTGAAAGAAAACCAGTTTAAATGGGCATGAGATTAGAAAGAGGAATTCCCTTCTTTTCCAGCAACAGTGCCACTTTTGCCCATAGGTTGTGTCTGGTATTGCGGCCCAGCAACATTCACTTGAGTTGGGTTGACCTGCAAAACCAGACAAAGTGCATGGACAATAGTGGCGCTGCTTATGGCACAGTAGAGAAGATCTCTGAGGTTGATTCTTGCTCAGATTGTCCTTTACCTTTACATAAGCTGATTGCGGTACCACTGGATACTTCAGATGTTAACTGCTTTGTGACCACTAAGTTATTGCTAGTATGACAGTACCACAGAGTGCCCCTTGAAGTGAATAGTTCTAAAGATGAGCGAAGTACTCGAAATTTGTTTAGGGTTTGATTTGTTTGAATCGGCTATTCGATTGGGTAAAAATAACTTCACCGAAAATCACGAGTGCCCCAATTGCCCTGAAAACTCGTGTCTGATGTTTTCTAGGACTGTATCCAACCCATTTTAACTTCAGGCGGGAATAATAACTCTATTTTTTATGAGGGAAAGCTGTCTGCAAGGCAATATAAGTCCGCCAAAGTCATGTGATGCATTTTCTAATGTGTAAAATGGCTACCGCCATTTTGCCACGATTCATGCGCCATGAACCCGACAGTTTCTGATTTTGCAGAATCCAAAACTTTTGCGAAATTTAGACTGAATTAAATTTGTGTGCAATTGATTCGCTCATCTCTAATTGGTGAACATTGTTTCTATTCATTTCAGCTTAGCAGGTCTCCAAAGCAAGGGTTAAGTCCCTTTTACACGGGCCAATTATTAGGCAAAACAAACGTTCACAGAACGCTCCTTCCCGATTATTGCTCTGTGTAAAAAACACAACCATCAGCCCATGAACGAGCAAACGCTCTTTCATCGGCTGATTGTATAATTTATGCAGCCCAAAATGTTATCCTTGTGGGCAGCACAACTCCCTGTGTAAATAGGGAGACGTGTTGACGACATGATAGAAATGTATGGGGACGAGCGATCCTAGTAACGATTGCTCGTCCCCATACATAGCTCTTTGCAAAAGAAGCAAACGAGTGCTGATTCGTTGATTGGCGCTCGTCTACACGGCCCATGTCGACCCATGTAAGTTTAAATTAGAGGTGATCGATATTATTGTGATCCTGTGTAAGAGGAACCTTACCTTAGTTAACACTTATCTAAACATACCCTAAATCTCATATTACAAAGATCCGAGACCAATGATTATAAGTAGGTTGAGTATTATGGCAGCTTCTTTAGCGTATGGCCCTTATAGAGGACACAAGATCAGATTTTGTGGCAACATTTTTATTCTGTACTAAGAGTCATTTATTATAACAACTGATCACTTATCTCAGTGGTTGTCACAACTCCGCCCCCTTAATGTTATGCAATGTCCCACCCATTTGGGGCAGTTTATCAAGTGTTTATATAGATTTCCATTCACAGGATTATGTGAGAAAATATAAGAACATGTCATAGCCTATAAGCGCAATCAAAATGAAGAGGGGGCATTGAAATGTTACATACCAGCTTGATCGTGAAATGGACACTAGAAGGGATTTATGATTATTATTGCTATTATTTATACATGACTATTATGATCAGAATGTATATCTATATAGTAAGATTATCGTGCTTACTCACTGACAATGTATAGAAAGTGCTGGTTGTCAGATCTGCCAGACACATATATTTATTATTACAGGGGTTTTACCAGAACTGACATATATAAAACATCAATCAGTGGGTATCTGGCATATGGACCCCCCATTAATATAATACAGTTGGTTTCTATGGAAAGTCACCATGTATGTATGGCCGCTTCTTAAGTGAAAATGGGGACCGCGTGGTTCTTGAGATTAGTTGGGGTCTCAGCAGTCAGACTCTCACAAATTAACAATGATGAAGTGTCTGATTTACCTGTCATAAATGTCAATTCTGGGGAAAACCCTTTAAAGAGGATTTCCACCCAAAAATTTAAAATTGTCCATATATTAGTAATTCAGAAGTTGGAGCAGCAGCAAAAGTTTGGTCACTTTTTTTGTTTTACTTACGGAGATATTGGCATCTTCTCTTTTCACCTGCGTCGGCCATTTTTCCAAATGTGACAACAGGAAGAGCGGCCATATTGGTTGTCACCTTTAAATGATCTTCTCAGAAAGTGATGAGAAAACTGTCACTTGCTATAGGTGAACTTGTTGACAGATTTAGAGTTTACCACCTGTTTATGAGAAGGAAATTCAAAGGTGATAATCAGAGGCGGGAGAAGCTCTCTCTTGTGCCCAAGGCAGGGTTTCAGAATGCCCCCTAAACCTTCAGTTACAGAAGTTCAGCATGATAGATTTTGGACAATAATCAATTGAATTGCCACCAATCCCTAGTGTTTTTATAAGTCATACTCCCCATTCCTCTACCCGGTTCTTAAAGGGTTAGGCTTTATTCAGTCGAACGTGTGTCAAATCGGCCGTGAAAAACTGATGTTTTTCACAGCTGATTTGCACCCGTGTGGTACCCATTTCAAGGATCCCTCATAGAATTGAGGGATCTGTGAAAACAGATAAAAATAGGACATCCTATTTTTTCACCAGCAGTTTGTGCGGTCTGTTAAAACAATGGTCGTGTGAATAGCCCCATAGAAATAGTTGTACCCGTGTGACGGCCGTCAAAGAAAACGTCCGTCACACGGATGATTTACATGTTCGTTTGAATAAAGCCTAACTAAACTTTTAAAAGACTTTTGACATGGCATAGTGACATGTTTTAAGTTTTGATCGGTGGGGGACCAAGCACTGAGACCCCCACTGATCACTAAAATGAAGCGGCAGTAACACTCAGGTGAGCGCTGTGCAACTTAGTTTCTGAACAGCTTTCCCGGAAAGCCGAGCGATCGGTGTATGGACTCGAGAAAATCTATGAGTCCGTACAATGCTTTCTTGGCTCCCTGAGGAAAGACAATCAGAAACAAAGCGGCACAGAGCTCACCCGAACGCTTCCGCCACTGTGTTTTAGCAATCAATGGGGATGCTCAGACCACCACCAATTAAAACTTCTGACATGTCACTATGACATGTCAAACGTTTTTTAAAAGTTTACTTAGACCCTAAATCTGGGCTGGTTGGCCACTGTAACACATATCTGTAGTAGGGTCGGCTGGTTCCTTCAGCTTTCCTCCTAGCTCTATCCCTCACCCTCCACATGTAAGGCCTGATTGGTTACTGTGGGCACTGGTCACATAGTAAACATCCCTTCCTGTGGGACAGGATCCATTCCCTTAACCAGAGGCGTTACTACAAGCTCTTTGGCTCCGATGCAAAATCTGTGACTGGTGTCTTCTTATGTGGCAAAACGGCCTTTGGTCCCTCTCAGGTACCAGGACCCGGGTGCAACTGATACCTCAGCACTCCCTAAGTCCCTTCCCTCACCAATGCACTAAAGGGGAGCGCCAATCGCATCCTGGCACCTACAGCATTGACAGCAGCATGGGTAGAGCATCTAATTGGTTGTACAAAGACAATTAAAGGTGGGGCATTCATTTTTAATGCCTAAATAGCACCCCCCCTCTCAATTGCCGCATACTCCGCCTCCCCCCATGTTGGTGACAACTAATATGGCTGCACTTGCTGATGTTATTTCGGCTAATAAGACTTATTAGAGAACATTTTTCCATTTTGGGTGGCAATCTACTTTGTGTGAAGTAGAAGAAATGATAGACAGAGCTCTTTTCCTTATTGTTTTTAACGTGTATTAACTATTAAATGAATACTAATCATTTGTCTTATTTTAAACGTAGTGGATTTGTGTACCATTTGCTCTTCTAAATTCTGCATCTGAAAACATTGCTTACACAGCAGTGCATGAACTGTACCAAGGGCCCTGGATTGGTAATATACAGCCAAAGTACATAGCAAGATGGTTGGATGATTTGGCTTTTCTGGTAAGTTTTTTTGTTATTGTGTAGATTCCAGTATAGCGTCATGAGCTTTGTCTGTAACAATATTTTTTCGTTAGTGACTCATCTAAAAAAAAGTAAAAGAAAAAAGTAGTAAATATAAAAAAATATATTATTCCTTAACAATTATGCACCACGTTGGGTAATACGGCACTCCCTATATCATTAAGTGTGTAGCATACATTTGGTGTTCTCTGGAGTGGGGGATGTGGATGGGGTAATAGGATCAATAAAGATCATACAGTACTATTCTTAAACACCATTCATAAGGTGAGCCTATCCTTAGTGCAGTTTATAAAAAAAAAATCTACATAACCTACATACCCTAGGGCCTATTGGAGGGGGCCAAAGGATACTGACTATTTTACTTTGTAAGGCCCAGAAGCTTTTGGTGGCGGTATATGGATGTCACAAAGAGGTGGCCCCCACTTGGCCTGAGCCACAGCAAAGAGCTGCTGCAAAGAACGGTGCCCACTCTGGAGTACCTGGACATGGTTGCCCACTGAAAATACTATGTCATACTACATTTCTTCTACAGAGTAGCTCTGGCAGCTGGAACCCTTACAACAAGCTGGAGGTTGACCTGGTTGGACAACACTTTTAATCCCTTAATGATCTTTTGACAGGTACTCAGTCTACAGGGATGTCTATTAGCAACGCTACAGTAGTTGGGGGGTGAGCGGTTCTCTTTGCGCTCCTGCTGTAAGAACAATCTGTAACTAGCAGCTCCCGTTCTTAGGGCAGCCTCCTGCTCTATGGCTGGGATCAGAGAAACCTTCTATCTCGACCGTCTAACCCTTTGATGGCTGCAGTATGTGATCGCTGCATGATCAAAGGGGAGTCCATCCTTTGATTGGGTCACCGGGTTTCCTGTTGAATCGATCGCAGACTTGGGGAACCCTGTGCAGTCAGCCCTGGGGACCTAGAAAGAACCTCATGGCTGTCTATTTAGTAAGTCGGTTGTTAGGGCACACTAAATGACACAAATCATGATTTATTAGCATACAGAAGTATGCTCATACATTAGAAGTATAAAGCAAGACTAAAATAAGTATATAAAGTATAAAATAAAGACAGTTAAATAGTAATCCCTTAATAGGATTGAAAAAATAAAAAAATAAAAAGGCAAAAAAAATGTCAAAAAAATTGATTATTTAGTATAAAATACATTTTTGTATATCCGCGCCCCCAAAAAATTATATAAATTGACATACATATAATGCAACCAGCGCTGAAAAAAACACAAATTTCTCCCGCATACAACAAGGCCACACACAGTCGGGTCAATGAAAAAAAAAGGTATGGCTGCTGAAATGCAGAGGCAAAAACGAATAAATTTAGCTGGTCATTAAAGCGACTCTCGTATCAAAACCCCAAAATTTGACTATACATTGCAAATATATAGTCAACATACCTGTTGCCATCCCCCTAAATAATCCTGCCGCCGTTCCAGTGTTCCAGACCCCTGTAGTCATCTTTAAAAAATGTCCACCACAGTCTCAGACTTCCCCATGCAGAGGAAATCGAAGACACGCCCCCCCCCCACTGCCCTTTGGTGGTCCAGCACCGATGACTCAGATCGTCCATGACTCAGATGGAAAGGGGTGTGTGTCTCAGATTTACAACGCTCTGCATAGTTAAGTCTGAGAATATGGTGCCTATTTTGAACGGGGGACTGGAACACCGGAACGGCGGCAGGATTGTTCAGCAGGAAGGCACCAGGTATGTTGACTTTATATTTGCAATGTATAGTAAGATTTTATTGGTTATTAAAGTGTTAATGATATAGATACTGGATTGACCAAATGGCAGTCTCTAATCTGATTTATGACGGGTTCATTTTAATGGAGATATCTTTCTACCTATATCTCTAGATTATTAGTACTTTTTATTTCAGAGTCTGGGGGGCATTGCATGGCAGACTTACTTTCAGAGAGTTCTTGCGTCATCGTCCTCCAAGCAAGCAGCGGTGACTTCTTATCTGTCAGGAGTGCTCTGTGCTGTCATGGGTGTCCCATCCATTCTCATCGGCGCTATTGCAGTCTCCACTGGTGAGTACATTCGTAGTATGGACAATAAACATTGCAAATCTTAACCATGTAAAGTTACATATAATGTGTTTTGTACTAATAAGGCCTGGTTCACACGTAGCGTAAATACTGCGGATTTTCTGCAAGAGATGTAATTGCGGAAAATACGCAGCATATTACAGTAGCAGCAAAGTGGATGAGATTTGAAAAAATGCCATCCACAGGCTGCGTAAAAACAGTGGCGTAGCTAGGTTCTCCAGCACCCAGGGCAAAGATTCAGTTTGGCGCCCCCCCCCCCATCTTCTTTCCCGACATCTCCTTCCCCCTCGTCTTGTTTAATTTCTCTACCAATCAATAAGATGTAATTTTACTAAACAATATAGTTCTTTAAGATAGTTAACATAACAAAGAAAATAAATTAACAAGGTCAGTGCCGGACTAAAACAGATTGTGTAATTGAGGCTGATGAGACTATATGATAAAATAATAAACAACTTTTGCTTGTTAATAGTGCCACCCTCCCTTGTAGAAAGTGCCACCCCCCCTTGTAGATAGTGGTAAACAGCCCCCCCTGTAGATAGTAGCATCCCCCTTGTGGATACTGCCACACCCCCCTGTAGATAGTGCCACATTCCCCCCTAGGAAATAGTGCCAAACACCCTCCCCTTGTAGATAGTGCGAAACGCCCGCCCTGTAGTTAAAGCCACACAGCCCCACTTTGTAGATAATGTCACACACACCCCTGTAGATATCGCTACACCCCCCTCCCTGTACATAGCGCCATTGGGGCTCCCTGGAGGAGTCCCTGATGTCACTGTCCATATATGAACAAGGATTTCAGTGGCTCCCTCTAGGATCGGAATATTGGCCAGAGTGTCAAAAATGCTCTGGCCGGGGATTCCTCATAAATTGTCTTGGGTGTGGTTTTTCATTTATGCTGCGGAATCGCTGCTTTTCTTTTACGGGTTTTCCCATATGCAGATGTTCCAATTTTTGAGGCGGAAAAGCTACGATTCCGACGCAAAAATCGGAAAAATGTATAAGCTTTTTGTTTGTTGCAACTTTCCACAGGGGATATTCCAGCTGAAAAACGGCCACACAATTTGGTGTGTTTTTTTCGGACAGAATTCCCTGCGCCGTCCAAGTTGGATACGCTGTTTACTTTTAGGCAGTATATCCACCCTGTGTGAACATACCCTTCCAGTGAAATAAAAAGTGACATACTGTAAAGGATCTGCCAGACACAGCTTCTGTGTCGACGCCCGTGGTTAGACGGTCTGCACCTGCTCCTAAGTCTGATAGACTGACTCCTTCTTCTACCACTCAGGCTGGGAGGCTGAGGAGTGGGAGAGCCTATCACAGCCTGGCCAGAGGGAGCTAGCTCCCGCCCTCTGGCTATTTATACCTTCATTTCCTGCTTCTTTGCCTGTGATTCTGCTTGTTTCCTGGCTCTGCTGCTGCTGCTTGTACTATTTGTCCTCTGCTTCATATTGACCCTGGCTTTACTGACTACTCTCCTGCTCTGCGTTTGGTACCTCGTACACTCCTGGTTTGACTCGGCTCGTTCACTACTCTTGTAGCTCACGGTGTTGCCGTGGGCATCTGCCCCTTCTCCCTTAGCTTCTTTGTACCCTTGTCTGTCTGTCAGTCGTGCACATAGTGAGAGTAGGGACCGTCGCCCAGTTGTACGCCGTCGCCTAGGACGGGCCGTTGCAAGTAGGCAGGGACTGAGTGGCGGGTGGATTAGGGCTCACCTGTCTGTCTCCCTACACCGTCTTTACACATAGTGATTAAAATACTGGAGTGGAGTAGCCCACCTCACCCCCAAAACTACCCACGGGTTCCCTACAAATCAGGAAACCATGTGTGTTTCAGGGGGGAGCTTGGAGTTCTGCATTACAAAAAAAAATAATTATATCTATATTAGAGGATTTTCTTTTTATTTCCAGTCTGGCAATGATGAGTGCCCCATCAATGACTTGATAATTGGACATGGGCCCAAAGCATATGGTATAGAACAATTATAATATATGTCTTGACTTAGATTATATTGTTTTATATCATTACTTGTATCCCTAGAAAAATGAAGGGGCTTATAATATGCCTAGTACAATTAAAAGTAAAATAACCTATTTAATTTGGAAAATTAAATGAATACAATTGCAGCGTTCCATATTATGAGAAATTCATCTGCTATTCGCTGTTTTTTTCAGATTGGAACCAGACTAGCTATGGCTTGCCAACACCATACGAGAGAGATGAGGCAAATATGATTCTTCCACTGGTTCTCCAGTACTTGTGCCCAACCTACGTGTCAGTTGCTGGGCTGGGAGCCATAGCGGCGGCTGTTATGTCCTCTGCGGACTCTTCACTTCTGTCAGCCAGCTCCATGTTTGCCTACAATATCTACAAGAAGATGCTGAGGAAAACTGTGAGTTTAAACATAATTCTCAGATAAACTATGTCATTAATCGCTCTTTAAATTTGTGTTTGTAACATTCATAAACGGATAATCTGCTATATAGTAATGCAAACTATTTATTATTAGCCAGTCTACCAGGAAATTTGTGAGATCATGATCAGTGGCGGACAACTACTGTCGAATCTGTTGTGGGAGTGGCCTGACACTGAACTGCTTCCTCTACTTCCTGTGAACTTGTCATAGTATATACCTGCAGCTGCCACTAGGGGGGGGGGGTGCACTGCATATGAGATTTATATAAACTACTATTGAATTTAACATTGTACTATGTTATATAAATCCATATGCAATTAGTTCCTCCTGCAGGAAACATACACAAAAACGGGGGGAAACGTACAAACTCAATCCAGATATGGCCCCTGGCCAAAATGAAACCCAGGACTCCAAAGTTACAAGGCAATAGTGCTAGACAATGAGCTACCATACTAGACCACTAGAGATACTGGGATGTGACCATTAACCCCTACAACACCCTAGACCACCAGAGATACTGGGTATTGTTAACTGCTCAAGGCCCCTAGGAATATTACTGCAATACTATCGCTAACCCTCAAGTCACCCTTTGAAAAAAGGTGTAATGTAGTACATGTGGCAAAGTGTGGGGTATTTATCACCACTATTGGCGCCAACATTCTTGGAAACCCCTCCTGTGTTTGTCTCTGATCAAAACATATCGATGTATCGGCAAAATGATCAGAGTAATTTCTCAAGCACTGGTCTATATACCAGGGCTGGGCACCCTCTTTCCAAGGCCTGCATAGCAGCTGCTTGGGCTGCCTTTTTGGTATGTACGCCCTTGGCTCTCCGGACATGCTCACTACTCTTACTATAAGGGTATGTGCACACGATAACATCAATTGCGGCTGAAATTACGGAGCTGTTTTCACGAGAAAACAGCTCCTGCATTTCAGACGTAATTGCTCGTACTCGCGTTTTGTGAGGCGTCAATTACGGACGTAATTTGGAGCTGTTCTTCATTGGATTCAATGAAAAACAGCTCCAATTACGTTCCAAGAAGTGTCCTGCACTTCTTTGACGAGGCTGTTATTTTACGCACCGTCTTCTGACAGCGACGCGTAAAATTACAGGTCGTCGGCACAGTACATCGGCAAACCCATTGAAATGAATGGGCAGATGTTTGCCGACGTATTCGAGGCTTTTTTTCAGACGTATTTCGAGGCGTAATACGCCTCCAATACGTCTGAAAATAGGTCGTGTGAACCCAGTCTTATGGATATCACGACATAAAATACTAACACTGATTTAAATTAATACTGTTCATATATATTTTAACTTGTATATTACCTCTCAATGCAATAAAATATAAGAGTTTGTTTCTTTAATTTGCAGGCCTCTGAAAGAGAGGTCTTATGGATCATGCGCCTATCGATGATCTTGCTGGGCTCTGCAGGCACGGGATTGGCATTTCTCTCCAACTCGGTGTATGATCTCTGGTTCCTGAGCGGGGAGCTAGTATATGCTCTGTTATTCCCACAACTTTGCTGCGCCCTATTCATACCCAGCACCAATGTCTATGGCTCGGCAGCTGGATTTTTCTTGGGTTTTATTTTACGATTCCTTGGAGGCGAAAATTCCTTAAAAATTCCTCCGGCTCTCCACTACCCAGGATGCATCATGGTTGATGATATCTACGTTCAGCTATTTCCCTTTAAGACATTTACTATGTTAGTTAGTCTGATCACCATCATCGTCACTTCATATCTGGCGCAGGTTTTGTTCATGAAGAAGATTTTACCGATTCAGTGGGATGTGTGCAATGTATTTCGGAAGGATCCATCTCACCTCAGTCAACATGAACTAGAGGAGCAGGTGGGCTTGCAGACCACATGAGGCTAAGAGAACATTTTGAGAGGACAATTGTCCATATATTTTTCCAAAAACAATTATATGCAATAATAATACTACAATGTAAATATGTGCAGAGTGGTAATCTGTTATCTAGGCCGTGTGGCTCAAATTGTAAAATGCTAATGATAAAAATTGCTTTGCCTAAAATGACTATGTTGCATACAATGACCTCCTGATATAGTTGACGACTTTTATCGAAAATTGAAAGTTGGAAGACTAAGACATACTAGTGGCAAAAACTTAGAGCAGATCTCTAGACTTAGCCCCCATACAAGGCTCAGTATAAAATCGTCTTATCCTCACTGATGGTTTAGTTGCTTCTAATTTACAATCATTATACCCTTGATGTAACATGAATCAGTTTTCTACGACTTCCTGGTGAGCTTGTGGTGAACTCATGCAGCAAATCAGAAGATGCCAAGCTTCAGTTTAAAACATGGGGAGGGACACAGCGGTGGCCTCAGCCTCTTGTGCGACAGCAAGGGAATTTCAGACTATTTGAGACTCCAATAGACAATTTAGCTAACTTGCAGTTGCTGACCATAGCAGTGTCCTAATTGAACAGAGCTAAAAAGCAGTCGAGACTAAAGAAAATAAACAGCGTGGTAACAGACCCCTTTAACCTAGATCATCTATTAGATGCCCTAAGGAACACAATCCAGTGGGCCAAGAGTGACTACATGGCTGCATTCACACAACATTGGTAATGAAGGTGAAGGGAGTTGCGGGGTCTGATCAGGGAGTCAAGTGGCACCCGCAGGCTTGTGTTCTAATAGATGCCCTAAGTTAAAGGAGCTTGTCACATTCCCTTTCTTTATTTTAGTCTAAAATTATTATTAACCGTAATGTGAAAATTAATCACGCTGCAGTTATCACCCCGGCGTCCTTGTGTAGTTCTCTACAGTACAGGTAAATGGCGACTGGGTGCTGCATCGCTATGATATCTGGGGGTTACACTTGAGCATAAACCCCTCTCCACAATATGACATGTATGTATGTTATAGGATGCCTTTAGCGAAGACAAACTGATGTACACGTGCGTCACTGTGATCGAAAGCTGTGACCGTGCGATCACTCGTCGGTGATTGATAGCCGGGCTCTGCTGTAGTGGCCGGGATCAAAGAAACCTCATATCCCAGCCATATAATGACTTAGGGTATGTTCACACGAGGACATTACGTCCGTAACTGACGAACGTATTTCGGCCGCAAGTACCGGACCGAACACAGTGCAGGGAGCCGGGCTCCTAGCATCATACTTATGTACGACGCTAGGAGTCCCTGCCTCGCTGCCGGACAACTGTCCCGTACTGAAAACATGATTACAGTATGGGACAGTTGTCCGGCAGCGAGGCAGGGACTCCTAGCGTCGTACATAACTGTGATGCTAGGAGCCCGGCTCCCTGCACTGTGTTCGGTCCGGTACTTGCGGCCGAAATACGTCCGTCAATTACGGACGTAATGACCTCGTGTGAACATACGCTTAGTGTATCCCTAGGCATTCTGTAAAGCTCAGCCAGTCGTGGCTTTGTAATCAGGACAATAACGTCATAACATTAGAATCACCTAAAGCAAATTCAGGTCATTCCCAAAACTATAATATTGGAAGTTCCCTAGGGTATTTTCACACTAGTAACAAAGTAAGAAAGGGTTAGGATTCTAACACAGTCACACAATCAGATTGTAGGAATCGAAAGAATAAAAAATGTCAACAATTTTGGTTTTGTCTTCCAACTACTAATTTCATATATTTTCTCAGAATTAGGCTAGACTCAATAGCACCTCTTGGATGCTTGACAGTCACTGTACATTTGGGGGTTAAAATAAATGTTTCCCTATGAGGGAAAAAGTTGCAGGTGACTTGTAACGTTCACAAGAATTTCAATTGTTGTGAGATTTTTGCTCGATTGAGAAACGATAAGGTCATCTGTAGATTGCGATAACCCAAGATTTTACCGCAACCATCGCGAAATACAAAAGTCACCGTAGAGCCATAGCTCCTAACATGTGGTAAAATTGCGCCATTACCGTGACTTGTGCCATTAAACTAATGGTTTCCTTTGGGAAAAATATCAGCCTTGTGACCAGCCTTGTATCACCATTGGCTTTCAACTTCTTTTCCCCATAGGGTGACATGGCCCAAGTCATGATAATGCCACGATTTTACTTATGGTGGATGCCATAGAGTGCTAGCCATATGTTCATTATGTCAATAACCTTATTCATAAATAAATTGTGTTCAATATTAAGATGCATTAAACTGGACAAACATTTTAAGCTGTTAAGTATAATCATATACAATTGTGTCCACACACAACTGTGTACATGTTTAGAGAGTTATAATATGTATTTTTTTCCCAAAAATTGTATAATTGTGTGTAATTAAAACCACCAAAATGTAATACCCCATACAATGATATTCTTACACTGCTTGGTTTATTAAGAGATCATATTTTTAATATATCTTTATATACAATTTATGAAACCGTCTGCATATTCTTCTTTCAAAATCACATATAAGACTGTTTGGAATATAAATGTGTGGTACTTTACGACCAAAATATATACAGTGAAACCTCTCCAGAAGACCACATCTGTGACAAGACCACGCCTGAATCTAGACCATCTTTTTCTGTGATGGATTTTGAATTCCCTTATATGCTATGGACATTGACCCTCCGCTTTATTTTTTATGCAATTATGGTACGTTCATCTCAAAGAAAAGTTATATAATAAATAATACGCTACTGGTTTGTCCGCTTTGGACAATTTCTACTTGTCAGGCTGAGTTCACATGGGGCGGATACGTTGCGTGAAAGCTGGAATTCTGGGCGATAAACCGCACCAAACTGTGGTACAGTTTTTCACCTGGAAAACTGCAGCCCTTAGCCGGCCTGCCGGGAGACCGCTGCAGACACTGATTGGCTACAGTGGTGGCCACATGAGATGAAGCGTCATCCTAGGTGGCCAGCCCCCTGACATCATCCAGGCTGACCTCTTGGGGTGGCTTTTCATCCCATGTGACCGCCACTAGAGCCTGTGATTGGCTGCAGCGGTCACATGGGATAAAGCGTCATCCCAGGAGGCCGGCCTGGAGAAAGAAACACAGACTCTTGGGTAGGTATAAGATTTTATTTTTTTCTGAGTTGCGTTTTTTGGGGCGGAATCGCAGTGAACCGGCCGCAAAAACCGCAACAAATGCTATTTGTTGTGGGATTTACCTCCCCATTGAATTCAATGGGGAAAACCCACAACAAATAAGCAGCGTTTACGCAAATATAATGGACATGCTGTGGAATAAAATTCTGCACCGTAGATCAATTTCTGAGTGTTTTTTTCGCCCAGTATTTACGCAACGTGTGGATGGGATTTGTTTTATCTCATCCACTTTGCTGCTATTACATATGCTGTGCATTTTCCACAACGAATTCCGTTGCAGAAAATCCGCAGTGCTTACACAACGTGTGAACTGACCCTTAAAAAGACCTCTTGACAAATAACTGATTACAAACCTTCCCCCTTCTGTGACCTGCAGCGATCAGCTGTGATCTGTGGGGAAATCTGGCAGTAAGTGATGCATTTCCCTGCAGTGCCACCACAGGAGACACAAAGTATTACCATTCATATCAATGGGTTGTCTGTGTAATGCAGGACAGGACGAGTCGTCCAGATCAAGAGATGTGATTTGTAACCACTGTCCATTCTGGCCAAGAGATGAGGATCCTGAACAGAGGACCCCCCCCCCCTCTATTAACTAATGAAATATGAAAATGGGTTTTCTAGAGAACACCTTTATAGGGGGATAACAACGGATACACCGACGCAAGTGTGAACAGGCCCTAGGCCAAAACCAGGAGTGGATCCAAAACACGGAGGAGTTGCAAATCTTTCAATTATAGTTTTTCTCTGTGTGGGTTCCACTCCTGGTTTTGGCTTCCAGGAGTTTTATATGTTTGTAAGTATGAAAGAGAATGTACCATATATGACTGGTGGGGTCTGCCCTCTCGGACAGATTCTGAGAATAGAATAGACCATTGTTAACTATGAATGTAGATGCCGCAGGAGTGTTTAATAGGAAATCCGACATTTGTCACAAACTTGTCTCTGGCTGTAAGGCAACTACCGTAGTTACAGCAGTAGCCCTCTCCCACTGCTCTGTCTGCCATAAGAGACCAAGGAAATAAGCCCCATTACTTAAATAAAGTCCTGTCCCCAGAATCCCCCTATCTCCAACACCCATCCGGCCTGGTGAGGCAGCCACCAGGACCCCCACCACGGACCTGCTGTGTGCTGTGATTTAACGCACCACGTCAGTGTACATTGTTGCCACTAATGCTAATCTATGGGTGGCCCATGAATTTGTAAGGGTAGGTGCTGTTTCATGGGCTCGCAAAAAATCAGACATTCTTGGATTTTCTTTTAGACCAAATGGACACATAAATGGGAGCCGCCCAGGCCTTAAGAATAAGATGAATTATGTTAATAGAGGTCTGTATCCTATATGAAGAGAACATGGGGCCTATGGTAAAAGTTGTTTTTTTATGGCATATGGTGATAGTTGTTAACACATTGTGACATCCTCCCTCCTCTCCCGATTGACGGAATACAGACACATGTTCTAGCCTATTACCGAAGTAGCTCACACTATAACGAGAGCAAAAAAACAATAAAAGCAATAGAAGCAGACGTTGTCATTACCCCTCTTAATCTGTGTCCAGTGGTTTGTTCCACAATGATGCAGTTATTCAGATTCCCCTATGTTGTGGAACTGACCACTGCACACAAAAAATGGGGGTTCTGACTAAATTAAGAAACCTGAGTTCTTTTTCCTATGGTTTCTACTAAGAAATATAAAGTTAGATAACAACAATAAATAAATACAGTACTTTATAACTTTTATTTTACATTGTAATGTATAATGAGTGTTGTGGCTGAAACTTAAAACATCCTCTTTAGCCAAGCGCTCAATGTTTCAAATACCTCTTAACACTGTGCAATATAAATGAATTGGTGACTCTGATGAGTATAGTAAATTTATACATTGACAGTTGGACCTGGAGCTCACACTTAATTACACTCATCATTGCAAATGTTTTGGAGATGAAAAGCCACCAGTTCTTCCTTTGCCGGAGGACTTACTTTCCCTACTTTTAACACATTACAAATATCCCACTGTTTTGGCAGCAGAGATTTTTGAAACAAGAATTCTGAGAAATAAGATACAAATATCTGTGTACTTAAAGCTACAAGCATGGTGAAGGTCTTGAATGGAAAGAGTTGGACGTAGGCTCCATTAATAAGTGTACACCAGGGATAGTGGATGATGGGTGGAATGTTTATGGAGTTCACACCTCCCAGTATTCTCAAAACGAAGCCCAGGAGGTAACCACTTGCTGAACCATAAGTGTTAGTTCTTGGAACAAACAATACGCAACAAAGTTGAGGGAAAACCAAAGCATAGACCATCTCCCCACACATAAACCACAGGTCGTAGATGGAGTTAGACAGGAAAGCCATCCCAGCTGCTGTGCTACCTAGCACAATGGTAGAAATTCTCATAGCCACCATCACCTCTTTATCTGAGGCCTGAAGACAAGAAAACATGAAATAAATTAGTAAATTTTACTTTTCTTCCTAAAATATAGTTTGCCAGAAGATATTTCAGTGGTGAAGTGAGGGAGCTCGATAGTTATAATCCCATATGTGAAGAACAGTGCTTGTCGGACTCCTTCTTTCCCTTACCCATGTGTTGCTCCCTTACTATTATCCTAACATTGGGAAGCTGATGCAACTTACTGCAAATGGGGTAGAGCAAGAGAAGGTATACTTGAAAGAGTTTCCCCATTGGGCCCCATAGCAACTACCTGGACTACCTAAATCAGTGGTCGTCAACCCAACATATTGTGGAGGCCTCAAATGTGGCCCTTAATTCTATCACATTCAGCCAGGGACGAGTCAAGGAGTAGGCACACACATACATGTGACTTTTTTTATACAGCTATATTTTTCGCCGGTGTATATGTCTTTATATATTTTATAGCGCTAAAGCAGGTTAGAAATGGAAGAAAAAAAAATAACTATGAGCGCTCATGTATTATTATTGTTCTGGGGAAGGCAGCTTCACTATATGAATTTGCGTGACCCTGGGGCCCTGGGCCACACATCAGGCACATGGGGACCACATGTGGCTCTTGGGAAACCAATTGGGCATCACTGGGCTAAATGGTGGGTACGCTCTTTAACACTAGCATGACTTCATACCTGGTGCGGTTTCATGCCTCCACACCATCTCCCCCTACCCCAGGACAGAAGTGTTTGTTCCTCCTTTCTATCCTACCTGACTCCCCTCTCCTGTTTACTAACAATGTGATTCCTGTGGAGAGGATGTCCCTGAACAGGTTTATTCCGCCAGTGCAACAGGAACAGGATCCTTCTTCATTGTAAACAGCTGCACGGCCTTCTTCCTACCCATTGATAACATTAAGAGTATGTTCACACGAGGTCATTACGTCCGTAATTGACGGACATATTTCGGCCGCAAGTCCCGGACCGAACACAGTGCAGGGAGCTGGGTTCCTAGCATCATAGTTATGTACGACACTAGGAGTCCCTGCCTCTCCGGGGAACTACTGTCCCGTGCTTAAAACATGATTACAGTATGGGACAGTTGTCCGGCAGCGAGGCAGGGACTCCTAGCGTCGTACATAACTATGATGCTAGGAGCCCGGCTCCCTGCACTGTGTTCGGTCCGGTACTTGCGGCCGAAATATGTCCGTCAATTACGGACGTAATGACCTCGTGTGAACATACCCTTATAGTGACCTTTACATATAAGTGAAGATTACGAATCTCATTTAAGAGCACAGTCACACCTGTTATTCTTGCTGTTCTATTTTTTTGTATTGTACTTTAAAATATCATGCTCACGAAACGACAGCTTGCCTTATCTGTCATCATTTGACAGGAGTCTTATTCTGGCCGTACATACTAGATTTTTCTCGCCAATCCGAAACAACTCAACTGACGAAGAATTAAAATCCAATTATTTGTTCCCCATGGAGATATTAAACTAAACGTACATACTTGGCTGATCTGAGTGTCATGTCTACTAGCTCAATAAACATACAGCCCTGCCCCCACCAACATATTTACATGGGTGAACAGGTCACTGCCACTTACAGGATCAGCTCACTCCTCTCCTGCTGCTGTCATTCCTATAATCTCATTGGCTGCCGGATATCTTTCTCTACCCACTTTAAACCAGGTTATTTGCAATCATATAGGAGATGAGGAATGATGACAAAAATCCCAGAGAGACTCTATTCTAGAATTAAAATAAGGAAATACTAGATTACCGTTTTACGGAGAATCCTTTTGTAGATATTATATCCAAACATAGAACTGGATGACAAAAGTGCAGAGTCTGCCGAAGACATAACAGCTGCTGCCACAGCTCCCAAACCAGCAACGGACACGTACAGAGGACATAGGTGCTGCAGGACGATTGGTAGGATCATACTAGATTCTCCTCTATCATACGGTGTTGGCAATCCATAGCTTGTCTGGTTCCAGTCTAGCAACGAGAACAAAGGGGTCTTTGGCTGATAAATGTCTAAATTAATGTAATCTTTTAGTAATAATAATAATACAGAGAACTTCAGGGTCAGGAGAGGAACGTTCCTCACCAATTCTCCACCTCCGGAGATCAACACCATAAAAGAGTGGACCCAAGTTTTTGTGCCCATGGACGAAAAGCAGAAGCCCATTGAGAAGCCAGGCTCAACTGCTGGGTTGACCACCACTGCAGCCCATATATGGTGGTCAGGGGCGTAACTAGGAAAGACTGGGCCCCATAACAAACTTTTGACTGGGGCCCCCCTCCCCTGGGTATCACACAACCCCCCCTTGTAGTTAGTGCCTCCCTATAGATTCCGCCACACAGCGCCCCCTGTAGATAGCACCATACAGCCCCCCTGTAGATAACGCCATACAGCCCTCCCCCTGTAGATAACGCTATACAGCCCTCCCCCTGTAGATAATGCCATACAGCCCTCCCCTGTAGCTAACGTCATACAGCCCTCCCCCTGTAGATAACGTCATACAGCCCTCCCCCTGTAGATAACGTCATACAGCCCTCCCCTGTAGATAACGTCATACAGCCCTCCCCCTGGAGATAACGCCATACAGCCCTCCCCTGTAGCTAACGTCATACAGCCTTCCCCCTGTAGATAACGCCATACGGCCCTCCCCCTGTAGATAACGTCATATAGCCCTCCCCCTGTAGATAACGTCATACAGCCCTCCCCTGTAGATAACGTCATACAGCCCTCCCCTGTAGATAACGCCATACAGCCCTCCCCCTGTAGATAACGCGATACAGCCCTCCCCCTGTAGATAACGCGATACAGCCCTCCCCTGTAGATAACGTCATATAGCCCTCCCCCTGTAGATAATGTCATACAGCCCTCCCCTGTAGATAACGTCATACAGCCCTCCCCCTGTAGATAACGTCATACAGGCCTCCCCCTGTAGATAACGCCATACAGCCCTCCCCTGTAGATAACGCCATACAGCCCCCCTGTAGATAACGTCATACAGCCCTCCCCCTGTAGATAACGTCATACAGGCCTCCCCCTGTAGATAACGCCATACAGCCCTCCCCTGTAGATAACGCCATACATTCCTCCCCCTGTAGATAACGCCATATAGCCCTCCCTGTAGATAACGCCATACAGCCCTCCCCGTAGATAACGCCATACAGCCCCCCCTGTAGATAACGCCATACATTCCTCCCCCTGTAGATAACGCCATATAGCCCTCCCTGTAGATAACGCCATACAGCCCTCCCCGTAGATAACGCCATACAGCCCCCTGTAGATAACGCCTTAAGCCCTCCCCCTGTAGATAACGCCATACAACCCCCCAGTAGATAACATCATACAGCCCACCCTGTAGATGACGCCAGACAGCCCCCCCTGTAGATAACGCCATACAGCCCTAAACCCCCCCCTGTAGGTAACGCCATACAGCCCTAAACCCCCCCCTGTAGGTAACGCCATGCAGCCCCCAACAAAAAACGGGCTATAGTTTGTCCTACAAGAGACATGCATCCCCTATCCCCTAGCACAAGCGCGACCGGTGCGCAATTCATTTCTATGGAGCTGCAGACAGACGCCGGAAGTCCGAGGTTTGTCATGGAGAACTTCGAGGGACTTTTGGTCCCCCGTTCTCCTTATCGCTGGGCGTCCCAGCGATCCCACATGCATCCCCTATCCTGTGGAGAGGGGATGCATGTCTTTTGTAGGAACAACCCCTTCAGTGGCGTCGCACTGTAGCAGCCATAGCGGCTGCTAGCGGAGCCTCCGGCCATGGGAGGGCCCCGTAGCAGTCGCTACGGCTGCTACTGCGGTAGTTACGCCACTGGTGGTGGTCACCTCACTGTGAGATGGCAGAGCAACTCTGGAGAATGAGGTTGTCTTTTCTATTTACCTGTAGAAGCCGCTACAGCTCCAACTAATACAGATGGGATCGCCAGCACCACACATCCCCCTGCTCCAAAAGCAGACGTTACTTTTGCTTGGGTTGTAGTAGAAGCAGATAAGACTCTCTGGAAATATATCTGCCATGCAATGCTGCCAAGACTCTAGAGAAGTAAATGAGAAGTACACATTAACATATTGATAAAAAAAAAAAAGTATTACCCCCCCAAAAATATCACCACTAAATATAAGCATTTGAATCGTCTTCTTCACAACAGTTTCTTAAATATTTTTATTCTTAGGAAATTTGGGTGACACTCAATATAGCTGCCATTACACCTTTCTCAGATGCCACCATGCTTTTAGAAACTCCTAAACGGTAAATCGGATGATGGATCAAGGTTGGTGTCAAAACATTGAAATTGAAATTAAAAAAAATTGGCAACCATTTGTAAATAATTGCTGTGCCTTTTTTCTTTTTTTTTTTTTAAAAAGAGAGAGAACCATGTGGCTATTCCATGGCATGCCCCCAAAACTCACACCAACATAAATATAGCTAGCTGTCCTAAATGTGTCAAACAATGCCAAAATACTGAGGCCATAGAGTGCACATATAACAGTGCCAAAGAATGCTCAAATAACAGAGCCATAGGATACATATAAAACAATGCCAAACAATGTCCAAATAACACTAGCCCAAAATGTATAAATAACAGTGTTAAACAAATAAGGTTCACATTACAAATAACAGTGTTTGCACAATGATGCCATATGGTGCACAAATAACAGACAAACAGTATCCAAATAATGTACTGGAGACCCACAAGGGTCAGTCAATCCCTCAATCGGACACCCAGGTACCAGCACCTGCTTACTCATTCAGACTCCTGGTTTAGGTGTTCACAACTATAGACAACTAGGTTCAGGCGCACGCTCTCTCATCCACACACTCAGAACCAGGAGCTTACACCTACATAGAAGGTCCAGACCGTATTTTAACACAATTTATTATAGGTTTTTATAGGTTCCCTCCAAAGCACAATTGTAATTTTTAGTTGGAGATTTTTAGACACTGTCGCAATTTAAAAAGGATATCTATAAGACGTTCATAAAGGGTTAAAAACAGGTACTGTTTAATGTGTAGATTAATATGGATAGTGATTTAAATTCACACCCATGACCTTATAACGAGGATGGGTTACTAGAGATGTGTGCAGGAAGTGTTACCATGGGGACTGTGAAGGATGATTTATTTGCTTATATTCTCTGTATGAAATTACATTGTGAATTACCAAGCAGGATGCCGAATTACTAAGATATGTAATATGTAAAAGTGATGATAATGTTTAAATGATTTAGTTTCGTTCAGCAGCCATCTTGTCTGGAGTTCCCATCTTGGTTCTTTTGTAGTGAATAGGAAAGTCATAGTTCCTTTAATACAAGTAATGTTGATTTCGTATGTTTTATCTTTGACCTTGGTTCCCATGCGAAGATGGACAGGGAGTGAGATGGGGGGATGGCAAGTATGCGTGAGGGAAGGTCTCCCCCATCTCCACGAGAATATTCTGTCCAAGAGAGAGATAAGACACTTGTAAACATAATGTGTGAAGAATTATAATGATGTATCTGGGATGTATTTTAATGTATGCTTTTTACTGAATAACAAATATTGTTACATTGTCTCTGATTGGTTAACCTCAAGCCGACACCCCTTCTGAATTTCAGTTTAACAGTTTGAGTTTGGTAATAAATCCTTCAGAGGAGTATTTTGAACATTTCAGCGTGTCTGTGTGTTTTCTTCTCCTCTCTCGATATATATCGGTGAAATATCCTAATTAGGATACTGACTAATGGAGTCTGGCCTTGAGAGTCTGTTGGGACTCGTATAAATGTCAGTCTAATATATTTTGAGCGATGGATTTCCACGACAGGACACAGGGGTAGAGGAGCTGTTAACATTAGTTCTGTAAGGCCGGATTCACACGAGCGTGTGGGTATTGCACACGCAAAAAACGCGGCGTTTTGCGTGCGCAAAATGCACTTAACAGCTCCGTGTGTCAGCCCCGTATGATGCGTGGCTTCGTGCTTTTCGCGCAGCCGCCATCATTATGACACTCCATTTGGATGTTTGTAAACAGAAAAGCATGTGGTGCTTTTATATTTTCATTCATCATTTTAAAAGCTGTTACGCGAATCATGCTTGTCCCACGGAAGGGCTTCCGTGTGGCATGCATGATTTTCACGCACCCATTGACTTCAATGGGTGCTTGATGCGCGAAAAACGCCCAAAGAACGTACATGTCGTGACTTTTTCGCAGCGGACTCACATTGCGGAAAAATCAATCAACTGTCTGCACGGCCCCATAGACTAATATAGGTCCGTGCGACGCGCGTGAAAATCACGCGCGTTGCACGAACGTATATAACGTTCATCTAAATAAGCCCTAACTGTTAACACTCACAAGAGATATATTTATACATTTGCCTTTTATGTATTATTCCTTGCGGTTCTCGTTTCAGAATTTAAGGAATTGCAGCTTACCAGATATAAAACATCATCTATCCATATTCCAATATATTGCATATCGATTTTTCCTAGCCAGGGATCCTGAAACACTCCTTGAATAGCTGTGTCAGCAATATTCTTAGTAGCAGAGTTCAGAAGTGCAAAAGGTATACAGATCCACTGTAGATTAAAACATAAAAAGTATGTAAGATATCACAGCTATGCAACCAACCTATAAATGTATTATTGATGCAAAACACGGTAGGGCTGTCTCTGTAGCCTAGTACTATGTATATAGTAGGGATATATGAGACCCTTTTAGAGAAGCAGTGATGGAGGTAATTACACTCACAGTGCGTTCTTCTTACTGAATTCATATGGTGTATAATACTGCCCGCTATGAACATTAACATAAGTACTATAATACTGCCTCCTATGGAAAAGAATATAACTACTATAATACTACACTTTATGGACAAAAACATAGCTACTGTAATACTGCCCCCTATGGAAACAATACAACTACTATAATACTGCCCCCTATGTACAAGAATATAACTTCTATAATACTGCCTCCTATGGATAAGGAGATAACTACATTAATACTGCCTCATATGGTCAAGAATATACAGTTTTGGTCCAGAATTATTTGGACAGTGACACAATCTTCATGATTTGGGCTCTGCTGCCACCACATTAGATTTGAAATGAAACAACTGAGATACAATTGAAGTTTAGACTTTCAGGTTTAATTCAAGGGGTTTATCAAAAATATCCTGTGAAACGTTTAGGAATTGCAACAATTTTCCTGCACAGCCGCCTCATTACAGGGGCTCAAAAGTAATTAGACAAATGAACATTACCATAAAGAAAATGTGTTTTTTAATACTTTGTAGAGAATCCTTTGCAGGCAATGACTGCCTGAAGTCTGGAACCCATGGACATCACCACACGCTGGGTCTCCTCCTTTGTGATGCTTTGCCCGGCCTTTACTGCAGCGTCTTCAGTTGTTGCTGTTTGTGCGTCTTTCTGCCTTAACCACCAGGCGTACCAGGACGTAACTGTACGTCCATGTGGCCAGTGTCTTAGCACACAGGGACGTACAATTACTGCGTGTTTCCCGGTGCACACTGTCGGCGACAGTGTGCACCGGAAACCGGGAGGCCAGCTGTCCCTGACAGCTGACACTCCACTGTATGCCGATCAGCGGCTAATTTCCGCTGATTCTGGCAATTAACCCCTTGATTGCAGTGATCGATTGCAATCACCGCATTCAGGGGTTTCTAGCTCAACAGCAGACCTCACGATGAAATCTTGAGGTTTGCAGATGGCTAGCATGGCGATCGGAGGCCAAGTAATGGCCTCCGTGTCTGCCATGTACGGAAGCCTATCAGGATCAGCCTCCTGATAGACTTCCTGTCAGAGTTTGCGATGCACACTGTCGATGACAGTGTCCGTGACAGTGTCGGCGACAGTGTGCATCGGAAACCAGGAGGTCAGCTGTCCCTGACAGCTGACACTCCACTAGTTGCAGATCAGCGGCTCATTGCCGCTGATTTCGGCAATTAACCCGTTACATGCGGGGCTCGATTGCGATCTCCGCATGTACAGGGTTTGTAGCACATCAACAGCCCCCATGCAATTGTGGGCAGGGGCGTAACTAGGAAAGACTGTGCCCCATAGCAAACTTTTGACTGGGGCACCCCCCTCCCCTGGGTGTCACACAACCCCCCCCCCTTGTAGATAGTGCCTTTTTTACAGCCCCCACTGTAGATAACGCCATACAACCCCCTCTGTAGATAACGCCATACAGCCCCCTCTATAGATAGCGCCATACAGCCCCCCCTGTAGATAACGCCATACAACCCTCCTGTAGATAACGCCATACAGCCCCCTCTGTAGATAACGCCATACAGCTCCCTCTGTAGATAACGCCATACAGACCCCCCTGTAGATAACGCCATACAGACCCCTCTGTAGATAACGCCATACAGACCCTCCCATGTAGATAACGCCATACAGACCCCCCTGTAGATAACGCCATACAGACCCCTCTGTAGATAACGCCATACAGCCCCCTGTAGATAACGCAATACAGCCCCCTCTGTAGATAACGCTATACAGCCCCCTCTGTAGATAACGCCATACAGCCCCCTCTGTAGATAACGCCATATAGACCCCCCTGTAGATAACGCCATACAGACCCCTCTGTAGATAACGCCATACAGCCCCCTGTAGATAACCCCATACAGCCCCCTTTGTAGATATCTACAGAGGGGGCTGTATGGCGTTATCTACAGGGGGCTGTATGGCGTTATCTACAGGGGGCTGTATGGCGTTCTCTACAGGGGGGACTGTATGGCGTTATCTACAGGAGGGGGTCTGTATGGCGTTATCTACATGGGGGGTCTGTATGGCGTTCCCTAGAGGGGGGCTGTATGGCGTTCCCTACAGGGGGGTGTATGGCGTTCTCTACAGGGGGGACTGTATGGCGTTATCTACAGAGGAGGCTGTATGGCGTTATCTACAGGGGAGGGTCTGTATGGCGTTATCTACAGGGGGGGTCTGTATGGCGTTATCTACAGGGGGGGTCTGTATGGCGTTCCCTAGAGGGGGGGCTGTATGGCGTTCCCTACAGGGGGGCTGTATGGCGTTCCCTACAGGGGGGGCTGTATGGCGTTCTCTACAGGGGGACTGTATGGCGTTATCTACAGGGGGGACTGTGTGGCGTTATCTACAGGGGGGTCTGTATGGCATTCCCTAGAGGGGGGGGCTGTATGGCGTTCCCTACAGGGGGGGGCTGTATGGCGTTCTCTACAGGGGGGGCTGTATGGCATTCTCTACAGGGGGGGCTGTATGGCGTTCCCTACAGGGGGGGCTGAATGGCGTTAACTACAGGGGGGGCTGTATGGCGTTCTCTACAGGGGGGGCTGTATGGCGTTCCCTACAGGGGGGCTGTATGGCGTTCCCTACAGGGGGGCTGTATGGCATTCCCTACAGGGGTTGGCTGTATGGCGTTCCCTACAGGGGGGCTGTATGGCGTTCCCTACAGGGGGGGCTGTATAGCGTTCCCTACAGGGGGGGCTGTATGGCGTTCCCTACAGGGGGGCTGTATGGCGTTCCCTACAGGGGGGGCTGTATGGCATACAGCCCCCCCCTGTAGGTAACGCCATACAGCCCCCCTGTAGGGAACGCCATACAGCGCCCCCCTGTAGGGAATGCCATACAGAGCCCCCCCCTGTAGGGAGCGCCATACAGAGCCCCCCCCCTGTAGGGAACGCCATACAGAGCCCCCCCCTGTGGGGAACGCCATACAGCACCCCCCCTGTAGGGAACGCCATACAGCGCCCCCCCTGTAGGGAATGCCATACAGCGTCCCCCCCCTTAGGGAACGCCATACAGCGTCCTCCCAAAAAAATGCGACCTACAGCGTGTCCGACAAAAGACATGTATCCCCTCTCCACAGGATAGGGGATACATGTGTGATCACTGGCAGCGATAGGGAGAACGGGGGACCGAAAGTCCCCCAAGTTCTCCATGACTAACCTGACCTTCCGGAGTCTGCGCAGCTCACTAAAAATGAAAGGAGCGCTGGTCACGCATGCGCACAAGCGCGACCGGCCGTCCATTCATTTCTACGGAGCTGCCGACACAGACCCCGGAAGTCCGAGGTTTGTGATGGAGAACTTGGGGGACTTTCGGTCCCCCGTTCTCCCTATCGCTGCCAGCGATCACACATGTATCCCCTATCCTGTGGATAGGGGATACATTTTTTTTTTATTTAATGGCAGAGCGGGGAGATACCTCCCTGCTCTGCCGTAGTGTTCAGTGGCGTCCCGCTGTAGCAGCCATAGCGGAGCCTCCGGCCATGGTGGGGGCCCGTGCCGGCGGGCGACACGGCCCCCCCATGCCGCGGGCCCCGTAGCAGCCGCTACTGCTGCTACGGCGATAGTTACGCCACTGATTGTGGGGGCTGCTGATGCTTGTGATGCTTGCCTCTGGCTGGTCCTCGTAGACTAACTGAGTAGAGTGACTGTGACGTCACACTGACAGTTGGCATACGTTACACTACCTAGGTAGTGTAATGTATTCTAGCAGCGATCAAAGCTGCAGGTAAAAAAAGAAGGTGTCAAAGTAAAGAAAAAAAAAAAAAAAGTTAATAAAAATGTTTTACAAAAGTGTAAAAATAAAATATTTTTTTTTCCTATAATAAGTCTCTTATTATAGGTCAAAAATGAAACCGTTAAAAAACAGTACACATATTTGGTATCACCGCGTTCGTAACGACCCAATCTATAAAACTATAATGTTATTTTTACCGCACGGTGAACGCCGCAAAAAAAGCTAACTAAAAACAATGCCAGAATCACTATTTTTTGGTCACCACCCCTCCCAAAATATAGAATAAAAAATGAAAAAATGCAACATTTTAGTGGACAAAAATGTTTATATTCATTTTCACGGCCTAATTCTACTAAATTCTGCAAAAGATCTGTGTGGTATAAATTATTACTATACCCCTAGAAAAATTCCTTGAGGGGTCTAGTTTCCAAAATGGGGTCACTTTTGGGGGGTTTCCACTATTTTGTTCCCTCCAGGGGGTTGCGATCGCGACATGGCACTAAAAACCAATCCAGCAAAATCTGTGCTCCAAAATCCAAATGGCCCTCCCTCCCTTCTGACCGCTGCCGTGGGTCCAAACAGCAGTTTATTACCACATATGGGGTATTTCCGTAATCGGGAGAAGATGCTTTACAAATGTTGGGGTGAATTTTCTTCTTTATTCCTTGTAAATATTAAAAATGTCTATGTTATTTCAGAAAAAAAGTAGATTTTCATTTTCACAGGCTAACTCCAATAAATATAGCAAAATACCTGTGGGGTCAAAGTGCTAATTATACCACTAGATAAATTCCTTGAGGGGTGTAGTTTCCAAAATGGGGTCACTTTTGGGAGTTTCCACTGTTTTGGCACCACAAGACCTCTTCAAACTCGACATGGTGCCTAAAATATAATCTAAAAATAAGCAGGCCCCAAAATCCACTAGGTGCTCCTTTGCTTCTGAGGCCGGTGTTTCGGTCCATTAGGACACTAGGGCCACATGTGGGATATTCCTAAAAACTGCAGGATCTGGGCAATAAATATTGAGTTGCGTTTCTCTGGTAAAACCTTCTGTATTACAGAATTTTTTTTATTACAAATGAATTTCGAATTGCTTTATTTCCTGTGAAACGCCTAAAGGGTTAAAATACTTTCTGAATGCTGTTTTGAATACTTTGAGGGGTGCAGTTTTTAAAATGGGGTAATTTATTGGGGTATTCTAATATATAAGGCCTTCAAAACCACTTCAGAACTGAACTGGCCCCTGTAAAAATAGCCTTTTGAAATTTTCTTGAAAATGTGAGAAATTGCTGCTAAAGTTCTAAGCCTTGTAACGTCCTAGAAAAATAAAAGGATGTTCAAAAAACGATGCAAATATAAAGTAGACATATGGGAAATGTTAACTAGTGACTATTTTGTGTGGTATTACTATCGGTTTTACAAGCAGATACATTTAAATTTAGAAAAATGCACATTTTTGCAAATTTTCTCTAAATTTTGGTGTTTTTCACAAATAAATATTGAATTTATCAACCAAATTTTTCCACTATCATAAAGTACAATATGTCACGAGAAAACAGTCTCAGAATCGCGTGGATAGGTAAAAGCATTCCGGAGTTATTACCACATAAAGTAACACATGTCAGATTTTAAAACATCGGCTGTGCCACAAGGCCAAAACAGGCTGTGTCCTAAAGGGGTTAAGTTTTGTCTTAAGCAGTGAAATGCTCGATCGGGTTGAGATCTGGTGACTCGGCCATTGCAGAATATCCCACTTCTTTGCCTTATAAATTCCTGGGTTGCTTTCGCAGTATGTTTTGGGACATTGCCCATCTGTCCTGTGAAGCGACATCCAATCAACCTGCTGCATTTGGCTGAATCTGAGCAGAAAGTAAATCCCTGAACACTTCAGAATTCATCCGGCTGCTTCTGTCTTCAGTCACATCATCAATAAACACTAGTGACCCGGTGCCTTTGGCAGCCATGCATGCCCATGCCATCACACTGCCCCCATCATGCCATCACACTGCCCCCACCATGCCATCACACTGCCCCACCATGCCATCACCCTGCCTTCACCATGCCATCACACTGCCTCCACCATGCCACCACACTGCCCCCACCATGTGTTACAGCGGATGTGGGATCATGAGCCGTTCCAAGCCTTCTCCATACTTTCTTCCTCCCATCTTTCTGGTACAGGTTGATCTTAGTTTCATGCTGTTCCAGAACTGGGCGGCTTCTTTACATGATGTTTTGCAAAGTCTAATCTGGCCTTTCTGTTCTTGAAGCTGATTAATGGTTTGCACCTTGTGGTGAACCCTCTGTATTTGCTCTCATGAAGTCTTCTCTTTATGGTAGACTTAGATACTGATCCATCTACTTCCAGGAGAGTGTTCTTTACTTGGGTAGATGTTGGGAAGGGGTTTTTCTTCACCATGGAAAGGATTCTGTGATCATCCATCACTGTTGTCTTCCGTGGACATCCAGGTCTTTTGGAGTTCACGAGATCACCAGTGCGCTCTTTTTTTTCAAGAATTGACCAAACTGTTGATCTAAGGATGCAGATTCTATTGAATGTGGTTTCGCTACTGCTGTAGCAGCCGTAAGGGCTGCTAGTGGGGCCACTGGGCATGGGGGGCCATGACAGCGGTGGGACAGGCCCCCTCATACCGCGGGCCCCATGGCGGCTGCTACAGCGGTAGTTACGCCACCTCCTAGACAGGAGCTCCCTGTAGAATCGCCGGCAAGAGTGTCAGCAGTGCTCTGGCCTGGGATTCCACTTCTGGAGGAGCCATGACGGCAGTGTCAGCCCCCCTAAGGGCAGTGGGCCCCCGGCGCTTGCCCAGGTTCGCCGGGTGCTGATGCCGGCCCTGCCCCTATGTACAAGAATATAACTACTATAATACTGCCCCCTAGGTACAAGAATATAACTACTATAACACTGCCCCCTATGTACAAGAATATAACTACTATAATACTGCCCCCTATGTACAAGAATATAACTACTATAATACTGCCTCTTATATACAAGAATATAACTACTGTAATACTGCCTCCTATATACAAGAATATAACTACTTTAGTACTGCCCCTATGTACAAGAATATAACTACTATAATACTGCTTCTATATACAAGAATATAACTACTATAATACTGCCCCCTATATACAAGAATATAACTACTATAATACTGCCCCCTATGTACAAGAATATAACTACTATAATACTGCCTCTTATATACAAGAATATAACTACTGTAATACTGCCTCCTATATACAAGAATATAACTACTTTAGTACTGCCCCTATGTACAAGAATATAACTACTATAATACTGCTTCTATATACCAGAATATAACTACTATAATACTGCCCCCTATGTACAAGAATATAACTACTATAATACTGCCTCCTATATTCAAGAATATAACTACTATAATACTGCTCCTATATACAAGAATATATCTACTATAATACTGCCACCTATATACAAGAATATAACTACTATAATACTGCCCCCTATATACAAGAATATAACTACTATAATATTGGTCCTATATACAAGAATATAACTACTATAATACTGCCTCCTATGTACAAGAATATAACTACTATAATACTGCCCCTATATACAAGAATATAACTACTATAATACTGCTCCCTATATGCAAGAATATAACTACTATAATACTGCCCCCTATATACAAGAATATAACTACTATAATACTGCCCCTATATACAAGAATATAACTACTATAATACTGCCTCCTATATTCAAGAATATAACTACTATAATACTGTCCCCTATGTTCAAGAATATAACTACTATAATACTCTCCCTATATACAAGAATATAACTACTATAATACTGCCCCCTATATACAAGAATATAACTACTATAATACTGCCTCCTATATACAAGAATATAACTACTATAATACTACCCCCTATATACAAGACTATAACTACTATAATACTGCTCCTATATACAAGAATATAACTACTATAATACTGCCTCCTATATACAAGAATATAACTACTATAATACTGTCCCCTATGTTCAAGAATATAACTACTATAATACTCTCCCTATATACAAGAATATAACTACTATAATACTGCCCCCTATGTACAAGAATATAACTACTATAATACTGCCTCTTATATACAAGAATATAACTACTGTAATACTGCCTCCTATATACAAGAATATAACTACTTTAGTACTGCCCCTATATACAAGAATATAACTACTATAATACTGCCTCCTATATACAAGAATATAACTACTATAATACTACCCCCTATATACAAGAATATAACTACTATAATACTGCTCCTATATACAAGAATATAACTACTATAATACTGCTCCTATATACAAGAATATAACTACTATAATACTGTCCCCTATGTTCAAGAATATAACTACTATAATACTCTCCCTATATACAAGAATATAACTACTATAATACTGCCCTATATACAAGAATATAACTACTATAATACTGCCCTATATACAAGAATATAACTACTATAATACTCTCCCTATATACAAGAATATAACTACTATAATACTGCCTCCTATATACAAGAAAAACATTAAAAAGATTTGTACTTACCAATCCAAGTACCATAAAGACAAGCTGTATAACATCAGTGTAAGCCACAGAGTACAGCCCTCCAAATAATGTATATGTAACAACAATACAAGCGGATACCAGGATTGACAAGTAGTTCTGAATATCCATAATGACACTGACTGCCGAGGCTGTAATAGAGAAGAAAAATGATATTGCATAATACATATACATTATACACTATAGGAGCTTCTAGTCCCGTCTTATTGATGATCAGGTAAGCTTTAAAGGGAGTGTCTGACAAAAAGCATGTCGTCTGTTTCCTATAACAACAAGCAGCTCTGGAGGCTCTAACTTAGGACTAGTACAAGAAAATTAATGAAATGTATTAACTTTATATTCATATTAATTCTATTTTTAAAGGGGTTGCCTTAGCATAGGCATTGATGACATAATGCTAGGATATGCCACCCACGTCTGATCGACAGGGGTCTGACCGCTCTAACCTCCGACAATTGATAAAATAAATTGGCAGTGGTGCTAGTAAAGCGTCTTGCCACTTGGTCTCCTGACAGCTCTGCTCAAATCATCCGGGTGGCAGCAGAGTCAGTCACTGACTACAATGAGCCAAATACATGCCTTCGAAAGAAAGCTAAGCAATGCTTACTGGAGACACAGTGGTTTAGCGATTTTCTAGCATCATTGTAACTTCGTTCTAGTCATTGGCGGGGATGACATTGAGACAAACCCTTAAAACTGTAAAATGGTGTCCAAATTTGTCAAATACCTCAGACACCCCTTCATACTATATCTTCTTATAAGTCTGCATGGAAATGAAAGACATCAAATCCAAACAATTAAATATTTAGTTAAACACTTAACTAACGATGCCAGGATGGCAGCGAACCAGCAGACGTCTGCTATAAGGGCTGGGATGAAGAGGAGACATGTCATGGTGTTCCCGTAGGCTTCCTGGAGAGGATCCATCATTGTCAAATACTTCTTCGATCTCATTGGTGTTACAAAAAAGATGGCACCTAAAAGCAGGAACAGTATCATAACACAATAATTTAGTATGAATATTTTATTTTCTATGTTTTTATTCCTACATATATTTAATGTACCATCTGAAGGATCCTATAGTGGTCTAGAATGGGTATAGAGATGTCCTATTGGCAATATATGGTAAAGAATGGAGTAAAATCATTTATTTTTGGAATTTCCCGTAATTAAAAAATTGTATTACCATATATGAGATCCTATGGCTGTCTGCAATGTATATTTTTGGCTTCCAATGGAGACAACCATTATATGTGGCTAAATCCCTTTGGCTATGTACATGTGGTACAATTTATATTGAAAGTACAGGCTCTGGGTCTGGGCAGCAGGGACAACTTTAAAGCAAGGTGTACTAAGAGTTGGCCTTGTGGGCACTGACTGAAATTCCGCCTGTTAGCCATGTTTCATTTGTACATAGCTGAAGCAGTAGTGAATGAGGAAAATGTTCAATATATGGGCTAACAGGTAGGGCTTCTTGTGAAATAAAAAATATTTAAGGTGCATATAGAATAGCATACTACACTGACGGGCATTCTTTGGTGACCTGCATTCACAACTGACCTGGAATAAGATCACTATCTGCCCAAAGATGTGAGAGTTTTTTTCTCAGTAGATCCCATTGATTTCTGCAGGGTCAACAATGTTATGTCAATGAGGGCCGGTAGACAATGGCGGATCATCATAGGGCATTTTGGACGGCCGCCCGGGGTCCGAGGCTGCCGGGGGCCCATAGTACATTGTCGTTTTGTTGCGTTATTGCCGCGATTTTGACACAAATCGCGGCGAAAACCGCGATGAAATGGCATTGTATATGTCCTGCAAAAGGACCTTTAGACATAAGGTCACATGACCTCATCTCTGAAGTTCTTACTACTGTTTAGGGACCTGCTGGTCACATGACCGCAGGTCCCTGAGCAGCAGCAAGACTCCACAGAGAAGATGAGCTGCTATGTAGGTATAAGTGGATGGATTTGTTTAAGGGATCTGTATTTAGGGGGCCTGGTGTGGGGACTGTATTTAGGGGGTCTGGTTTGGGGATTGTATTTAGGGGGTCTGGTCCGTATTTAGGAAGTTTGGTGTCTGTATTAGTTTAAGGGATTTAGGGTCTGTATATTTAGGGGTCTGTGTTAGTTTTAGGGGTCTGGGGTCTTTATTTAGGGGGTCTGTATTAGTTTTATGTCTGGGGTCTGTATTAGTTTATCAGAGTCTATTTAGGGGACCTGTTCTATGGTCTGTATTAGTTTAAGGGTCTTTATTTAGGGGTCTGTATTTAGGGGTCCGGTCTGGGGTCTGTATTAGATTAGGGGGTCTGATCTTGGGTCTGTATTACTTAAGGGAGTCAGGTCTGGGGTCATTATTAGTGTAGGGGGTCAGGTCTTTGGTCTGTATTTAGGGGGTCTGTATTAGTTTGAGGTCTGGGGTCTGTGTTTAGGGGTCTGGGGTCTGTATTAGTTTATGGGGTCTGTATTTAAGGGGCCTGGTCTAGGGTCTTTATTAGTTTAGGGGTCTTTATTTAGGCGTCTGTATTAGATTAGGGGGTCTGGTCTGGGGTCTGTATTAAGGGAGTCAGGTTTGGGGTCATTATTAGTGTAGAGGGTCGGGTCTGAGGTCTGTATTTAGGGGTCCTGTCTGAGGTCTGTATTTATTTAGGGTGCTTGTTCTGAGGTCTGTATTTATTTATGGTGTTATTTCTGGGTCTGTATTTATTTAGGGTGCTTGTTCTGGGGTCTGTATTTGTTTAGGGGTCTGGTCTAGGGACTGAAATAGTTTAGAAGGTCTGGGTCTGTATGTATGCTATGATCTAGTCTGGGGTCCAAATTTGTTAGTCTGAGTAAGAGGGGTTGTCCAGGCACATCGATAGGTCATCAGTATAAAAAATGGTCTGTGCCCGGACAACCCCACTAATGTTAGGTCCTGGGCCTTGGTGTCTAAATTTGTGTGTTTCTATAGAGGCTGGAAATGGCTGCAGAAGTGATGTCTCATCAGGAGAAGTCGACATAACGGTCTGCGGCAGATGGAGAAGAAAAGAAAACGACTCCCATCAGAGAAGACATCACCTGTGAGTCACTGGATCTATATGGGATCTGTCCCCTCACCTGACATGTCTGTTGTAGGAAATCCTTGTATTCTACATATTTTTGTGTACCCAGGACTAATAGACAAATGCGTGTTACCATTCCCATTGTCAAGAGGAAGTATCCCTGAACAGTGTGATACTGTCAGCGATGGTTGGAGACTGTCAGTATGCAGGGACACAGCCCTTTGACAAGGGGAATCGTAACACCCATTTGTCAATGCTCATACAAAAAGGTGGTGTTCACTATAGACACAGCAGAGCGGCGGTGGGGAAGGGGGCCCACGTTTGGGGAACAGCCCAGGGCCTATCGTCTACTTAATCCGCCAATGTCGGTAGAGCCTAGTTCAATCTGATTTTGAGAAACATAGTGGGTGTCACGTTGGGTGCGTTGACCCACTGGGCCGTACCACCTTGACGGTATAGCAGCTGGCCAAAAGGGTACAAGTCAAAGTCAAAAGTTCGGATAGGTGTACCTGTGGTAAATTCTGACAGTAGAGAAGACAGGCTCGGATAGGACGTAGGCAACAGACAGACACCAGGCGTGGTGTAATCAGGAAGGCGTAGTACACAGCGTAACATGACTCCAACTCTAAATGGCACTTGAACCAGGATAGCACGGTACACAGGTTACAGGTAGCATGAACGGGAACGCTGAGAACTGGGAAACACTAACGGACCATTCGCAGAGATGAACATAGGTAAACGACAACAACGCTCAGGCAATGCAGGAAGGGGCAGGGCCCATCCTATGGTTCTGGGTGGTTATGGGCTAATTTGGTATCTAATTCAGGTCCGCGCGCTGGCCCTTTAACAGCGGGCCTGAGCGTGCGCGCGCACCGTATGGAAAACTTCAGAGTGAAGCAAAAGTGAGCGCTGATGTCTCCTGAGGAGGCGATGCAGGCCAGCGCTCACTGATCCATTTGCTGCGGCCATCAGGAGGTGAATAAACCTGACGGCCCGCGGCCATGGGTATTAAAGTGGGAAGGTGGCATGACCATGTAAAACATGCATATTATTATTAAAAGACTCAAGGTCAAACTGTCAATCAACATCATCCGTCATGTTGTGTCTATGGCCAGCCCAACAATAATCTAAACAATCATAGTTAATGAGAGTCTGTAAGTACTGCACCTAACACGTCATATACAGTATATGAAGATTGTTCCGTTTCGAAGCTAGGAATTTGTCTCTTTGTGTCTAGGAGGTAAACTGCTTGGTACTGAATTTTGGGACCAGGAAAAGGCCATTTAGAGGTGATTTCTTTGGTCTTTACCATCAAAATTTGCAGGTACCCTTTTTACTATTTTATCCAGTCAGCCAATCCAGTTTTTGGGAGGTCCTAAATGCTGGTGGCTGCACTGGGATGTCTGGACTGGAGGACTTCCAATGTCAAAATGTCAAAAGTGTAATTGGTATCTTAGTCGGCGCCTCAGATAAGCGCATAGCTGAAGCACCTTTGGGGGCAAGTGCCATGCACACAGAAGCTTCTAACCATGGGAGAGCATTTTCTGAATAACATATCTAACATTTGCACGCACCTTTAAAGTGCCTTATATGCATTATATATAAGATGTTCGAGGTAAAAAAACCTTTGACGCACCTATTACAAGAATTCAGAACTTTTCCAGTATTTTATAGCATCCATCAGTCATTTATAAATGACTTAATTTCATCTAGAAAAAAAAGTTTGAGCATTATATGGCGGATACTTTTTTTCCCCATCTTACCTAGAACTAACCCTGCGGCAAATCCCACAGGAGCCTGAAGCCATGCCAGTCCTCGTCCAGGAAGGTAAACGATTTCTGCAGATCCATTAATATAGGCGCCACCAACCCAAGTAGCTGAATAAGAAAGAAGTAATCTTTAAATCTAAAATCAAATAAAATATAATTGATATGATTGTCCCATATGTCTAATTCTGTATTGGTTTGGAGATTTTTAGGTATGTAATAAGTGGAGCACTTTGCTAAATTTTAAAACATATCCCCTCTCTGTTTACATATGTCACATACCTAAGCAGCCTCTGTCCGAATTCGCTTAAATCAGCGCATTTGACTCCTTCAGCACTCCCCAAAATAAATTCAGACTTTGACCAGACTCCAAAAAAATTTCTATTGATGTGATGAGGTTTTTACAAAGTCACATGCACACATCGTGGTGAAGAACTGTGTGCAATTTACTGCAATACGGAGGCATAACTCCAAGTTGTTAGGCTTCAGTTTAACATCTGTAACAGGACCCCCACCTACAAAGTGCCATTTATAATACTGGTGTCTTCTTATGTGGCAAATGGGCCTTTGGGTCCCCTTAGGCACCGATGCCTGGGTGCAACTGTTACCTTTGCACCCACTATAGCTACACCTAGTGATTAAAGGGGTTTTCCACTACCGGACAACTGATCACCTATCCACCGGATAGGTCATCAGTATATGATAGGTGCGTGTCCGACATTCGGACCACGCACCAATCAGCTGCTTTGGCTGCCTCCAGGCACCGGACGTTAATGCCAGAAGCAGATGGCTCCGGTCACAGAATAGCGGCAGTTCGGCAGCACGGCCACAGCCGCTATGTTATGTGCGGAGCAAACTGCTTCCAGCTCTAAATACTGCATAGTGTGCAATGACATCCGTTGCCCACAGGCAGCCGGAGCAGCTGGAGCAGTGGGTGTCGGACACGCACCGATCATATACTGATGACCTATCCGGTAGATAGGTCATCATTTGTCCAGTAGTTGTTCGGAAAACCCCTTTACAGAGTCACGGACTACCATTACAAAAATAACAGCTGTAGATGTGTATTTTATTTAGCGCAGCAAAAAAGTGTAAATGTGCGCTTCCTCTAGCGGTGGCAAATGTTTTTATCATTTAACTCCAATTCACATGAACGCTTCAGAGGTGGTTTCCAGGTTCTAGGAACTCCTCCTCTCTTAAATATTTGCGCCTCTCGATCTAGATCAACCTCTAAATGAGGAGCAATTATATGGTATTACATGGCACTTGTTCAGAGTCCTTTTTAAACTGTAAACACTCTCTAAATATATGATGTAAGTACTCAAAAGACACAAATAGATGAGTTACACTTTCTACAGGCAAAACAATGATTTCTTAAAAATTATCCCATCCAATATTTTTTAAATCAATGGGCGTCCATGATCTGGGTCCCACAGAGGGAGAGCTGAGGTCTGATACAAAATCTGTACCAGGACCGGACGGCCTCAATCACAACACTGTATAGGATATTATATTATAGGTTATTTTCCTAAAAAAAAATTTTAAAAAATCTAAGGGGAAAAGTAAGGTCTGAATATTGCCAAACCTTCAAGCCTTATTTACACGAGCGTTGCGCACCTCGGACTTAAAAAACGGCAGATTTTCACACCCGAGGTGCATCCGTGCTCAGCGCTGCGGGACGCGATGTCTCGCATCCCCCATAGATGAGAGTCTATGGAGGGATGCCTGAAGCATGAAAAAATAGGACATGTCCTATTTTCTCACGGACCCTTCACACGGTCGGTTGAAAAAACGGCTGTGTGAACGGCCACATTGAATTACAAAGGTCCGTGGGACAGCCGCTGTTTCAACGGCCATCCCACGGACGTTTAACACGCTCGTGTAAATAAGGCCTTAATATGGCCTTTTGCTGAAGCCCTGAGTGATCTTAGACAGACTGGTTACTAGGGACTTGCTACTTGACGACACCATAAAGGTTGTAGTTGTCAGACAGTGTATCCATAGCAACCAATCTTTCTAACCTAACAGCCGTTCAGCTGAAAGCTGGAATTGTCCCTGAGAGGGTTATTAGCAGTTTAGCAGTGGTAAAGCCATGCACGACCTAATCTTATCATGGAGACCTTCATTTAGTCCCAAATTCCCTGCAACCCCCTAATTTGTGATAGTATTCCCTTAAATAATGTTTAAAGAGGCTCCAAAGCAAAGATACATACATGGACATTACATTATAGTTTAAAAAAAAAATGTGTAAATGTCCCCTAAAAATGGGACTGAAATTTTTTTTAAAAAGTATTTAAACGAAATTTCTGTTAATAAAAAACTAACACAATTTGTTTTAGATTAATATTTTTTTAATTAAATACCAAGTAAAAAAGCTCAACAACCATATACTGTATATATTTGGGTATCCCCACTCTCGTAACGACCCATCTATGAATGTGAATGGTGAATGATGTAAAAAAAAAATAGTAAAAACTGTCGTAATAGTTTTTTAATGCGTTTCACTATTTTGAAAAATTCCTACAAATTAAACGCTACCAGATATGTATGCAAAAATGATACTTAAAAGTATATGATCCCAAAAAAAGGCAAGGCCTCAAATGACTACATAGCCTTAAAGGGAAGGTGTCACGAAAAAAAAAAAAATTATGTTATTGCTTTTAGTATGTCATTAAAATAATTTTTATTTATTTGTGTTTTTGTGTTGTACTTTTTTCTTTCTTTTACTTCTCCCACACAGTCCAAAAGGAAGGTCTTCGGCAGAGCGACATCCGGCGCCATTTTCATGTAAGATGACTACTTCCGGTCGCGGCTTCCGTCCATATGTTCAGAAGCAAGGACTAGGAGCGGAGGGATTGGTGGCAGCGACAGCGGCGTCGGCAGGAGTAAGTAAGTTATGTTTGTGTATGTTCGTGTTATACTGTGTGATCACCACTGTATCTAATTCTCCTACACTGTGCATTTGCTCAAAAAATGGCGGCACACAGTGTAGGAGGTTTGAACATTCAACCTCCTCCTTTTTCCTGGCACTAGCCAGGATAAAGGAGGGGGGATTGTTTGAGCACACTAGAGCGAGTGTGTCTTCTCCAATTTTGCAGCATAAAGCAATGAAGTTGCTTTACCACATGCCAATGCTGCAATTTTGGGAATTGCTCCCTCTAGTGACCAGCACATGGAAATGTTCTAAATTAGAATCTAATTTATAATATTTCCTGACTTGTGAAAAAATAAAAAAAATTAGAACAATGTGTAATCATTTATATACTAACAGTTTAACCAAAAAAAATATATCTATTTTTCTAGCGACACATTCCCTTTAAGCAAAGTTTGGGCTGATAGAATGTGAGGAAGCAAAAACACAAAATTCCTCTAGGTTCAATGGCTATGTATACCTTTTTGAGACAATATTGGTTTTTTTTAAAATGTTTTACGTGATTACAAGCGCATTATTCGCAATCAGTCGATTTAGCTAAACTGACGGCTTGGCTAAGAGCAGGACCTGTGTGTCTCTAAAGACCCTTTTACACTGGCCAATTATCAGGCAAACGAGCGTTCACAGAATGCTCGTTCCTGATCATTGCTCTGTGTAAACAGGGCAAGGATCAGCCGATGAACGAGCAAATGCTCGTTCATCTGCTGGTCGTATCGTTTATGCAGCAGAAAATATTATCGTTGTCAGCAGCACAACTCCATGTGTAAACAGAGAGATTTGCTGCTGACATGATAGAAATGTATCAGGACGAGCGATTGTAGCAACGAGCGCTCGTCCACATACTAGCTCCTTGTCAAAGGAGCAAATGAGTGCCAATCAACGAGCCGTCTCGTTGATCGGCGCTCGTTTAAACAGCCCATGTAAGTTTCAATTAAACGTGATCGATATTATTGTGATCCAGTGTGTTAGAGACACAAAGGACCCGCTCTTAGCCGTGCCGTCAGTTCACTTCACCAATGGATTCTACTGGTAGCGAACATACAGCTTCTATGTACATAGAAGCTGTATTGTAAAATCAATTGTTAAAAAAATAAAAGTAAATTCAAAAACGTTTGTAATCACATAAAACAAAGATTTAATAAAAAAAAAAAATTGCCTACAAAGGTGTTACTGCCTTTAATGCTAAAATTAACTCAGTCCTTCAGGGGGTAACAGCAGATTGATTGAGATACCATTATTTTTAGACATACCTGTGGTAGTAAATAATCCAATGACCATATTAACCTTCCTTCCTCCGACAATGGCAACTTCTGTCAAATTTCCATCTTTCTGCAACTTTTTGGATTTTTTCGAAGCCCACACTCCGATTCCCAGTGTCAATGCATAGAATAGAAGAACTGACAGCAGAGCAGGGACGTTCAGGGCCATTACAAATCATTGAGTTAGGAATGAAGGAGTTAGTCAATCAGAGGACAGCATCATGCTTTATTGACAAGTTACTGTCTTGTGACCAGACATGTGGGTGATTCTTTTGAGTTTCTTATCTCCTGAGTTGTTTGGTCTGTTACACCTCATTAAAATAAGTTGTTTATATACCATTCAGCCCTTGAAGCCTATGTAAAGCTTTGAAGGGCATTTTCTTTTTTTAAAGAGGCTCTGTAACCAGTTTCATACCTCCCTATCTCCTACCTAATCCAATAAACGCTTTGTTGTAGATAACGACTGCTTTTTTAAAAAAAATAAATATATTTATTATTGACAAAGTTCTGACCATTTTTACATTTATGCAAATTTTTTGTAAATGCCCAACTGTACGTTTTTTGTTTGTTTCACCAAGTGGGCATTGTAAAGAAGAGTGTATGACAATGAGCAATCAGCGTCATACACTTCTCTTCATTCATGCACAGCTTTAGTCACAGCACAGCGTGATCTCGTTAGATCACGCTGTGACGTCACTTACTCCCGCAGTTCCTTCATTGGAGCGACGAGAGATTGACCAGACATCGGCTCTACCTGTGCCAGGATGACTATCCTCCTCAGCAGCAGTCCTGGCACGGCTGGAGGCGATGTCTGGTTATTCTCCCGTCGCTCCAATGAAGGAACTGCGGGAGTGAGCGACGTCACATCGTGCTGTGCTGTGAATTTAACTGGGCATGAATGAAGAGAAGTGTATGACGCTGATTGGTCAGCGTCATACACTTTTCTTTACAACGCCCACTTGGTGAAACGAAAAAAAAAAAACGCCCAGTTGGGCTTTCACAAAAAATTTGCATAAATGTAAAAATTATCAGAACTTTGTCACTAATAAACGTTTTTCAAAACAAAACAAAAAACAGTAGTTATCTACAACACAGCGTTTATTAGATTAGATAGGAGATAGAGAAGTATAAACTGGTGATGGAGCTTCTTTAAATAAAAAGGTCTCCTAGTGTGATTGCTGCAACTTTAGGCTGGGTTCACACGACCATGTTACGTCCGTAAAGTACGGAACGTATTTCGGCCGGAAGACCCGGACCGAACACACTGCAGGGGGCCGGGCTCCTAGCATCATAGTGATGTACGACGCTAGGAGTCCCTGCCTCTGCGTGGAACTACTGTCCCGTACTGTAATCATGATTACATCTACCCAGAATTTCTCTGAAAAGTCACTTTGGATCCCACAGTGGAGTTTTTTAATTTAGACCTCCATTCCAATTAACCCTAAATGCTCCCACCTATATATTTTCTGAAAGTATACACCTGGCACATCGTCAAAATGCCACTCAGCACTTTATACACACAGGCACCGTCATGCAATTTTGTGTCAAAGTGCAAATGTTCATAAAAAATGCATAAAAATTTATATTTGTGGCTAAAAGTTTAACCCAAGTAGAAAATTAGATGCAGCACAGATCCTAAAAATAAAAGTTCAATATGTGGAGAGTTTTTACATAACATTTATGCCTATGTTTAAATGAACATTGAAGAAACCAAAAATCTGGATATAGGCTGTAAATGCAAAAAAAGTAACAATCTATGAAATGCAGGGATTATACACCTTAAAAAGTTAATGCACCCCCCAAACCCTATATATTTCCTGAAAAACAACAACTGGACGATTGCAATTCTTTTGACATGCTGTTGGCAGCCATGTCCACCTTCACGTTACTTTGTGACACACGGGAATTGTTTTTCTTTTTTTAAAAAGTGCATTATAACAAACATTTGCGCCTAAAACTCACATTCAAGCAATGATTTAGACACAAAAATAATTTAAACATAATAGACCAAGGTGTGCAAAGTTCATATATACCACATACGTCTACGTCAACAAGAGCTTGTGGTCTCAAAAACGCTGAAACTGAGGCCACGCAGTATTTGTCCATCAGCCACAAATGTGTTCAAAATATAGACTGCACATGCCAAACAGCTACTATGCTACAAAAAACGAGAGCGCACAGGACACTGTGTATAAAAATGCAACGTAATCATTTAATTACGCAACAGTGAATATGAGCAAAAATTGCATGAAAATTCAACTGCAAAGAACTGTAAGATGTAAGGAGTTGATACATACCACACGTCTACGTAGACAGGTGCACGTGATAAAGAAACTCCAAAACCACGGGAATGCACCAATTAATTTTTGCATGCAAATTAAATTGTGGTTTATATAGGTAGATAATTTTCCATACCCCTAAACAAACTCTAAGGGTATGTTCACACGGTTTATTTTCAGCCGTTTTTCAGGCCGTAAACACCCTGTAAAACTGCTGAAAATACGGGGGCTAAACGCCTCCAAACATCTGCCCATTGATTTCAATGGGAAAAACGGGGGTTCATTCCGACGGGGCGTTTATTTTCCTCTGTCGTTTTTAAATATGGCCCGTAAAAAACGCCTCATAAAAAGAAGTGCATGTCACTTCTTGAGCCATTTTTTGGAGCCGTTTTTCAATGCATCAATAGAAAAACAGCTCCAAAAACAGACGTAAAAACGTATCAAAAAACGATTGATGCTTAAAAAACGGCTGAAAATCAGAGGCTGTTTTCACCTAAAAACAGCTCCGTATTTTACAGCCGTTTTTTTGTTTGCCATGTGAACATACCCTGAGGGTCCACTTACACAGCCCAACATGGGCCGTGTAAATGAGGGCCGATCAACGAGACAGCTTGTTACTCCAATCGCTCATCCCCATACATTTCTATCATTTCGGCTGCATAAACGATATGATCAGCCGATGAATGAGCATTTCTGTGATTGCTCGTTTGCCCGATAATTGGCCCTTGTAAAAGGTCAAAATTAGTCTTTTGCCGTGATTTAAAAAAAACTGCTGGAAAACCAATCTGTTTTTCTGCGATTCTGTGGAAATCACAGCAAAAAGCACAAACGGACCTCAACATTTGAACACAGCTTAAGCCTAATCAATAATCGCAATCTCCGAAACTTAAAGTGTAGCTAAACGTTCGACAAACCTCTGACATGTCATAGAGACATGTGCAGAAGTTTGGATTGGTGGGGGTCCGAGCACTGAGACCCCCACCAATCGCTAGAACGAATCTGCTGAAATGCTCGTGTGAGCGCACAGCTGCTTCGTTTGTGTTCGGCTTTTTCCGGAAAGCCGATGTATCGGAGTACGGGCTCATAGACTTTGTATTGAGTCCGTACACTATACATTTATTTCCGGAAAAAGCAGAACAGACATGAAGCAGCTGAGCGCTCACACGAGAACTTCAGCTGCTTCATTCTAGCGATTGGTGGGAGTCTCAGTGCTCGGACCCCCACCAATCCAAATGTCTGACGTCTCTATGACATGTCAGAAGTTTGTAGAACGTTTAGCTACACTTTAATCTAATGCATTAACTAATACAAATTTTTTTCAATGGCACCCATATTTTTAAACTAGGAACTAGTTGGAAACTAAAGTTCATGGCGACGGTTAGTGGATGAACATGTCTTTTCTGACCGACGGAAGTATTTTCCATCCCTCAGAAATTAGACATTCCTCTCTAGTGATAATCATTATCGCTATGACTATAGCGTGTGAAGGGTATCGCTAAGGAGAAACTCAGCGGATTTAAAAATCGGGTACAAACAGGATATGGAAAGTATAAAGTGCTTTGTGCAACTTATTTGACGCCGTGATCCAGACACTGGTAAATATCGGGGTCGTGTAGTCAATAAACGGCCTAATTAGGTGCAGAGTGATGATTAGATAAGTTACTGCTCATCTACCAACTCCTTTTCTGAAAATAAAAAGAACCTCATGTATGACAATCGAAGAGCAAGTTTGCTCTCTGGTTGATGGAGGAAGGTATTAACATGAAGAAAAGTTCATGTTATCTCTCCCCCTGGGGTTATCTATAGCAATACAGGGCCAGGAGGAGGATTACAGCTTCTCCTCCTGTCCCTGCACGTTGCCTGCACGTACCCCGCTGGCGCCCCCTTCCTCCTCCACGTGGGCTGAAGTGTAATATATGCAGGTCCCACTTCAACCTCCTCTAACTCAGGCTAGAGCTGGGATCTAGGGCTTGTTTGAAAGCATACCTATAGCTTCGACCCAGCCTGAGTTAGAGACATTAGAAGCTTGGGTTGAAGTGAGAGCTGCAATTATATTCATCTCTCACCCTAGTCTGAGTTAGAGTCATTAGTAGGAAGGACGTAACAGATGACCAAACCACGTTTTTTGTTTTTTTCATCCTCGCATTCCGAACAGCCATAACTTTTTTTTCCCCATCGATGTAGCAGTATGAGGGCTTTTTTATTGCAGGATGAGTTGTATTTTTCAAATAACATGTTATCTTTATTCCACAGATTGGTACAAATGCGGAGATACCAAATATGTATAATCCTCCAAATCCACCATTGTTTGTTTTTTATTTACGTCATGCACCGTGCAGTATCAATAATAAGTTATCTTTATTCTAAGGCTACATTCAGACGAGCGTGTCCAATTTGGGTGTGTAAAAATGCAGCGTTTTTCCTATGTTTCATGTCCTTGTGCGTTGCGTATTGGCATCAGTATGCTTTGCGTGTGGCATGAGTTTTTCATGTCCATGCAAGCACTTTTTTATTTTATCTTTTTATTTCTCTGCCTTTTTGTGTAACTGATGCGTGAAACACGGACAGCCCATGGATATTTTCTGTGTGCTGTCCCTGGTTTTCACCCACCCAGACTTCAATGGGGTGACTAGGTGCGCGAACACACGCCAATATAGGGCATGCAGTGCGTTTCACGCAAAGGACACTCGCTGCGTGAAAACGTATGCATGTCTGAATAGCCCCATTGAAATGAATGGGTCCATGTGCTTTTTAGTTATTTCAAGGACGAGGAACACGCTCGTCTGAATGAGCCCTAAGGGTCCTTACCATTGTTTTGGTACCATGTTTTTAAGGTGAACTGTTGTTTTTATTTTTTTCAAAATACAATAATTTTCCAATAAATATATGTTTTATTTTTACATTTTATTTGTGGGGGGCTTTTTAATTCTATTCAGTATAATGCTTTGAAATACCTAGAATTCCAAAGCATTTGGCCTCATGCACACGACCTTAATTTTGATCCGGAATTACGGATCCGTATTTGCGAATAAAAATACGGATACATTAATTTCTATGGCACACGGACACCTTCCCGTATATTTACGGGAAGGTATCCGGGCCGTAGAAATTACCTGCAAAAAATAGGACATGTCCAATTTTCTTAACTTACGGACCGTTCTCCTATACTTTATAATTGGAGCACAGCCCACAAATGTAGGTGACTTCCGCAACCGTCCATGCCTGTAATCACGGACCGTGATTACAGGCACGGCCGAGTGCAGGGGGCCTTACTGTCTGTCAGTGCATTACTGACAGGCAGCCTATTAAGCCAAGCTTCTTGCATGGTCGAAAAGGCAGATCCCGATGGCAGACCTGGGGACCTTTGTTAGCCCCCCGACTGTCATTGTAAGCCGTTGGCAGCCTGTGATTGCGTCGTGGGGCGCGAATGGACTGACAGAGGGAGCCTTAGATGCCCACGTCAGATGCCGCAGTCGCTTTTTACTGCAGCATCTAACAGGTTAAACTGCCGGGATTGGAATTATTTGAGATCCTGGCAATTGTGGCAGGAGCCTGGCTGTGTATAACAGTCATGCTCCTGCCACTGATCTCGTAGGTACAACGGTAATACCCACGAGGTCCAAGTGCCAAATATATCTGTCACAATGCGGGAAATAGCGATGTGGAACTTGTGACAGATACATCCATCGCTCAACGTTATGGAGTTAATTTCCAAAATTATAGAATGCATTACCGGAAGTCTCTGACGCTTTATTCTAAACAAGGGGCCATTCACATAAATGAAGCTTTACTTATCTTAGCTTATGCTCCACTTTAATCGGATCTCTACATGGTGCTAAAGGAATTCTGTGTTCTATAGAGAAATGTGATCTTCTGACGTACTGTATATACATCCAAACATGAGAAAATAGAGCAGTTGAAGCCAATTTATATATAAATTTTTTTTAACTTTTATTCAACATATATCACAAACAATGTAAAAATACAAAAAGATAAGACTCTAGTAAGAAATGGCGGAAGTAGTAACAAATATTGTTGCTGATACCTTTACATGGGGTAACAAAGTAACATGCAGTTGTTTATATAAAGTAGTGTATACCTCCCCTCACAAGGAGAAGATTTCCAACCTAGTGAGTGTGTAATAGGTCCATTACGCATATATACACAAAGGAGGATGAAGTAAAGTGACAGTGTATTATAAAGCAATAAGCATGACACCAGCCTTACCCATGGTCAGCAAACTAGGTGATAGTGTCCGCTCCTCCACATAGACCCCCGACGCGCGTTTCGCCACAAGTGCTTCCTCAGGGGGATGTGTGTCTATGTGCTCCCTTAAGCGACCCTTAAGTAGTCCCCATGACATGTAATTAGTGAGATGCATGACGGCGCATCTCCGCTGGAGCGACCGTAAGCGAGGCAGACCCCACATCCGGCTCCCGGCACGGCAGCACACATCCGGAATCCCGACGCGTGACGGGAGTTCCGGACATGCGCAATGCGCCCATGGAGACGGAGGAGGAGTGCATCACAACCAGCCGCCGCAACGGACATGCGCACCGCATCCCAGCAAGAACTGTCAGTGAGTAGATCTATGTGTTTTGCAATGATTTAATCTGCGTTCCCCTATCTACCTAGGTGACATGGGGGGATGTTTGTATTATAAACAGTGTCCAGCCCCTATTACAAATGTATGTGGAGTCTATATATTGGTACTGTATATACATGATGTGTCAGAACATAATTGTTATATGGATTTCCATCGCTGCGCTGTACATGATGGGAGTTGTACTTTCACAGCACCTGGAGAGCTAGAGGTTGCAGACTTCTGCCGTAGACATTGGGTGAATGTTTGTAAATGCTTGTTAGTATTAAAAATGCACCCAATAGCTAGTTGAAATCAAAGGGGTTGTCCCATCAGGACAATCCATTCATATGTCTTATTATATGGCTATGTGGCACTATCTACATGAGGGGGGCTGTCTGGCACTATATACAAGGGGAGACTGTGGTGCTATCTGCAGGGGGCTGTGTGTGTGGTGCTATCTACTAAGGGGGGCTGTATGGCACTATTTACAAGGGGGGAAGGGCTGTGTGGCGCTATCTACAGGAGTCTGTGTGTGACGCTATCAACTAAGGGAAGGCTGTGTGACACTATCTACTAAGGGGGGCTGTGTGGCACTATATACAAAGGGGGAGGACTGTGGCGCTACCTCCAGGGGTCTGTGTGTGGCGCTATTTACAAGGGGCTGTGTGTGGTGCTATCTGCATGGGCTGTGTGTGAGGTGCTATCCGCAGGGGGCTGTGTGTGTGGCGCTATCTACAGGGGTCTGTGTGTGGTGCTATCTACTAAGGGGGGCTGTGTGGTACTATATACAAGGGGGGAGGACTGTGGCGCTATCTGCAGGGGGTTGTGTGTGTGGCGCTGTCTGCAGGGGCTTGTGTGTGTGGTGCTATCTGCAGGGGGTTATGTGTGTGGCGCTAATTGCAGGGGGTTGTGTGTTGCACTATCTGCAGGGGGCTCTGTGTGTGGCATATCTACAGGGGGCTGTGTGTGGAGCTATCTGCAGGGGGGCTGTGTGTGGTGCTATGTGCAGTGGGGCTGTGTGTGGCACTATCTGCATTGGGGCTGTGTGTGGCGCTATCTGCAGGAGGCACGAAGGGGACATTATTACTGTGAGCCGGATGGATCTGTACCAGGCAGCGGTTAAGACACTCAGGAACTCTCCAGAATTCCAGTCCATTACTGGGACATGTAGTCGGAGCCAGAGCAGGCCCAGCAGCACAGGGTTGACGGCCTTAGACAGGACGAAAAATGAGATGAGCTCGGAATGAAGGGCTCCCACTTGGAGCTTCAGTGGCTTGGTCACAGCTACCGTGTCTGACAGAGGTAGTCCATTCACTGAGGCAACAATCAAAGGCCTCTCCAGAGGGTTTGTCGGCCACTGGAGAAGGTCCACCAGGTCTCTCCGAATGAAGTTAGCTGCTGATCCAAAGTCCAGATAGGCAGAGACCCGGTGCGTCTTTACGCCGGACACTATGGTCACGGGAATGGACAACTTAGAAGAAAGTCCTTCTTCACCCAGGGAGGTCTCTCCAACCAACCCTGGACTCTGGGGCTTTTGGGGGCACAGACGCACAAGATGGCCTCCGAGGCCACAATACAGACAGAGTCCCGAAGTGGGTCTGCGTTGTCTCTCCTGGATAGGCAGCTTGGGATGGTCCATCCTCAAAGACTCCTTTGGAGGAACAGCTGATGAGGACAGCAGGGTTTGCTGCAAATTAGGAGCTGGGCTAGGGAATCCTCCCTCTCGACAGGGCCTCTAAGAACCGTTCTCGGATCAAGATGTCAATCCGGGTGGCCAGAATGATGAGGTCATCCAGGGTAGATGGCAGATCCCGGGCGGCAAGCTAGTCCTTAATCTCAGGAGAAAGTCCCTGACAGAATGTAGCCACCAAGGCCTCATTGTTCCAAAACAAATCTCCCACCAGTGTGCGGAAGTGGATGGCGTACTCGCCCATGGCGAAGGTTCAGCAAGGAGGCAGCTGCCAACAAGACTCATTCAGGCTCCTCAAATACTGTGCGAAATGTCTGCAGGAACTTCTGGAAGTCACGGGTCTCTGGTCCTTGTCTCTCCCAGATAGGGTTCACCCATGCTAGGGCCCTGCCAGTGTGGAAAGAGATGATGAAAACGACCCTTGCGCCATCAGTGGACAATGCTCTTGCATACAGACTGAAGTGGATCTGGCACTGGTTCAAAAATCCCTTGCAGGTCCTCACGTCTCCATCATAAGGATGAGGCAGCGGCAGAGAAAATCGGGGATCAGCACTGCCAGGAGGTGTAGTCGGAGGGTCTGTACTGCCAGGACGTATAGTAGGAGGAACGGCAGCTTGCACATCCAGCCGATGTGCAATAATGTTCAATGCCTAGAGGAGTTGGTCCTGTAGAGACCGGAGGTCTAGCATATCTGCCCGCATCACTTGTGACTTCGTCATGGTCTTGGATTGACCAGCGGGGTCCATGGCCTGAGCATACTGTCATGTTGGGTTCGTGGACCCACTGAGCCATACCACCTTGATGGTATAGCAGCTGGCCAAGAGGGTACAAGTCAAAGTCAATAGTTCGGATAGGTGTACCTGTGGTAACTTCTGACAGTAGCGAAGACAGGCTCGGATGAGATCTAGGCAGCAGACAGATACCAGGCGTGGTGTAATCAGGAAGGTGTAGTACACAGTGCAACACGACTCCAACTCTAAATGGCACTTGAACCAGGATAGCACGGAACACAGGATACAGGTAGCAGGAACGGGAACATTGGGAACTGGGAAACACTAAGGGACCATTTGCAGAGACGAACACAGGTAAACGACAACAACGCTCAGGCAATGCAGGAAGGGGCAGGGCCCCTCTTATAGTCCAGAGTGCTTATGGGCTAATTTGGTATCTAATTCAGGTCCGCGCGCTGGCCCTTTAACAGCGGGGCCTGAGCGTGCGCGCGCACCCTACGGAACACTTCAGAGTGAAGCAAAAGTGAGCGCTGATGTCTCCTGAGGAGGCGATGCAGGCCAGCGCTCACTGATCCATGGCTGCGGCCATCAGGAGGTGAATAAACCTGACGGCCCGCGGCCATGGGTATTAAAGTGGGAAGGTGGCATGACCATGTAAAACATGCATATTATTATTAAAAGACTCAAGGTCAAACTGTCAATCAATATCATCCGTCATGTTGTGTCTATGGCCAGCCCAACAATAATCTAAACAATCATAGTTAATGAGAGTCTGTAAGTACTACTCGGCACCTCAGATAAGTGCATAGCTGAAGCACCTTTGAGGGCAAGTGCCATGCACACAGAAGCTTCTGACCATGGGAGAGCATTTTCTGAATAACATATCTAAGATTTGCACGCACCTTTAAAGTGCCTTATATGCATTATATATAAGATGTTCGAGGTAAAAAGCCCTTTGACGCACCTATTACAAGAATTCAGAACTTTTCCAGTATTTTATAGCATCCATCAGTCATTTATAAATGACTTAATTTCATCTAGAAAAAAAAGTTTGAGCATTATATGGCGGATACTTTTTTTCCCCCTCTTACCTAGAACTAACCCTGCGGCAAATCCCACAGGAGCCTGAAGCCATGCCAGTCCTCGTCCAGGAAGGTAAACGATTTCTGCAGATCCATTAATATAGGCGCCACCAACCCAAGTAGCTGAATAAGAAAGAAGTAATCTTTAAATCTAAAATCAAATAAAATATAATTGATATGATTGTACCATATGTCTAATTCTGTATTGGTTTGGAGATTTTTAGGTATGTAATAAGCGGAGCACTTTGCTAAATTTTAAAACATATACCCTGTCTGTTTACATATGTAACATACCTAAGCAGCCCCTGTCCGAATTCACTTAAATCACAAGTAGTGCATTTGACCCCTTACGCACTCCCAAAAATAAATTCAGACTTTGACCAGACTCCAAAAAAACTGCTATTGATGTGATGAGGTTTTTACAAAGTCACATTCACACATCGTGGTGAAGAACTGTGTGCAATTTACTGCAATACGGAGGCATAACTCCAAGTTGTTAGGCTTCAGTTTAACATCTGTAACAGGACCCCCACCTACAAAGTGCCATTTATAATACTGGTGTCTTCTTATGTGGCAGATGGGCCTTTGGGTCCCCTTAGGCACCGATGCCTGGGTGCAACTGTTACCTTTGCACCCACTATAGCTACACCTAGTGATTAAAGGGGTTTTCCACTACCGGACAACTGATCACCTATCCACCGGATAGGTCATCAGTATATGATAGGTGCGTGTCCGACATGGCATCAGAAGCGAGAGATGCGTCACCTAAACTACGGCCGGGTTAAGTCTAAACTTTTTTATAAATTTAAAAAAGTGCCTTTTTTTTCTCATTTGTGATTTTTGCGGCAGAACCGCAGCATTCAAATCTCATCCACTCGGCTGCGACTGTAATACGCTGCGGATTTTCCACAATAAAATGTGTTGCATAAAATCTGCAGTGTTCATGCCTAGTGTGTTCTTACCCTAAGGCCGGATTTACACAAGCGTATGCTTTTTGCGCGCGCAAAAACGTGGCATTTTGCGCATGCAAAAGGTCCATAACAGCTCCGTGTGGCAGCAGCGTATGATGCGCGGTTGCGTGATTTTCGCGAAGCCGCCATCATCATGCCATCATTATGACAATCTGTTTGTATGTTTGTAAACAGAAAAGCACGTGGTGCTTTTCTGTTTTCATTCATAGTTTATACTGCTGCGGGAGTGCTGGGCGTGATTTTCACGCACCCATTGACTTCAATGGGTGCGTGATGCGCGAACAATGCATTAATATAGGACATGTCGTGAGTTTTACGCAGCGGACACACGGACACATGCTGCATGAAAATCACTGACAGTCTGAACGGCCCCATAGAGTAACATAGGTCCGTGCGAGGCGCGTGAAAATCACTGACAGTCTGCACGGCCCCATAGAGTAACATAGGTCCGTGCGAAACGCGTGAAAATCACACACGTTGCACGGATGTATTACACGTTCGTCTGAATAAGCCCTAACAATAAGGTCCAGTTCACAGAGTTTTTGGGACTTGATATTGACTCGGACACTGCGTCAGAATCAGCACCAAACAACTTCCAAAACCACCTCCCATTGATTTAATCTGAAATCAATGGGAGCCAGTCGCGGAAAAAAGAAAAAGCAGCACGTCCTTTCTTGCCGCGGTTCCGCCTCTGACCTCCCATCGAAATCAATGGGAGGCAGAAAATGCATTTTTCGCTGCGTTTTTTGTCTGCTGTCCTCAATCGTTGCGGGCAAAAAACGCAGCAAAAAACGCGGCAAGATAGTGCGGGCGGTGTTTTACCAGAGGGGGGCCCGCAGCTCACGGCGGTGTTTTGGTGAAAAGAACAGGCCCCATTGCAGGGGCCTGTTTTTTTCTACCAAAGGCAAGTCGCGGCAGTTGCCGGGCCCCCCTTTCAATTACGTTTGGCCGGGCCCCCTACAGTAGTACCCCTAATACCCCCTGATGGCGGCCCTGGCTATGTATACCTTTTTAAGACAATATTGTTTTGTTTTTTTAATGTTTTATGTGATTACAAGCGCATTATTCGCAATCAGTCGATTTAGCTAAACTGACGGCTTGGATAAGAGCAGGACCTGTGTGTCTCTAAAGACCCTTTTATACTGGCTAATTATCGGGCAAACGAGCGTTCACAGAATGCTCGTTCCTGATCATTGCTCTGTGTAAACAGGGCAAGGATCAGCCGATGAACGAGCAAATGCTCGTTCATCTGCTTGTCGTATCGTTTATGCAGCAGAAAATATTATCGTTGTCAACAGCACAACTCCATGTGTAAACAGAGAGATTTGCTGCTGACATGATAGAAATGTATCAGGACGAGCGATTGTAGCAACGAGCGCTCGTCCACATACTAGCTCCTTGTCAAAGGAGCAAATGAGTGCCAATCAACGAGCCGTCTCGTTGATCGGCGCTCGTTTAAACAGCCCATGTAAGTTTCAATTAAACGTGATCGATATTATTGTGATCCAGTGTGTTAGAGACACAAAGGACCCGCTCTTAGCCGTGCCGTCAGTTCACTTCACCAATGGATTCTACTGGTAGCGAACATACAGCTTCTATGTACATAGAAGCTGTATTGTAAAATCAATTGTTAAAAAAATAAAAGTAAATTCAAAAACGTTTGTAATCACATAAAACAAAGATTTAATAAAAAAAAAAAATTGCCTACAAAGGTGTTACTGCCTTTAATGCTAAAATTAACTCAGTCCTTCAGGGGGTAACAGCAGATTGATTGAGATACCATTATTTTTAGACATACCTGTGGTAGTAAATAATCCAATGACCATATTAACCTTCCTTCCTCCGACAATGGCAACTTCTGTCAAATTTCCATCTTTCTGCAACTTTTTGGATTTTTTCGAAGCCCACACTCCAATTCCCAGTGTCAATGCATAGAATAGAAGAACTGACAGCAGAGCAGGGACGTTCAGGGCCATTACAAATCATTGAGTTAGGAATGAAGGAGTTAGTCAATCAGAGGACAGCATCATGCTTTATTGACAAGTTACTGTCTTGTGACCAGACATGTGGGTGATTCTTTTGAGTTTCTTATCTCCTGAGTTGTTTGGTCTGTTACACCTCATTAAAATAAGTTGTTTATATACCATTCAGCCCTTGAAGCCTATGTAAAGCTTTGAAGGGCATTTTCTTTTTTTAAAGAGGCTCTGTAACCAGTTTCATACCTCCCTATCTCCTACCTAATCCAATAAACGCTTTGTTGTAGATAACGACTGCTTTTTTAAAAAAAATAAATATATTTATTATTGACAAAGTTCTGACCATTTTTACATTTATGCAAATTTTTTGTAAATGCCCAACTGTACGTTTTTTGTTTGTTTCACCAAGTGGGCATTGTAAAGAAGAGTGTATGACAATGAGCAATCAGCGTCATACACTTCTCTTCATTCATGCACAGCTTTAGTCACAGCACAGCGTGATCTCGTTAGATCACGCTGTGACGTCACTTACTCCCGCAGTTCCTTCATTGGAGCGACGAGAGATTGACCAGACATCGGCTCTACCTGTGCCAGGATGACTATCCTCCTCAGCAGCAGTCCTGGCACGGCTGGAGGCGATGTCTGGTTATTCTCCCGTCGCTCCAATGAAGGAACTGCGGGAGTGAGCGACGTCACATCGTGCTGTGCTGTGAATTTAACTGGGCATGAATGAAGAGAAGTGTATGACGCTGATTGGTCAGCGTCATACACTTTTCTTTACAACGCCCACTTGGTGAAACGAAAAAAAAAAAACGCCCAGTTGGGCTTTCACAAAAAATTTGCATAAATGTAAAAATTATCAGAACTTTGTCACTAATAAACGTTTTTCAAAACAAAACAAAAAACAGTAGTTATCTACAACACAGCGTTTATTAGATTAGATAGGAGATAGAGAAGTATAAACTGGTGATGGAGCTTCTTTAAATAAAAAGGTCTCCTAGTGTGATTGCTGCAACTTTAGGCTGGGTTCACACGACCATGTTACGTCCGTAAAGTACGGAACGTATTTCGGCCGGAAGACCCGGACCGAACACACTGCAGGGGGCCGGGCTCCTAGCATCATAGTGATGTACGACGCTAGGAGTCCCTGCCTCTGCGTGGAACTACTGTCCCGTACTGTAATCATGATTACATCTACCCAGAATTTCTCTGAAAAGTCACTTTGGATCCCACAGTGGAGTTTTTTAATTTAGACCTCCATTCCAATTAACCCTAAATGCTCCCACCTATATATTTTCTGAAAGTATACACCTGGCACATCGTCAAAATGCCACTCAGCACTTTATACACACAGGCACCGTCATGCAATTTTGTGTCAAAGTGCAAATGTTCATAAAAAATGCATAAAAATTTATATTTGTGGCTAAAAGTTTAACCCAAGTAGAAAATTAGATGCAGCACAGATCCTAAAAATAAAAGTTCAATATGTGGAGAGTTTTTACATAACATTTATGCCTATGTTTAAATGAACATTGAAGAAACCAAAAATCTGGATATAGGCTGTAAATGCAAAAAAAGTAACAATCTATGAAATGCAGGGATTATACACCTTAAAAAGTTAATGCACCCCCCAAACCCTATATATTTCCTGAAAAACAACAACTGGACGATTGCAATTCTTTTGACATGCTGTTGGCAGCCATGTCCACCTTCACGTTACTTTGTGACACACGGGAATTGTTTTTCTTTTTTTAAAAAGTGCATTATAACAAACATTTGCGCCTAAAACTCACATTCAAGCAATGATTTAGACACAAAAATAATTTAAACATAATAGACCAAGGTGTGCAAAGTTCATATATACCACATACGTCTACGTCAACAAGAGCTTGTGGTCTCAAAAACGCTGAAACTGAGGCCACGCAGTATTTGTCCATCAGCCACAAATGTGTTCAAAATATAGACTGCACATGCCAAACAGCTACTATGCTACAAAAAACGAGAGCGCACAGGACACTGTGTATAAAAATGCAACGTAATCATTTAATTACGCAACAGTGAATATGAGCAAAAATTGCATGAAAATTCAACTGCAAAGAACTGTAAGATGTAAGGAGTTGATACATACCACACGTCTACGTAGACAGGTGCACGTGATAAAGAAACTCCAAAACCACGGGAATGCACCAATTAATTTTTGCATGCAAATTAAATTGTGGTTTATATAGGTAGATAATTTTCCATACCCCTAAACAAACTCTAAGGGTATGTTCACACGGTTTATTTTCAGCCGTTTTTCAGGCCGTAAACACCCTGTAAAACTGCTGAAAATACGGGGGCTAAACGCCTCCAAACATCTGCCCATTGATTTCAATGGGAAAAACGGGGGTTCATTCCGACGGGGCGTTTATTTTCCTCTGTCGTTTTTAAATATGGCCCGTAAAAAACGCCTCATAAAAAGAAGTGCATGTCACTTCTTGAGCCATTTTTTGGAGCCGTTTTTCAATGCATCAATAGAAAAACAGCTCCAAAAACAGACGTAAAAACGTATCAAAAAACGATTGATGCTTAAAAAACGGCTGAAAATCAGAGGCTGTTTTCACCTAAAAACAGCTCCGTATTTTACAGCCGTTTTTTTGTTTGCCATGTGAACATACCCTGAGGGTCCACTTACACAGCCCAACATGGGCCGTGTAAATGAGGGCCGATCAACGAGACAGCTTGTTACTCCAATCGCTCATCCCCATACATTTCTATCATTTCGGCTGCATAAACGATATGATCAGCCGATGAATGAGCATTTCTGTGATTGCTCGTTTGCCCGATAATTGGCCCTTGTAAAAGGTCAAAATTAGTCTTTTGCCGTGATTTAAAAAAAACTGCTGGAAAACCAATCTGTTTTTCTGCGATTCTGTGGAAATCACAGCAAAAAGCACAAACGGACCTCAACATTTGAACACAGCTTAAGCCTAATCAATAATCGCAATCTCCGAAACTTAAAGTGTAGCTAAACGTTCGACAAACCTCTGACATGTCATAGAGACATGTGCAGAAGTTTGGATTGGTGGGGGTCCGAGCACTGAGACCCCCACCAATCGCTAGAACGAATCTGCTGAAATGCTCGTGTGAGCGCACAGCTGCTTCGTTTGTGTTCGGCTTTTTCCGGAAAGCCGATGTATCGGAGTACGGGCTCATAGACTTTGTATTGAGTCCGTACACTATACATTTATTTCCGGAAAAAGCAGAACAGACATGAAGCAGCTGAGCGCTCACACGAGAACTTCAGCTGCTTCATTCTAGCGATTGGTGGGAGTCTCAGTGCTCGGACCCCCACCAATCCAAATGTCTGACGTCTCTATGACATGTCAGAAGTTTGTAGAACGTTTAGCTACACTTTAATCTAATGCATTAACTAATACAAATTTTTTTCAATGGCACCCATATTTTTAAACTAGGAACTAGTTGGAAACTAAAGTTCATGGCGACGGTTAGTGGATGAACATGTCTTTTCTGACCGACGGAAGTATTTTCCATCCCTCAGAAATTAGACATTCCTCTCTAGTGATAATCATTATCGCTATGACTATAGCGTGTGAAGGGTATCGCTAAGGAGAAACTCAGCGGATTTAAAAATCGGGTACAAACAGGATATGGAAAGTATAAAGTGCTTTGTGCAACTTATTTGACGCCGTGATCCAGACACTGGTAAATATCGGGGTCGTGTAGTCAATAAACGGCCTAATTAGGTGCAGAGTGATGATTAGATAAGTTACTGCTCATCTACCAACTCCTTTTCTGAAAATAAAAAGAACCTCATGTATGACAATCGAAGAGCAAGTTTGCTCTCTGGTTGATGGAGGAAGGTATTAACATGAAGAAAAGTTCATGTTATCTCTCCCCCTGGGGTTATCTATAGCAATACAGGGCCAGGAGGAGGATTACAGCTTCTCCTCCTGTCCCTGCACGTTGCCTGCACGTACCCCGCTGGCGCCCCCTTCCTCCTCCACGTGGGCTGAAGTGTAATATATGCAGGTCCCACTTCAACCTCCTCTAACTCAGGCTAGAGCTGGGATCTAGGGCTTGTTTGAAAGCATACCTATAGCTTCGACCCAGCCTGAGTTAGAGACATTAGAAGCTTGGGTTGAAGTGAGAGCTGCAATTATATTCATCTCTCACCCTAGTCTGAGTTAGAGTCATTAGTAGGAAGGACGTAACAGATGACCAAACCACGTTTTTTGTTTTTTTCATCCTCGCATTCCGAACAGCCATAACTTTTTTTTCCCCATCGATGTAGCAGTATGAGGGCTTTTTTATTGCAGGATGAGTTGTATTTTTCAAATAACATGTTATCTTTATTCCACAGATTGGTACAAATGCGGAGATACCAAATATGTATAATCCTCCAAATCCACCATTGTTTGTTTTTTATTTACGTCATGCACCGTGCAGTATCAATAATAAGTTATCTTTATTCTAAGGCTACATTCAGACGAGCGTGTCCAATTTGGGTGTGTAAAAATGCAGCGTTTTTCCTATGTTTCATGTCCTTGTGCGTTGCGTATTGGCATCAGTATGCTTTGCGTGTGGCATGAGTTTTTCATGTCCATGCAAGCACTTTTTTATTTTATCTTTTTATTTCTCTGCCTTTTTGTGTAACTGATGCGTGAAACACGGACAGCCCATGGATATTTTCTGTGTGCTGTCCCTGGTTTTCACCCACCCAGACTTCAATGGGGTGACTAGGTGCGCGAACACACGCCAATATAGGGCATGCAGTGCGTTTCACGCAAAGGACACTCGCTGCGTGAAAACGTATGCATGTCTGAATAGCCCCATTGAAATGAATGGGTCCATGTGCTTTTTAGTTATTTCAAGGACGAGGAACACGCTCGTCTGAATGAGCCCTAAGGGTCCTTACCATTGTTTTGGTACCATGTTTTTAAGGTGAACTGTTGTTTTTATTTTTTTCAAAATACAATAATTTTCCAATAAATATATGTTTTATTTTTACATTTTATTTGTGGGGGGCTTTTTAATTCTATTCAGTATAATGCTTTGAAATACCTAGAATTCCAAAGCATTTGGCCTCATGCACACGACCTTAATTTTGATCCGGAATTACGGATCCGTATTTGCGAATAAAAATACGGATACATTAATTTCTATGGCACACGGACACCTTCCCGTATATTTACGGGAAGGTATCCGGGCCGTAGAAATTACCTGCAAAAAATAGGACATGTCCAATTTTCTTAACTTACGGACCGTTCTCCTATACTTTATAATTGGAGCACAGCCCACAAATGTAGGTGACTTCCGCAACCGTCCATGCCTGTAATCACGGACCGTGATTACAGGCACGGCCGAGTGCAGGGGGCCTTACTGTCTGTCAGTGCATTACTGACAGGCAGCCTATTAAGCCAAGCTTCTTGCATGGTCGAAAAGGCAGATCCCGATGGCAGACCTGGGGACCTTTGTTAGCCCCCCGACTGTCATTGTAAGCCGTTGGCAGCCTGTGATTGCGTCGTGGGGCGCGAATGGACTGACAGAGGGAGCCTTAGATGCCCACGTCAGATGCCGCAGTCGCTTTTTACTGCAGCATCTAACAGGTTAAACTGCCGGGATTGGAATTATTTGAGATCCTGGCAATTGTGGCAGGAGCCTGGCTGTGTATAACAGTCATGCTCCTGCCACTGATCTCGTAGGTACAACGGTAATACCCACGAGGTCCAAGTGCCAAATATATCTGTCACAATGCGGGAAATAGCGATGTGGAACTTGTGACAGATACATCCATCGCTCAACGTTATGGAGTTAATTTCCAAAATTATAGAATGCATTACCGGAAGTCTCTGACGCTTTATTCTAAACAAGGGGCCATTCACATAAATGAAGCTTTACTTATCTTAGCTTATGCTCCACTTTAATCGGATCTCTACATGGTGCTAAAGGAATTCTGTGTTCTATAGAGAAATGTGATCTTCTGACGTACTGTATATACATCCAAACATGAGAAAATAGAGCAGTTGAAGCCAATTTATATATAAATTTTTTTTAACTTTTATTCAACATATATCACAAACAATGTAAAAATACAAAAAGATAAGACTCTAGTAAGAAATGGCGGAAGTAGTAACAAATATTGTTGCTGATACCTTTACATGGGGTAACAAAGTAACATGCAGTTGTTTATATAAAGTAGTGTATACCTCCCCTCACAAGGAGAAGATTTCCAACCTAGTGAGTGTGTAATAGGTCCATTACGCATATATACACAAAGGAGGATGAAGTAAAGTGACAGTGTATTATAAAGCAATAAGCATGACACCAGCCTTACCCATGGTCAGCAAACTAGGTGATAGTGTCCGCTCCTCCACATAGACCCCCGACGCGCGTTTCGCCACAAGTGCTTCCTCAGGGGGATGTGTGTCTATGTGCTCCCTTAAGCGACCCTTAAGTAGTCCCCATGACATGTAATTAGTGAGATGCATGACGGCGCATCTCCGCTGGAGCGACCGTAAGCGAGGCAGACCCCACATCCGGCTCCCGGCACGGCAGCACACATCCGGAATCCCGACGCGTGACGGGAGTTCCGGACATGCGCAATGCGCCCATGGAGACGGAGGAGGAGTGCATCACAACCAGCCGCCGCAACGGACATGCGCACCGCATCCCAGCAAGAACTGTCAGTGAGTAGATCTATGTGTTTTGCAATGATTTAATCTGCGTTCCCCTATCTACCTAGGTGACATGGGGGGATGTTTGTATTATAAACAGTGTCCAGCCCCTATTACAAATGTATGTGGAGTCTATATATTGGTACTGTATATACATGATGTGTCAGAACATAATTGTTATATGGATTTCCATCGCTGCGCTGTACATGATGGGAGTTGTACTTTCACAGCACCTGGAGAGCTAGAGGTTGCAGACTTCTGCCGTAGACATTGGGTGAATGTTTGTAAATGCTTGTTAGTATTAAAAATGCACCCAATAGCTAGTTGAAATCAAAGGGGTTGTCCCATCAGGACAATCCATTCATATGTCTTATTATATGGCTATGTGGCACTATCTACATGAGGGGGGCTGTCTGGCACTATATACAAGGGGAGACTGTGGTGCTATCTGCAGGGGGCTGTGTGTGTGGTGCTATCTACTAAGGGGGGCTGTATGGCACTATTTACAAGGGGGGAAGGGCTGTGTGGCGCTATCTACAGGAGTCTGTGTGTGACGCTATCAACTAAGGGAAGGCTGTGTGACACTATCTACTAAGGGGGGCTGTGTGGCACTATATACAAAGGGGGAGGACTGTGGCGCTACCTCCAGGGGTCTGTGTGTGGCGCTATTTACAAGGGGCTGTGTGTGGTGCTATCTGCATGGGCTGTGTGTGAGGTGCTATCCGCAGGGGGCTGTGTGTGTGGCGCTATCTACAGGGGTCTGTGTGTGGTGCTATCTACTAAGGGGGGCTG